>NW_024366926.1:9639557-9795028 GCF_014805655.1 Passer montanus | reverse complement strand
CGGGGGCGCGGGAGGGCCGGGGAAGGAGGGAGCCAGCGGCGGCTCCGCGGCCCCGCAGCCAGCGCAGGAGCCCGGCGCGGCCCCGCCGCCCCCGCCAGCCACAGGCACCAGCAGCGAGAGAGCGGGGCGGGCAGCGCAACCGGCCCCGGTGAGTGCGGGAGGCTCGGGGGATATCGGCGGCACGGGCGCGGGGCTACGAACGCGGCAGGTCCGGGCTCTGCGCACCCCAGGACGAGCAGCGGGACCGCGGGCCGGCCGGGCAGGGTCCTGCGGGCTCGGGTTGCTGATGTCCTCCCGGGCGGCTGCGGCCCGTCCCGCGGCGCTGCCGGCGAGGGAAGCAGCGCTGCCCCCGCGCCGTTCGCCCGCCGTGCTGGTCCCACTGCCCATGGAGGGCGCCGAGGAACCGGCCGCGCAGGCAGCGCCTTCCTGCCGCGGAGACGCGGACCCGGGCGGGGGGCGGCAGCGGCGCCGGCACGGGCTCGGGCTGCCCGAAAGCGATGCGGGCGGGTCTGCCGAGCCGGCCGCGGGGTCTCCCACCGGCACCGCCAGCGGAGAACGGCGGGGCAGGGCTGCCCCGCGGGCACCGCGGAGGGGTAGGCCCCGCACGAACCCCCCTTTCGTTTGAGAGCCAGCGGCCGCGGGCCTCTGGCGGAAAGCCTCCCGCCAAAATCACGGACCGCAGCATTTCGGGCGGTGAGATCCTTGCCAGGCGACTCCAGTTTTTTGGGGATTGTAGATTTTTAATTTTTTTTTCCCCGAAATAACAGTGATAGATACCTATAAAGAAAAAAAATATTCCTGTTTTCCTGTCCGCGCCCTGCAGCTGCTCCGAGCAGGTTGCTGCTGAGAGGGCCCGGCCGTGGAGAAAGGCAAGGTCGCACGGCTGGTGCGTTTGCTGGGGCTGTGGGCGCGCAGAGGTGCGGAGGTATTTAAATCTGAGTACTCGGAGAAAGGGAAGTGGACAAGCAAGTGGAGTTGCTTTCGTTTGTGTCGCCGGGCTGGAGACAATAGGAAAACGCTCCACTTGGCCCCGTGCTGCGATGTGCCTTGCAACGAAAATTAAGAGGATACGGAGAGGAGAAAGGGAAGGAGCAATACGGGTGAGGAAGGAATAATAATAATCCCTTCGAAAAAGGCACTTTTCTCCGAGGAGACCGGCATTTCAGTAGAGAGGAAAAACTTCCCCTCGGTGTCGGGGAGTGTGCGTGGGGGGAGCCGTGTGTCTCCACTCGTGAGATAAATCAGCCATAGAGGCAGGCCGCGGGGGAGGGCATTTGTCACGCAGGACTAATCCTGACGGAGACCGATCCCGAAATAAGGACCATCGGCGAAGAATTAAGGTTCTCTTAATCGCCTTCGCGATTAATTTAGGCACTGCTCGTGTGCTAGGCCCGGCTGCTGGAGGGAGCGGAGTTCCTCCCTGGCGTCATTCATCTGGGAATATAAATCGCCATGTCACGACACGACCACGAGGAATCATAAAAACCGCACCTTCCCCTTTCCTTTCCCCACTTTTTTTCTTTTTTTTCTTTTTTTTTTTTTTTTTTTTTTTTTTTTTTTTTCTTTTTTTTTGGTCTTTTTTTTTTTTTTTTTCTTTTTGCTTTCCTCTCCTTTTTTGACGGCTTTATCCTGCTTGCCCGGTGGAGGGTGGAAGGGCCGGAGCCTCGGGGCCCTTCTCGGTGGGTGCTGTGTCTGGCGCTGCTCATCCCAAACATGCCTCGGCTCCAGGCTGCCGGATTTCTAAGCACCAGCTAATAATGCGCCCGGTCCAGACATTAAAAAAGAAGCGAAGAAGAAGAAGAAAGATTACCGAAATGATGGTGACATGCAAATTTCCCTCGAAATTATCATAAGTAAACATTTGAAGCCTGGACTAATAAAATCCCATCTGTGTTACTTCATATCGAGTTAGTAGAGAGCTGTGATAATGAATTTTGTAATATCTCACGAACAGACATCTCAATCAGGCACTAATCCTGTGATTTTACTGCCTGACCTCTCAGATAGAGGGAGGCGGCGGTGGCGGCCGGGGAGCGCGGAGGCGCAGCCGCTGCCGCGCAACTTCCGCCGCGGTGGGGGAGCGGCTGCTGGTCCCTACTGTCCCACGGCACCCCTGCCACCGGGGTCGGCCTGTCCCACGGCTGAGCACGGCGACGAGGTTAGGGGACTCTCCTACGCGTGCCCAAATAATTAGAGGTGCAAGGAGGCCGGAGGGTTCGACGGGCTGGGAAACAGCCACGGGTGTTTGCGCCTGTCCTGTGGTGTGACTTTGGTGGGACCTGAGGCTGAGGCAAGGACAGGGGACACTGCGCGTATCCCTGGAAAAGATGCGCCATTCAGCCCCCGTCGTTGCGACGTAGCTCCCGGGGCGGCTGTGTTTCGGGTTTTTGCATGTATCTTTCAATCCCAAAGTAATTGTTTTAAAACAATTCATCTTTTGCAGATAACGGGTAATGGAGTCCAACTGCCGCAAACTTGTCTCCGCCTGTGTTCAGCTAGGTAAGAGACACCCCGGCCCGCCGGGCCGGGGGCACAGCGGCCCCGCTGCCGTGCGGAGCGGTGCGCGGGTGGGCAGCCAGGCGGGCCGGGCCCGGGGAAGCGGCGTCACCTCCGCGAAGGGCCGCGCAGCGTCGGGCGCTGACCACCCAGTCACCTCTCCCCTGCGCCCCTGCGCCGTGTCCCCGTCCCCAGGCGTGCAGCCCGCCGCCGTCGAGTGTCTCTATTCCGCAGGCGGACATCTAACGGGGAGATGAGCGGGAGGGCCGCACGGAGCTCGCCGGCAGAGCGGTGTCCGGTCCGGCGGCCGCCCCCAGCGCCAGTGGCAAGCGGCGGCGGCTCCGCGCGGCTCCGCGGGCGCGCTGCGGGGCGNAGCCGGGCCCGCCTGCGCGGCGCCAGGGCGCCCTCTGCTGTCCAACGGCGGCGCGCCGGGCGCCGCTTGCGCCGGGAGGTGCGCGGCCGCGGGAGAGGGAAGGGAAAGGGGAAGGAAAGGGGGTGCGCGCACTCCCGCGGCTGCGGCCGCGCAGCGCCTCCCGCCTCCAGCGCGTGTCCCCCAAAAAAAGCATGGCTGTCAGCGCGCCGTTTAGACAGCCGCAGCGTCGCTCTCGTATTTATTTTTATTTTCTATTTTTTGACACCACCCCCTCGCCGTAAACAAGCCGCCAGCCCTCTCCTGCCCCCAGAGGTAGGCACCCCCACAGGGCTCCGTCTGCAGCAGAGCGAGCTCCTGTCTCTCTTCCCCTGCCCTTTTCAGGGGGTCTGACAGGCGAGCCCGAGGGGTGGTAAAGAAAAACAGCAATGCAAACATATTACAAAGAAGAAAACAAGCGCTCTGTATTTCGAGAGACTGTTTAATCCAAGATAAACGTAATTTTGTTTAAATAAAATACATTAACCTGAATTAATAATACAGGAAACTAGAGTGAATTAATAATGCACGTATTCCTGGTCTCGTGGTTAAACACTTCCTTGTAAGAATACTGTATTAACCCTGTTTGGCCAAACAGCTCTCTATTTCTCAAATAACATCCAATGATTTCAGGAGAGGCCACATCCCCTTCTCGAGTCCACCCGCCCCCGGGGACTTTAGGCAGGATTTGCTAGCTGGACATCAAAACCCCTAGAAGAAGAAACGCTTAAGCTAAAGGAAGGTTAGCGAGCAAAATCCGGGGTAATTCCAAACGCCAAAGTATTACGAACCGATAATTTTTAATCCCGGAAACATACACGATATTAAATTGTGCACAAATAGGCTTTACTAGAGTCTGGCACTTTTTTCCTCGGCCAGTAATAAGTGTTAAATAATGTGGAAAGGAAGGGTGACATTGCTTTATATATGGTTTGCAAATAAGAAAGGCCTTTTTACCCTCCCCTGCCTTTTCTTTCCGATGAACAGGTGGTCTTAATCAAAGCCCTTAGCACGATCTAATGGGAAAGTGGGGACCTTTCTGATATAATAAATTTATGAGCCCTTCCAAGTCAGCTTTATTCGACTAAGTATTTATAAAAGTAATATCCACATATGCTCCCTGACACGGTAACTTTAACTTCCTCTGCCGAGAAACAAATGGTTATTTTCTTAAACATCAATTATGAACCTGGATTATTGTAGTACACGCAAAATTTCCTGCCTTGTTACCGTACCAGCCGGTCTGATTTTTACTCGCCGGGCTGTAGGGGAAATTGCTATCTAAACACCTTTAATGCCATTAATTAAAACATACGTCCGAGTCCAAGAAGCAACGGCGGTATTGCCTGACCATTAAAACGCTCCCATTTACGGGGAAGGGAAGCGCGACGACCTCGGATACGGATATATCCCTGCCGATATGGGAATATATTCCTGCAGATATGGGGATGAACCCTGTGTGCTGCCTCAGTCCCTGCGACGGATAATGGCAAGTCCCGAGACGCCCTGAGCTGCTCGGGCGACTTGCTGTAAATCGTAGAAATCAAGGGTGTTTTCTCGTGGTACCGGCGGGGTTTGTTGGGTCTTGGTTTTGATTTGCTTAAACCCGCGCGGTACTCGTTGATTTTTGTCTTACCTGACCGTAAGGATGTCATGCTTTGGTATTTAGCTTGCAAGAAGTCTGATGCTTGGGGCTGGCTGGGGGGAGGCGGGGAAGGAAGCAGGGGTGATTGGGGACCCCTCTCTGTCACATTTCAGCTTTGGAAATTACGAGGGCGGTGAGGTAATTTCGCGAGATAGGCACCGTCGGTGGCCACGAGGAGAACGATCGCTAACTAGAACCACTGGCATTAAGAGCAAAACATGAGACTGTTTTGTCAAATCGATGGTTCTGCGAAAGGAGGAAACGAAATTCAGTAGGAGACCCTCCAAAACTACACGGCATGCCGGCTTCCCGCGGGGAATGGGGCGCAGAGCGGGAGGGCTGTTCCAGAAGAAACGAGTCCGAGGCCATGCCGAGGAAAGGAAAATGGGAAAGTATGAAAATATTATTGCAGCCTAGAGTGTCAAACGCAGCCCGCCGGGTGTCAGATTTCTTCAGAGAGACAGGAAAATTGCTGCTGGGTGACCAGTCCCACAAAATTAGGAAAACTTCAGCACATGCTTCAGCAGACCCACAGCACTTGTAAATGGTTGTCGGTGGTGGGTTTGTTTGAGTAATTTTTATGCAGGGTGAAAGGATGCTTAAGGTGTTTGTGTGTACGTGTATATATATATAATCTATACGATTTGTTAGGTCTGTGAATTCTACTTAAGGAATCCTTCCCTGTAATTGATAATCTGGGTATTGCTGAAACAGCATCTTCCAGCATAAAATGTTGAAATTACATTCCGTCTTGTACCACCATTCAGCATTCCAAATTGATTGTTCCAATACTATCAAAAAAAAAAAAAAAAAAAAAAAAAAAAAAAAAAGAAAAAAAAAGAAGAAATTTGGTCTGACTATTCTGAATGTAACTGAACATTCTTTTCAAAAACAAAAAGTTAAAAACCTAACGCTGATTCAGCTTTCCAATCAGACCGGCTGGAGACACTGCAGTGTGCAAAGCAAAGGTCGCCGGTGCCTTTTTTGAGCCCCGGGCCGAGGTGGGCGCGCAGGCTCTGCCCCGCGGGAGGGAACGAGCGAGCGCGGGGGGGCGAGGCGGAGCCGGAGCATCGCTGCCGCCGCTGGGCCGCCAGGCAGAGCCGAGCGGCACCCTCCCCTCCACACGGCGTGGCCAAATTTGTCCCCGGAATTGTGACCCGAGCCGCGGAGCCGGGACGTTGCCAGTCCAGGGCGCAAGCCCTTCGCTGGTGCGCTGCCCCTGCGCGGCGCCTCGGAAGGTGCGCGCCCCGCTCCGCACCCCCCGCCAAGCGCAAATTAGAAGTTATTTATTGCGCTTCGCTTATAGAATTTTCCCCCTCCGCGGTTGGCGTCTGAGAATAATATATGCAGCAGTTGTTAGCCTCACTCCAGGGAAAACTAAATGTATAACGAAAGCTTTTTCGTGAGCAGGAATATACTAACGGAACAATCTGATGTCTTCTTAATCCTATGTAAAAAGCTCTGTAGTCTTCCTAATATTGACTGAATGGGTAATTAATGGCTCTTCATCGAGGAGAATACCCGGTAATCCGAGATAGGCGAAAGACAACAAGCCAAAGGTAAAAGACAACAGGACTAGTTGGAGGCTCTACATAAGAACCAATTTATCCATTTAGGGGAGTATTACGCCTAGAAACAAAGAGGCGATAAAGGAAAAGTGGGAAAATAAATACCCGCAGTAGGTCTGGCCACCCTCCGGCATCCCCAACAGAGCCGCTCAGCTCCCGGCCCTGCTCTCGGCCCTCCTGCTTGCGGCACCGGGGCGGGCACCGGGCATCCCAAATAAACTCAAAAAACAGAGTGGAAAAACTAAAAAAAAAAAACTAAAAAAAAAAAAAAAAAGAGACACACACACACCAAAAAACCCCCCAACCAATCAACCAAGCAAACAAACACGGGAAAAAAAAAAAAAAAAAAAGAGAGAGACACACACACACCAAAAACCCCCCAACCAATCAACCAAGCAAACAAACACGGGAAAAAAAAAAAAAAAAAAAAAACCACCAAAACTCTCATGAAATTAAAAAGGTGATGAGGTGATGCGGAGCGGGGACCATCACCGATTCCCCATTTTTCGTAGGCGGCGGACGTCTCCCAGTCCATCGGGGCGCCGGGAGCGTCCCCGCAGGGCCCTTCAGTTCAGGGCGAAAAGGAAAGAGAGCAATTCCCAAAATAGTTTTGGGGTTTTCTTTGGTGATGGCAGCCACACGCAGCAGGCGCGGATGGTCGGTACGCGAGCGAGCTGGCGGGGGTGGCTTCATGGCCAGGACCCGGACCCGAGAGGCGCTGGGAACTTCCACCAGAAAAAAAAAAAAAAAAAAAAAGAAAGAAAATTTAAACACTTGACATTTTAATTGAAACCTTTACCGCTAATATATTACCTGGGTGACTACAATTAGGTTGTTTTTCGGTTGGCTGACAGCTTTTAAAATATTATTTCACTTGGGAAATAAAAGCTTCATCTCAGATTATAGGTGGGTATTTTTGGATTTACGTGATTTATGGTCACCATGACAACTAATGCTGTGTGGTAGCTCCCCTCCTGCCCGGGATGGGGGAGTTTTAATCAAAGGCACGTAAGGAAATGCCGACAGCCTCTCCCTTTGGGCTGCCGGGGCCCGGGCCAGTGTTGTGCGCTCCTTTTCGGGGCGCGGGGACGGCTGGAGGGTCTGTCACGCCTGTGGCCGTGGGACGCGGGGCTGGAGCGAGGGAAGACGCGATAGGGCGGTGCGGTGGCCGGGCCCTCCTCCTCCTCTCCCCGTTCTCTGGGGGAACGCGCCCCGTCAAACGTCCCGAGACAGCGCGGCTGCGGCTGGCGGGCACGGCGGGCACCGGCGCTCGCCCTGCGCGGGCATAAAGCGCGAAACAAGCACTCTGCGCCCCGCACGGGCGAAAGCACTTCTGGCTTCGAGTCGCGGAGGAAGAAGCCAGCACTGCCCCAAAATGACTAAAAATAAATTAATGCAAAAAAAAAAAAAAGGTGATGGGTGTCATCCAAGACAGGGATGCATTGCTCCGTCTGAAAATAAAAAAAGGGTGGGAAGGAGGAGATACCTCTGTATCACCTCTCCCTCTGGCTACCCCACCCCAGGGCTTTGCACACTTGTTTTCACCCCGACGTGGGGCTGGAGAGGGGCAGCGCCCCCCGCCAAGTGCCCCTCGCTGAGGGGCCGAGGCCGCGCCCGCTTGGCCAGGGCTGGGGCAGCCCCCTGCCCGCGATTTTGGCACGGTCCCGCCACGGGGAAAGGCCGGGGGGGCGGTTCTAGGTGCGGGACCACAGAGGTAGCGAGAGGTTAAGAAGGAACTGGGATATGATTGGTAAACAAATTGTGCAGAATGGAGCTGGATTCATATTGACTTAGTTATAGGTCATCTGCTGCCGGTGCAAAGGGAGGAAATATTTACTTTACACATATACTTTATGATCTTGGGGGAATTAGAGGAAATTCAATAAGAAAACGGCTAGAATCATTTTAAACCCCCTATTTAAAAGACTTAAGCAAATTAGAGTCTTATCAGATTAAAATCCACTACAAATGTAAGAGCATTGTCTCCATCGAAACGCTGTGGGGTCTGAGGAAAGAGATTCCTTGCCAAATCTCAGGGATAAAAACACGTCATTTAAACACCAGATAATGAGCAGAATGTAAATTAATTTAACCTTCTTTACTAACAGGCTGCGAAAGTAATATGTATAATTTAGCGATAACTAAGATTGCGATGGATGATACGTACCTCGAACGAGAATCAGCGACTAAGGAAGACCCTTGAGAGAGGTGGGGGTGGGGTGTGGCGGACGGGATGGGAGTAGGACACAGAAAAGTTTGGGCGCTGGGATGTGGATGTGTAGGGCCACATCAAGGGGAAGCTTTCGGTAACTTTTCAATACCAGTGACCAGCCAGATAAATTGAAGATAGCGACGCAAACCTGCATTTTCTGCTCCTGGGCTACTTCGGAATCCCATCCCTAAGACGGCCACAGCTCCGCTGGGCCAGTGTCGGCTCTGCGGGCTAGGGCTCGGGGACAGATTCCTCTGCCCCAGGAGGACCTGACCAGCATGGTAGGGCAACCTGTCCCCGCCTTAGTCGCGCGTGAAAAGCCCCGCACCTCCTTCCTGCGAGAGACGGCACCACGGCAGCCTCATTCCGGCGCCATAAGCGGTCCCACGAGTGGGGATTGCGGGACAGTGTAGCCCGTCCCTCTACTGCCACTGCCCGGGCGAGGGGTCAAATCCTGTCCCCAAACCTCGGAGAGGGGTTTGAGAAGTTTGTGGCCCGGTGTGGGACTTGGCCACATTCTGTAAACGGCTTGCGTGGGCTCGGGTTCGTGGGCTGCTCCGGGCGTCCCGGGGGCGCGGGATGGACCCTCCCGGTCCAGGAATGGTCCCGCGGATTACTGTGCAAGTAAGTGGTAAAACCGGGCTGGAAAAGCCTCCTTGGGGGCTAGCTTTTGGGAACCCTGTTGCAGGGAAGGGGCGGGAATGGTGGAACCAAGGAAGGGATTTTTCCCTCGTGTACCCCGCCTTTAGTGTGGGCAGAGGAAGGGCAGAAAGCCGGAGAGCGCGGGGAGTAGAAGAGCTCGGGGGCCTCCGAGCGCGGTGTGAAGCTTTCTGTAGCTGTGTCGCAGAGGGGAGGTTGTTGTCGTTTGTGTTTAATTGTCGCTGTTACCAGCACAAGGTCTGCCGTCTAACCGGCCGCGCCCCCGTCCCGCTTGTTTTCCACCCCGTCCATGAGGAGGGAATCGGGCTTTCCTCCACCCTACTGCAGCGGCTCTGGCAGTGCCGAGCTCCCCGCTCCTCACCGCCGCAGGTCCGGGAGCGCGGCGAGGCGCGGAGCGGACGCGCTCGGAGCCGCTCCGACGGGGTGCCCCGTGAGCCGGCGGCCCTGGAGGCCGGGCTCTCCAGGCGCGGTAGCGCCGCGGGGCACACCGGGCGGAGGTTTTCCGGGGGGCGGCTGTGCCCATCACCGGGAGAGCGCGGGGGGCGGCGCGGGGCGCGCAGGGCCGCGCGGGCGGGGGGCCGCCGGCCGGGGAGCTGCCGTGTCGCCGTGACGGCTCTTACAGGACCGGACTCGCCCGCTCTCCTGTCGCCGCCGCCTCGCCCCCCCGGGCGGCGGGGGCTTCGAGGCTCGCCGTGCCTCCCGGGCTCTAGTCGAACGTCGCTCGCCCCGGAGCGGCTCCCCGGCCGGCAGCCCTGACCCCCGGAGCCGCGGGGCTGCTCCGCGTCCGCGGAGGGGGCGCTGCGCGGACCCTCCTACACGTACCGACACCTACAGACACACGCACACCTTCTCCTATCGACCCCCCAGGCGCGCACGTAGACTTTGGCGTCCTTTTGCCGATGAACTGCATGAAGGACCCGTTAAGCCTGGAGCGCCTGGGAGCCGGGAATAAGCTGTGCTCCTCCTCACCTTCCTCCTCCTCCTCCTCTTCATCATCCTGCCATCACCACCAGCCCGCGCTGGCCATGGCGACGGCGCTGGCGCCGGGGCAGGCGCGTTCCTCCCTGGAGTCTGCCAAGCACCGGCTGGAGGTGCACACCATCTCCGACACCTCCAGCCCCGAGGCCGCAGGTAAGAGGGGGTGAGAGGCAGGGACCCCAGCCCGACGGGCGCCCCGCAGCCCTGTCCTGCTCCGGCCCGGCTGGCAGCCCCGCGGACCGCGATGCGCCGCCGCGCCTCTGGCCGGGAGCGTCCCGCACCCGAGCCGAGATGCGTTTTGTGGTTTTTCGCGTGCGGTGTCTGTGTGTCGGCGTAGAGGAAGATAATGACATGTGTGAGGATAGGCGAGTAGCATGTATACTGATAGGCGAGTTACATGGATACAGATCGGCAAATAACGTGGGATTTCACGGGCGAGTAATCTCGATACAGACGGACAAATAGGGGGATATACCGACAAAGAATATTGTTATAGGCGGGCGAATAACAACGGGTGTAGGTGAGCAAATAAAACGAATTACGTGTATGCAGACGGCAGAATGATACGGATGCACACAGGCAGAAAGCTTGCCTGCGGAGAGGCGGCTCTGTCCCGCTGCCCCGGCAGCGGCTGCTCCACCGGGAGGAGCTGCCCGTGGGTGCCCGCGGGGCGCGGAGGAGCCGCGGCGGCGGGAGGCCGGCGCGGGTTAATCATTACAGCATCGAGTCGCGTTCGGGGCAGTCTGCGGGATCCAGCAGCGCTGGGGACACGCTTTTCCCCAGCCGCTGGAGAGGAGGCTGAGGAGGCTGAGGCGCCCTCGTTTTCCGCCTTGTTTTTTGGTTGTTTCCCCCACTTACAGAGAAGGATAAGAGCCAACAGAGCAAGAATGAGGATGCGGGGCCCGAGGACCCCTCCAAGAAGAAGAGGCAGCGGCGGCAGCGGACGCACTTCACCAGCCAGCAGTTGCAGGAGCTGGAGGCCACCTTCCAGCGGAATCGCTACCCGGACATGTCCACCCGGGAGGAGATCGCCGTCTGGACCAACCTCACCGAGGCCAGGGTTAGGGTAAGTCCTGACACGGCACCCCGGCTCGGAGCAGCGGGGGTCAGGGTGGGCTGGGAAAGGGAAGGAGGGCTGAAATGTTTGCAGCTGCTTTCGATTTCGGCTTGTATGTAAACTCCAGAGCCTTTGCACAAAAGGAGAACAGAGCAGGACATTTCTGTCAAAGCGAGACAGATTGGGATTTCTCTCAGTGTCTCTGAAATATGGTTTGCTGCACGTTTTGCCCTCACCGTGCAATGCGTCTCTCTCCTTTTGATCGAAACGCTAATAAAAACATTAGCCAAGAAAACAACTTGGAACAGGCTGCAACCTGCGCTGTCTCTAATGAGAAAAAGATGTAAAATACACAAGAGCTTTTGCTTCACTCCGAGGCACTCCCAACGTGCCCTTCCTTGCATTTTCTATTTCTTTGGGTTTCACAATTCGACGAGCGTCTCTCTCCACCCTCTACCCCCCTCTGAGATTTATGGGACCATCGCGGCGCTGCAGAGATACCGCGGCCGGATCCTGCTCGCCGGCAAATACCGCGCGGGGGGAAAAAAAGAAAAACTACAAACCCCAACACACACACACACACACACACAAAGAAGCCTATAAACGGGCCGAACCTTCAGATTTTCGGAAACCGCACATAAATCCTCTCCGCGTGGTCGCTTGAGGAAAGCGAGACAGAGAGAACCGGGGGCGGCAGCGAGCGGGGCCGGCGGTGTTGGGGCCGGGGCAGCCCCGCGGAGGGAGCGGGGCCCGGCCGAGCCCGGTGTCTTCCCGCAGCGCTGTCGGTCGCGGAGCGGCTTCCGCGGAAGTTTTTGTATCGGTCCGCGCGGGGCCTCCAGACGGGCCCGGCCCCGTGGTGCGCCCGGGCGGCCGCCGCCCAGCGCGACCAGGGTGGGGGTTACCACAAACACCCCGGGGTGGTTTCAATACACACGGTAAGGCGGCTGCTGGCGGCTGCCCGACGGGTCAGACACCCAGATGTGGATTGGGAAAGGGCACGCTTTTCCCATTGTCTGCACGGGGAGGGTCCCTTAGATCTCATTTAGCACATTGTTAAATGGTGATTTTTCTTCTTTTTTTTTTCTTTTCTTTTTCATTTTCTTTTTTTTTTTTCCTATTCTTCCCCCCTCCAAAGAGCAGTCAAACGTGTTTGTTTAGAAAATCGTTTTCGGTTCTGGAAGCTCTCACGCCAGAGGAACTTGTAACTTTAACAAACTGAAGCAAGGATTTATTAGTTGCTGGCTTCCCTCTCCTTTCCCGTACCATTGCCTTAAATATTCCACGGGTTTCCAGGCGTTTTACTCTCGCTTTTGCACTTTTGTATTTTTCCTGGGTGGTTTCAGTACAGAGAAAGCCAAGAGAGAAAGGAGGGGGAAAAAAACCCAAAAGAGAAATTAAGAGGTGGGGGGCAGGAGAAAAGGGAGAGAATAAGAAGGAAGCGTTAGTCTCTGTGGCACGAATGAGAGCATCACAAATTATGGGGGGGGNNNNGGGAGGGGGAGCGGGGGGCCGTGGTGAGGGTGGAATTATGCGGCCACGAATCTGCCTTGATAAACCCCAGCGGCCCCGAGGATGCTCGGGTGTCTCGGCAGCACACCCCGGCCCAGCACAGGGCTCCAGAGAGGAGGAGGTGAACCTATACATGGAGATATATTCACACATATATACGTATACATTCGTACAAATTTTTATATATAACTTCTATACGGACAGGCTCGGCTGTTGCCCCGAGAATCTGCAAAGGGCTGCAGTGGTGGTGGTGGTGGTGATTCCTGACTAACTCGCATCTCCCTCCCTCCCTCTCCCCCCGTTTCCAAAGGTTTGGTTCAAGAACCGCAGAGCCAAATGGAGAAAGAGAGAAAGGAACCAGCAAGCCGAGCTTTGCAAAAACGGCTTCGGTCCGCAGTTTAACGGCCTCATGCAGCCCTACGATGACATGTACCCCGGCTACTCGTACAACAACTGGGCAGCCAAGGGCCTCACCTCCGCTTCCCTCTCCACCAAAAGCTTTCCTTTTTTCAACTCCATGAATGTCAACCCTCTGTCTTCTCAGAGCATGTTCTCCCCTCCAAACTCCATATCCTCCATGAGTATGTCTTCAAGCATGGTACCTTCTGCAGTCACCGGGGTGCCCGGCTCCAGCCTCAACAGCCTGAATAACTTGAACAACTTGAGCAATCCCTCCCTGAATTCTGCAGTGCCAACGCCAGCCTGTCCTTATGCTCCTCCAACACCTCCGTATGTTTATAGGGACACATGTAACTCGAGCTTGGCGAGTCTGAGACTTAAAGCCAAGCAGCACTCCAGTTTTGGCTATGCCAGTGTGCAGAACCCAGCTTCCAACTTGAGCGCTTGCCAGTACGCGGTGGACAGACCCGTGTGAAACATCCAAGTAGGAAACTGCGTGGGAATCCCTCCCCATTTCCCGCAGAGACTGAGAATTTCACTAGAAAGTAATGGGCACTAGAGAGAAAGAGAAAGGAGGAAAAATCAGAGGCAGAGAGGAAGAGAGAGAGAAAGAGAGAGAGGAGGAAAAAAAAAAGAGGAAACCACTGAAATAAGATAGTTCCTTTGTTTTCAAAGGACCTCCTACAGATTCGGAGATCTTTCTTTCACTAAGAGTGTTTCAACAGTTACAAGGACATATATATATATATATATATGGACAAATGTATGACTGGATATGACATGACATTTTAATGTTACTATAAGCTTGTTATTTTTTAAGTTTAGCATTGTTAACATAAAAATGACTGAAAGGATGTATATATATCGAAATGTCAAATTAATTTTATAAAAGCAGTTGTTAGTAATATCACAACAGTGTTTTTAAAAGGTTAGGCTTTAAAATAAAGCATGTTACACAGAAGCGATTAGGATTTTTTCGCTTGCGAGCAAGGGAATGTATATACTAAATGCGACACTGTATGTTTCTAACATATAATTATTAAAAAAATTGTGTGAATATCAGTTTTAGAATAGTACCTCTGGTGGATGCAATGATGTTTCTGATATTGCAATGTAAAACATGCCCTGTGTATAACATTTCGTACAATATTATTGTTTTACTTTTCAGCAAACATGAAAAAAATGTGTTTTATTTCATGGGAGTAAAATATACGGCATACAGTTCTGTCTGGATTTTTTTATTTACTGAGTCAAGCTGCGCAGTAGCAACTAGTCTGCAATGATTGACTGATAGTTGACACTGGATTTCGTTCTCTGGCAACGCGGGGTAGTACTTTTGCAATGCAAATAAATGCTGGCTCTTTTTTTTCCTCGTTAAAAAAAAAATCCCTCGCTCTAACGTTGCATACTAGAGAAACATGGGACGTGTACCCCTTGGGTCCTTTTATTTCCCCGCACTGCCCCGAGAAAATGGATTATTTGACATCGCTGGACTCGAGAATTACCTGCCACAAAGCTGCTGTATCTCGAGCCTAAATTTGTCCTGCTGTGAAAGAAGCTTTTATTACATTAAAGAAAAGGGAGTGCGGGGGAAAAAAAAAAAAAAAGTAAAAGCCAGCTTGCAAACAAACTGCTCCCGTTCAAAATAATCTGTCCCCTTTGCCGCCCCCTGCGCTCACCTTCTCTCCCTTCAGCGGGCAGATCCTTCATGTAATATTACATTTCTATTTCCAAATCCCCCTTTCAGACATGAAGAGAAACAAAGAGCAGCCCAAATAACCGCAACCCCGTGGAGCGCGGGGGGTGAGAGGTTAGCCCGAGTTTCCTGCGACTTCGTGCTGCAACACGTCGTTGAAGGGAAAGGTCGTGCTCTCGTGTGTTTTGTTTTAAATAATATTGACCCATTCATTCTCAACCTGCTTGTTCGTGAAATTATACAGGATTATAACTTTGCCATCGCCAGACAATTGAAACAAATCAAGATGAATTGCTGCTCGGCCCTCCCATCGGCTCACACCCCGGGCGGGCGAGGAGGGGCTGCCGAGAGGGTGGGCAGCCGCAGGATCCGGAGGGAATATCGAGACACGAAGAAATTCCGTAGGCGCGTAAACTGGCGAGGGCGCAGGGGACGGCAGGGAGGAAACTCTTCGCGGTGAGAGCGAGCTTAATCCTTGAGAGGCCTTTGCGCGCTCGTTGCGCGCCTTTGTGAGCTCGGGAGGAGCGGCCGAGGCAGCGCGGGGGTGGGCGGACACGGCGGAGGGGGTTCCTGCCCCCCCAGCGCTCAGACGGGAAGAGGAGCAGGGAAGAGAGGGAGAGGGGAGAGGTCAGCGCCCTGCGCTTTCCCACGAGGAAAATGCTTCCCCCACACGAAATCAGGGTACTCTCCCGTGGGTCCATTTGCAGCGTGGGCAAACCCCAACCTCCACTTTTTTCCCCCTCATTTTAATTTTTTTTAACACCCTTTATTTTTATTTTCTTTCTCCCCCTTTTTTTATTTCTTCCTCATCACATTTTTATTAGATTCTTTCTTGTCTCTTTTGTTGTAAGGTTGGGGGTTTAAAATTTACTTTAATATTTCACGCGACTTTCTATTTTCTTTTCCTCTGTGTGTTCTTGCCAGGGGGTCGGTGGAGAGAAAGAACCCCGGTGCTTGGGACGGGGGGGAGGCGGGAGGCCCCCGCTGCTTGTCCGGCCTCGCCGCCTCCCCGACCCAACGCCGCTCCCCTCGGTTTTTCCGCACCGTGTCAACACCTCACCCGGGTGAGTGCCAGGGGCTGCCAAAAATGTCCCCCTCCTCCTCCTTCTCTTCCTCTTCCTCACTGGGCTGCGGGCGAAAGGTCTGAGGGTGACGGCGGCGAAGGGCTGGCAGCCGGGAGCCCCCCTCGGGGGTCAGGGGAGCCGGAGAAACCAGAGAGCTTTTCTGCCCAAACCCTCTCGGCGGGACGGGCTTGGAAATCAGCGAGCGGATCGCTGCGGGTATCGGCACGGTATTTTACACGCTTTTTTCGGCTCTCGTTTCTTCTCGGTGGCTTTGGTTATTTATAGTACTTTTTATAAATATAAATACATATACATATAAAATATCGGTATATACATATGTAGAATCTGTGTGTGCGTGGAGAAATATTAGATATGTAATACATAGTATACGCATGTACATTTAGAAGCATAATATATACCGATTCCGGACCAAAAACAAACAAAAAAATTGGATCAGAGTTTTTCGCTCTACTGTGTAATGGCTCAAACGATGAAAAATCAACGTGACCGCTCAGAGAGGACATAAATCACTCCGAGAGTAGTCTGAATTTCTTTCTCCCCCTAGCTGAAGCCTTGAGGGTCATCATTTTTCTGCGCCACTTGACCAAAGATATAATGTTTTGATTAGGTCGTAAATCAAAATCTTGGGTCGTGGTGGGGTTTCTTTTCTTTCATTTTTTTTTTTTTCCGGGGGCTTTCCTTCTCCTTATCGGCGGTGGCAGTGTGAACCTGGAACAATGGAGGCCGCCAAGAGGGGGAGAAAAAGCCACAACGAAATGGGGAATTTGAAAAATACCTATTTGCAGAAGTGGGGGGGAGAGTGGTTAGGCAAGGGGCTCACACCCCCTCGCACCCCCCTCGTCCCTCGGAAAGGCCGATTCAGGCCGCCTGCTGCGCAACCCCCCGCACCGGGCGTGCGAGCGGGCAGCGCCGTCTGCCTCCCAATCCACATCCCAATCCACATCCCAATCCACAGTCCCGCAGTCCCCACCACCCCCGATCGGAGCTGCGGCCGCGGAGCGGGGCCGGGAGCGCGCCCCTTCCAGCCGGGGCCGGGGGGTGCCCGGGCTCCCTCTGCCCGCGCTGGCCCCGGGGCCGTGTCCCTGCCCGGCTCCGTTCTTTTGTTTTCGGACCGTGTCCTCCCGCACTTTGAACCCCGGCGGCGTGCCCGAGTCCCTGGCCGTCATACGGGAGTGCCGAGCCCCGCAAAGGTCAAAAAGACGCGCAGATATGGATGTATCTCCTTTTGCTTATTGTCTGCGCTTCCCCTTCTCCTCTCCTTGCTTTGTTTTTAGTACGTGCGCGCTCATGCGCGTGTACTTTCCCAAAGCAATGAGATACCGATCTTTACATACCTGTACAGTTGTTTCTACCTATAAAATAAAAGGACTTTTTTTTTTTTTCTTAGACATTCATTAGCATTTTTGGAGGTAAATAACTTCCTTTGGAAAATAGCTGACATCTGAGCCCGGGGAAGAGTTTGTTGACTGTTTTTTTTTTTTCCTTCAATAAAGCCGCGTTTCGGGGGCATTTTTTTTCTTTCAATAATGCTCCGTTTTGGAGCGGGGCCCACGGCGTTTGCAGGTTTTCAGCCCGCCTTCTCCCGCCGCCGCGGACGGGGTTGCGGGGGGTGGGCGAGTGGCGTGGCAGGGGGGGTCTCACATGCCGGTTTAAGACAAGGAGGGAGGACAGGGGACCGGCTCACGGCACTGGTGCTAACACGCTTTTTCGGGACATATAATTTACCTTGCTAAATGTCTGCTTTGGTACGCGTATTACATGTGTAGGTCTGGATATTAGGCACCCGATAGAGCGTAACAGTCAATAATCCAGAAACGTGGAAGGATTTACACCTTCGGAGCTCCATACGATGCCGGACTAATTGATTGCTAAATCTGAAGTTTTTTAAATGCTAACCCCTTTTGGAATTAATTTCTCCGGCCTCCTGCTGCATCTACTTCTAAAAGAGGACAAATAAAATAAACTCTAACGTGCAAATTTTAAGCGGCAAGGGAATATTTTTTAATTGTTTGGGTGCTGTTTGGTTTTTTGGTTTTTTTTTTTTTTGGTTTTTTTTTTGGTGGGGGGGGTTGTGTGTGTGTGTGTGTATTTTGTTTTGTTGGGGATTTTTAATGAAAAAAAAAAGGCATTTGAAGGCGTTTTTGGGGACCTCGGTCCCACTTGTGCCCGGCAGATCCGCGGGACTGGAGCGGCCAGAACGGAGCCGGTGCTCCGCGCCCCTGCGCAGGGAGCCAGCCCTCTGGCGGTGCTCGACGAACGTCCCTCTGGTCGATCCGAGATTTCGGGGATGAGGGTGGCTTGTTTGGTCGCTTTCTTCCCCGAGGCTGTGACCACCCCCCGCCCGCCCCGAAGTGCAGGGGCAGCGCAGGTCGCTCCCCCCGCCGCGGAGCCAGGCGGGGCAGGGCAGAGCCGCAGCCACAGAGGGATGCGAGCCGAGCCTGCCTTCTCGGAGGGCGGGCTGTGGCGGCGCGGGGGGGCCACCGGCCCGACCCTGGCCCCGCGACCTCGCAGGGCCGCCACCAGCCCGTGCCCGGCAGCTCTGGCGGCGCAGCCCGGCGGTGGCAGCGTGCGAGCGGGGCCCACGGGCTGCAGCCCCACGGGAGGGAGGCAGCGTGACCGAGGTGGGGACAGGTTCCGCGGCACCGCTTCGGCAAGAGCCTGGGCCGCACCCCACTCGGGGAGGGGGCGGCTCGGCAGGCCCTGCGCGGCCGCGACTCTGCAATGGCATATCCCGGGGAGTTTTGGGCGAGAGGCGCAATTATCCGGGCTGGAGCTTCCCGTCAGGAGCGGGCTATGGACGCGGTTGATGGCCAACTCAATACCAGGAGAAAAGAAAAAAAAAAAAAAAAAAGAGTATTAAAAAAAAAAAAACCAAGCCACAAACTGCCCAGTAGTCCACCCGGGATCAGGAGGCCGCGAGTGCCTCGCTCCGGCAGTGACGAAGACCTGAGCACCCTTTGGAGTCAGCCGCCTGCCCGGGCGGCGCGGCACGGCGCTGAGGAAGGAGCTGTGTGAGCCCTGTGTGTGTCTCTGTGTGTGTAAAGAGTGTGCGAGAGTGTGGGAGAGACCCGGCCCCGGCCCAGCGTGGCTCCCCACCAAGCCGGGATGCAGCGGGGAAGCGTCTCAGGTTCACTCCCGCGTGTAATACACACACGCACACATACACGGGTAACACACACACGCGTATCTAGTGCGCACACGTGCGTATTTTACACACCTACACACAGACACATATGCGCACGCACACACAGAGTGCTGTGCGGGCTGTGCTCTGTAGCCGCTGCCCGCAGATGAGAGGGATGCTCCAGAGGCTTTGGCAGGGACTGGCCATGCACAGACCGCGACGGTGAAACCCACGCCTGATCGGAATGGCGTGATCACCATTCAGTCTCTCCTGCAGTTTGACCTTTTTTTGAGGTTCCCCCCGCAGATGCAGGGGCTGAGGGGCCGTGGCGGGGCCGGGCGCGGAGCGAGGCTGGTGGCCGCAGCCCCTTCCCCGGCCGCGGGTTTGCGCCGGCCGCTAAGCCCGGCCCGCGTTGAACATTAACCGGCTGCAGCGGCCCCGCAGTGTAACAGGCTATGTATAAAAATGAATCATCTCCCAGGTTGTAGTAAAACGTCCTGTAAAGTCCACCTATAAATCCTGGTATGCACTTAGCGCTCTCGGCTTCACGTCTTACCGTTGCTACGCGGTACTCGCCATTCCCTCTTCTCCCCCCTTTTCTTCCCCCCTAAATCCCGCTGGCTGTCTGCGGTCCCAGCCCTGGGTCCGCATGCCCTGAGATACAGTCCCATTTCCCCGTCAGGAGAGGGAAGCCCCACAGGGGACCACCGAGGGTCGCAGCCGTCGGGGCGCTGGGGCCGCCTCGCTCCCTCCAAACTACGGCGAGGAGAAAAAGAAGCTGGACAGTCTTGGCCCCTTTTCCCTCCAGGGCGGCAAGAGCCCCCATCCCCCGGGGCCAGCCTAGGTGGGGCGGCTCGCAGCTGTCCCTGCTGCTCCCGCCCTTCGAGAGGTCTGTGTCTCTGTGCCTGTGATAAGGAGAGCTACTCATACATTGCAGCAAGGCTCTATAAAACTCAACAAGGCTCCCCCCTGCAAATTCGTTACGTATTTTTCTCGGGATTAAAGGGAAAAGAGGGAGACTATCTAATCTGAATGGAGCACAGGACTGCATAGCCTCGGTGGGCAGACACGGGCAAGGATCAATGGGTGTGTAGCCATCAATGCAGCCCACAGTTCAAATCTGCAACTGGGATTTATGCAATTGGAAAGGAACCCGAGGAACAAGCCCCCTGGCCTGCTGGGTGTGTATGTGGAGAAGTGGCAGCGCTTGGGAAAACACGAGGGTGGAGCCGAGCTCATCGCTTGATGTGTATATTTAGTGTGGTGGTAGTCCCGCCGCCTCACGGGGGACTACTTCCATGCTGAAAGTTATTCACATGCCTGAGTGATTTGCTGGATTGTGGCCATATGTAAAGCAATAAATATAAGTGGCTACTTCTGTGCAAGTAAGAGATCCAGAGGTCTCACAAGTAATTTTCCAGCAGATCCAGACTTCATAGTTTTAAGATAAAAGTGAAAAAAGTGAACTCCTTTGTTTCATTCAATTAAAAAAAAAAAAAAAAACCAACCCCACCAACAATTAAGGTCACTGGGACAATAAAAGCATAAAGGAGTATAAAGCCTTTCCTTTATGTAAAACCTTGATGGGCACTTTCAAGACTGCATTATCTGGAGAGGAGCAGGAATCTACAAGCCTGTGCCGATGCAGTTTTCAACCTTCCGAGCCATAAACTCTTGCATCTGCATTGGTGGATGCAGAACTAAGGAGTGAAGGAATTTCTTGCCAGGCTGGGGGACGATGTGTCAGTGTGAGTGAGTGCCAGCCCAGCCGTTTGGTGCTCCTTTGAAGTTAGCAGAGTCTGAGCTGGCAGTGCTCTGTGCAAGGGCAGTTCCCAAGCAAGCAGAAACTCTTCCTATGGGCTTTGGGGTGGTTGAATTCCCATGATTTCTCCAGGGAAGGTCATGCGTGCTTCCCACTCTTCAGCTGGGATGGGAAGAGCAGGGGAGACCGAGGTGGCTTTTCTGCCCTCTTTCTTCTATATGCAGAGCCAAAGTCTCTGGCATTTCTCAATTTTTAATTTTTTTTTTTCATGCAAAGCAAAACAGAGTTTGAGTAAAATAATAGCATCCAGCTTTTGGCAATGCTTCCTATAAATTCATGGCTTTAGCCTGGACTCTCTCATGGCCAGACTGTAAATTTTCACATTCTAACTCCCTGTGACAAATCTCTAGCCCCAGTCATTGTTATTTCCTTCAGCTTTCAGATCCTTCTGGCAAAAACCTCCAACTCTGGCATTCTTTTCCCAAAACAGAAATTCCTACCACAAGGCCCATCACCCTGAGAACATTTTTAATAAACATGTTTGGAAAATGAAAATAAGATACATAAAATATATGAATGCAAGAAACATCAAATGAAAACTTGGAAAGGGTTTCAAGTAGTATTACAAATAGGAAATAGCTTTCCAGAGATAAAAATACTCCATGTGTTTTGTTAACACCAACAGGCAGTTGGGCTTTATTCTCATGGTTTATTTGGAAGTTAAGGGACACCTTTGTCCTACTTGATGTACTTGTAACTGTTGGCTGAGCCAGGAGGTCAGAGACTTTAGCTTGTAATCAGTGGGTGACCGGCAACATCCTTGACAAATAATGTTGGCGTGACACGATCAGGGCGACAGCCATTCTCACATGTCAACAGCTATAGCTCAGTAAGTTAAGGACTTGGGCAGGGATGTTTCATAGTACAGGTCATTTTTTTAAATCCTGGACCATGCACCTGAGATGCTGTTTTAAACTTCACCCCTGATGCAGACCAGAAACACTGGCGCCTACTGACAGGGGTGGTTTTGTTTTATTTTGGTTTGGGTTTTTTTTCACAACAAAAAGTGATATTAATTACCTCTAAGAGTGGTCTCATTGCTCATTAATGACAGTTGTAGGTTCTCAGGAACTTAGGGGGTGTTTCCTTTGAATTATCTAGGGCACAGGACACGTTGCATTTTTCTGTCTTCTGAACTGAAAGGCTTCTGAAACTGGAGCACAGCTCTAACAATTCTTTCCAGGACAATGGAGTACTTAATTCTTGTGATGGCCAGGCACTGCTATTTGAGACCACTCATATTCCCTCTGGTAGAGCTGGCAGCTCTGGGGACATAAATAACACAGCTTGGGGACCCAAGCAAGCATTGTTTACATGGAAATATTACGGATCTACACTGGTCAGTGTAGTGTTCTCCTTGTGCTGGAAGGAGCAGAAGCTGTGACGTGCTTGTTGATCCAATGGGTCATGTATGCATACACATGAACCCCACCGGCTTCCGATGGCATTTGAACAGGATGAGAACAACTCGACCCATACTGGAAGACAGCAGGAATGGAGCATGTGCCCACAGAATATGCTGAATCAGGACCAGACTCCAAGGCTGGAGAGGAAGGACTGCCAACAGGTTCCCTTTTATGGCCTTAGACAGGCTCATTTAATCTTGTATGGCTGGGCAAGAGGAATAACTGGAGGTTCTACAGTGCCTAGAACAAAAAAATTCCCAACCAGAAAATACTGAATCTCTGGCCAGAGAAATCAACCAGCTGTTTGGAACTAGGGTATCTCTTATGTTTAGGGAAATAAATGAATTTTAAATGGAGAAAACCCTCTAAAGGAACTCTGTGAAGGCTCTTCATGGGGAAAGGAAGAGGCTATTCTGTCCAGGCTATGAAGACCATGCTGATCCTCTCTGGAGGTTGCAGGCATGAGCACACACCATGCAGATGCATGTTAGAAACACGTTGCATTAGAAGCCACAGAGTGGTTCCCTTACTTCTCTCTTCTGTCTGGAGAAATGAAGCCAAAGAATTAATAAGAAGAAAAGATGAAACAGCTTGAGAAGAAGAAAAAGAACTTATTTCTGGTTCCTGTGAGATGTCCTGTGCAGTGACTGTCACAAGAATAAACCTCAATTGAGTACAATGCCACCGAAACCAATGTGCTGTCATTAGGATGAATCTGTATGCTCTCTTGATCAGCACAGGGGTGGTATGTTACAAGAGTGATAATTCTGAATCTAATTAATTGGTGATATAACCCAGGCAATTTTTACTGATTTATTTTAGTGGCACATTTTCACTTTCTTAAAAGAAATCTAATTGAAATAAGCCTGCACAGGGAAAAAGGGACAGCTAAATTGGTAGTCTTAATGTAGATTCCATAAAGGTAATGAAGATACTCAGAATTTATTCTTTGTTATTCTTCACGGCCTCTGATTAATTTCACTGCAAAATTTAGTTTACATGTATATATCAGCAGAGTGTGTGGAGTGTTGTGGGCAGAATGCCCATCCTGATTACCTCAGAGGATTAGGAATGTCACGCTGTTACAAAGGAAAAAGCAGAGCCTAGAACATGCCTCAAGAAATAATGCTCCAGTCCTGTCCTGCCATGTTTTTCAACTGCAGGGTGCTTGAGAAAGTACCTGCTTGAGGATTTGTTCTCAGTGTGCTGAGGTCTCCCAGAGGTACAAAGAAAATCCTCTCACTGTCAATTAGGAGATGTGTGATTTGAGGTTAGAAATAAGGACTTCAGCCAAATTAGTGAAAAGTATAAAATCGCAAAAAGCAGATCTTGATATCTTGGCAAGAAACCCAAGACAGTATCCGACACTCATCTACACACAATGCTGCAGCCCCACACTGCTGAACTCCTAAAGGTGTGATATCAGATATGCAACCCTGGCTCCGTGGCCTCTGTGATTACACCGCTGCCATGCAATCTGGTGTAGTAACTGGTGTTGGACACACAGCACCCCAAGGGGCTCTTGATGTTTTAGATCATAGCCAAGAGCTGCTTTTGACTGCAGGCACAGTGGTAACCCCTCTTTCAGCTGATTCCCACTCTCCCATATTCCCCTGTGAAGTGTTTATGGAAGGGATGTCTCCATCTTCTGGAAGTGAACTCTTACAGACTCCCTCTACGGCAAACAGTAAAACCCCAAGGGTAGCTGAGACCCCAGCAGCAAGAGGGTGAGACAATTCCTGGATACTATGGGAGTGCAGAATGATCCTATCTTTTGCTTTCAGCAAAGAGGGTCTGACAGACACACCCTGTCTCCTGGACCCTTCTACACAGAGGGTCCTTGACAATGGTGTTACTGGCCCATCCCAAAATTTGGCAGGTTTTGAAGCTGAGCATAGCTAACCAGGTTGCAACTAAGCTGTACAAATGCTGAACTCAGTGAAATGCAGGACACAAGCACTAGTTCATGTTTCAGGCACATGGACAAGGTCAAGCCACTAAGATGGTATTTGAACTGAAGGATCTGAGATGCTTCAAGACCTTCAAATCCAAGTGCGTATTCTGGTAATCTAGATTGGTGTAATGCTTTAAGCAGTCAAAATATGTTGAATAAGCCGTCTATGTATTCAACTACAGGAAGGAAACCAGGCATGCAAGCAAGCTTAGAGGGAATTACAGTGTGTTCTCATCAGGTCCTTAGTATGTGCCAAAGAAGATGGGCACCTGGAAGGTCCTGTGTAGTTCATATGCCAGGCAGACATTCTTTTCCAGCTGCCCTTTGAGCAACAATTGCCTAACTAGAGCAACAATTGTCTCCCATGTGGTGTAAAGATAAAAGTGCATTGGTGTTTGTGAAATGCTCAGTTAACTTCATAAGGAAGAACATTTCAGCATATGGCCAACAAATTAAATCCCTGATTTATCTTTAGAAACGGGTATTTCTTATACATAATGCACACTTTATTTTTTGTGGATTTAAAAAAACCCTATTTTTAATTTTAGTTTTTGTTGTTGTTGTTATTGGTTTTTAATGCATAAGATTAGTGTTCCAACTCCATATCTTTTATTCTGGTGAAAAACATAATCTTCATAAAATTATCTGGAGACAAAGTGGCTTGTTTGCCCATAGAGTGGAAATTGGCTACCTTCACTAAGGAACCACAAAAGGTTTCAATCAAAAAGATAGGCATAGCTACAGGAAAAACTGACCCAGAATGAAGCAGCCACCTCACTGCAAGATCATTAAGGAAAGACTCTAATAGGCTGGGACAGATTTATGTAATTAGTACAACTAGCTCATTATCTGAGACAAGGCATCTACATCATGTCTCTATGTGAAATTGTAGACAAGTGTGAGCTGATTACTTTACATGTAAGTAGTGGGGTGAAGCAGCACATTTGGTCCAAATACATGTAAAAAGAGTACCTAATAGTTTAGGTACTATGGCATAAGTGATTTATACCTCTCTGCTTTGTCAAACCAAGTTGACCAAGTCACACCTTTTCATTTGGTCTTCCCCAGGAAAAGTGCAAAGCATTTTAGGGGCTCGTCTTCAGAAAAAGTGCCACAGTGGTAGAGATGCCAACTTTTCATTTTCCCAGTGGGTGGTCTGCTGCAAAATTCCCAAAAGGCAAAGGATCTAGAGCTAAACAGGGCCTCTCTTAAGCTAAAGTGTTTAAGAAGATTTTTTATGTGTAATTTAAGATGTTTGCTGCGAAACAGAGACTCTGATTTAACTATTTGCAGCTTATGATTTTTCCATTAGAAAATCTTACGGAACCATCAGCACATTCCATATTTGACAGACCACAAAATCATAATTTTTTCCCTCAAATCTGTTGCCCCATAGCAGTGGTCTTTGTTCTTCTCCTTTCTCATTAGGCTTGTGCTTATTTGGAAATTGTCACAGAAGACACTCAACTGCTGACATTCACACTAAGCAATATGAGCCTCTAAAAATATTGCCACTAGCCTCTTTTGGGGCAATTTGCAAAACAAGGATGTCATCTGGAAGTCTGGGCAGATTGACATCCCTGCTTAATATTTAACACAATGCCCCCAAACACCCAAAAGTTCCACTCAATCCTTTCTGTGCAGAGCCCTTTCTCTAACAGCCAGGAAGATCAAACTGTAGAGAAGGCGAGCAGCAGTCAGCATTGTTGCACATATAAACTTCCGAGTCATCCCAAAGATGTTGGAACTGCATTGCAATAGGCAACTACATCTAATTGTCTCCCTTATTTAAGTATTATATTTTTTGTAGGAAATATATAACTTTTGTTTGACAGTGCAACAGGGTGGTCCCCTTTAAGTAGCCAAAAGGACCTGGAGCCAGTTTTCCCTTCTGCTCACCCCAGTAAGCTCTTTTTAAGGAAGTAGATGTGTGAAGGAACAGCAGACAAGATAGAGACTGGAGCCAGATGTTCCTCTGAGAGCTGCCTCCTGACTGGGATACAAATCCAGCTGCTTACTGACTCAGGGATTCCAGGCAGAAAGCTCTGGGATTTGCCATGTGTGTGCACAGGCACAGGCTTCACTTCCCTATGCTTACTCTCCCCACCCTGCAGATGGAGGGGGAAAGTGTCTGCTTGTCTGGGAAATGGATGCTGTGAGCATGATGAGCATGTGCCATACAAGCCTTTTGGGAGAAAGCACCAGCTTCCCAAATTGTGCAGATGAGTTAGGCAGGCACATTTCTCCTCAGACCTGTGTTAAGAAAGCCTGTTCTCTGAAGTGAACTGCTGCCTTAGATAGTCTGGGCATTTGTTTAATTTGTGGGAAGAATGCTGAGGAAACTGCTCTACTGTGGATGTGCTGCAAGCTGACAACTTGCACCTAGCTTGTAAAATATATTCGATATTTCTGGACAAATTTACAAACAACTCCTAGCTAGGATAATTATCTGCTTTGCCAAAGTCAACATAGGCTGTAGCACATATTATATCATCACGAAAAACCACTTTCCCTCCAAAAATTATGGTTCAGCCCCAGACAACCTCTCTACTCCAAAAAGGGTTCAATGTCACTGATTCTGGGGGAAGACAGAGCTTCCCTGCGCTACTGGTCTGTAGGTCTAAGACCTTAACTAAAAGCCTGGTGGGATGTGATTCCACAGGCTGTACAGATTGCTTGCTTGGAGATGGCTAGGGATAATAAGTCACAAAAGATGAAGAAAAGTCCATTTAGGGTGTTTTTTATTTTATATTTTTTTCAAAGTTCGGGAACAGGTGTCACACATGTAAATTAAAATATGTGAGGCTCTTGCTTACAAATTCTGGAGAGGTGCACCATAGCCCAGAACTCTGAAGCAGGCCTCTGCACTCTCTACCTGCTCTTATTCAATCTCAGGTCTCTACTCTCTCTACATGTTTTTATTCAATCTCATTACGAGACAGTACCAGTAACAATTATCCACACTGAAAATACTAGGGAAGGCTGTGGTTTTTTGCTGCTGAGCAGTCATGTCATTCAGTTGCCTCTGAATTACTTCCTCAGGCACAGAGGTCTTGGTGGGCTGTGAAGCACCTGGGTTATTTGTCCTCTGCTGCTCCACACTGTGTGTGCAGGTTAAGAGGAGAGAGCTTTGCAGACCGGTCTGTGTGGCTCAGCACGGCTGTGCTGCCTGCGAGCCCTGGAGCTGGCCATCAGCAGAGGTACCCAGCCCCTGGGACAATACACACTGCCAACCCTGGGCTGTCAGCACGGGTGGCTGAGGCCCAGCACTGCAGCCAGAGCCTTGGCAGCTCTGCAAGCTCACTTTCACTCACAGCCAGGATTAGGAGCACCTCTCATCCTCCTTGATAAAACTCAGCATGGGAGTGGATTTGACCTGCTCCTAAGCCAAGTGCAGCTCGGCAGCCACAGCTTGGCCAGCTCTGCTTCAGGCTGCTGCACCCCTCATCTTCATGGTTTTGAGGCTTGCCTCCAGAAACTTTGACTGTAAAGTAGCAGCATTGGTTGCTTCATCTTCTAGATATGAAGAGCAGCTGAAGTGAAGTAGTGGAGAAAGAGGGATCACTGTTTCTCTGACTGTACTAACATCCCCTCTGGAAAAATAGCTCATTAGTATACTATACATTTATACTCGTGCTTTTAATTGGTAGTTACTTGCTGGCTTTGCAATACAATAATCCCAAGGAAGACGGGTTCACATTCAGCTAAGCACTGCTAGCTAGCACAAGGTGAGAAATTCCCTGCTCAGAAAGGCTGCCATTTAAATAGATAAGGCAAATCGTAGGAGGAGAAACAGAGCTAGAGGAAAGTGAAAAGACTTGCTCAAGGTCACATGGCAGATCAGTGGCAGATCAACAAAACAGTCTGGTTGTCTGAAGTGCCAGTCTACTGCCTTGGGAAATCTTTAGAAAAAGGTCTCTAATAGCTGTAGCTCTCCTCATGCCCATAGTGTCCCTCTGCACTCTCATAGTGTCCCCTATCACAACTCAAATTCTGACATTCCAGAAGTAAGAATTCCATACTTCATGCACTTAGAGCATGATCTCCTAATGTGACTAATTTGAAAGTGAAATGGTTTGTTACATCAGTAATTCATTTTTGAAAATTAAATTTTGTAAAGTGTAGGTGAACTGAAGTCTATTTTTTTTTCTGCGCTGAGAGGAACATGCTGGTGACCATAATCATGGCTAAAATATAGGATAAGGAACTTTTTGTCCTTCTCCCTCCCCCCCCACCATGTGCTATTTTGAGTTGGCATGTGTTTACAGAGATAACATTTGATGTCATAGTTGCCACATTTGACAGAGAAAAGCCTGAGAGAACCATTAACTATAGGACGAGTCAGCAATCTAAGGTATCTTTGTCCTTTGCTAAATGATTAGCTCAAAGCAATGCTCCATCTGAAGTTTCCAGCCAAAGAAAATCCCACAAACAAACATTCTAACAGCTATTATAAAATAAAGAATCCTTTATACGTAACAGAATTTTACAACTGTGCAAAATCAACTCATCTTTATTGCCCACTAGAAAAAAACTACTTATTTGTATTCATTTCTAAATGCATAACAGAAATGTTAACTACAGATTTGAAAGCATCAGTGAAAGAGAGAATAGAAACTGGAGACAAATAGAAGTCAGGATGCCAGATGTCTGTTTCTGCTCTACCACTTGGTTGCTTTGTAACCCTGGGTGTGTTGCTTAAGCTCTCCACCTCAATGCATCTATATGCAAAAGGCAACGATGATTTCTTATTCACAGAAAGATTCTACTTCTTTTGGCATAGATCCAGACCTTTGACCCTTCCAGGGATCTGCTTGTGAAGATTCTGGGAGAAGTTTTTTCTCCCCAATGAGCGGTGAATCCTATGGGATCATGTTCAGTAGACTAGATGTTGCACCAAAAAGAAGTGCTGCATGGAAACTGCATTTCTAGGATACTGCTGGTTGTAGCTACTTTGAAAACCCCTGAGGGGGAGGATGTTGCTGGTCTATCATAAAGACCCAGACTGGACTTTATTCTCTCAGACACCTTCAAGCCCTCAGAGCAGCCACTGATATTTTTGCCTGCAACTCAGTTGGTTTCTTGCAGCCACAGCTGCAAGGGAAAGATGGGAACAGGATAGGGACAGCTTAACTTGCATGTGTAGGGGAGAGGCACACAGGAGGTTCATTGGGTAATGGAATCTCAGCAGCTGGGGAAAGATCCCATTATGAAGCACATTTAAATTCACAGCTAATGCATTAAGAAAAGTGAGATAATTTTTAACATACTACTTGTGAAACATATTCCTTGAAGAAGTGCTTTAGCAAAAGATGTGACACAGATGCCTGTATTAGTAACTGCTGTTATCGGAAAATACAGCACTACATTGCGTCCACTAGAAAGTAAAATTGCCTCATGTAAATGACTATTTAAAATTTTTTTCATACTTTCCTTCATACGAAAAACATCTATGATAGTTATCTATCTTTGGTTGCTGATTTATGCATCTTTTGGTTAAAGATTCAACACAAATGGCTCATCACCTGTTTCCAGGGATAATGAAATTAATATACCATTTGGTTCATTTTCCAAAGAGAGAAAAACGCTCTCATCCTGCTGCAAAGCAATGGCTTGTATATGCTTAGGAGCAGGGATGTTAATTTGCTGAAAAGGTTACACTGGTATGAGGAACATGCCCTAAATATTATCAGCTAGATTTCTGAAATTCTACTTTGGACGTACCCTAGAAAGACTTTATAGAGCTGGGCAGCTAAATTATCTGAAGCTTACTCATGTGGTACCCCACAGCTTGCATCAAACTGTGGCTGCTGCAGGAAACATGCACGGATGTGTTACAAAGCCAAGCTGCTGCAGTACGCCCCAGCCAGCTCCCTGCACTGATGGCAAGACAGGGCTGCTGCTTGCTTCACTCCTTGGAACCACCCAGGCATCTGTCAAACAGACCCGCAGGCTGTCCTTCTGAACCCCAGCTACCCACCCCAGGCTCCACTGGGCTGGGCAGGCTTTTCCTTGGCCAGCTTGGAAGATCTTAAAGAGAGTTTGTGGTCAAGTGACGGCTGGAATCACCACTTTTTATAAAGCAGAACTTGACAAAAGAATTAATTTATCCAGGCCAGGCTGAAATTTAGGGAGGGCTGAGCACTTTTTCTGTAGAGATGGTGGGGAGCTAAACACTGTTTGAATCAGAACAGTCACAGCCCAAGACCATGACAGCCTGAGACAGCACAGACAGGGCACTGTGGTATTAGGAAGAACTGTGATGGCTCATAATCTACTCTGGAGTTTGTAAGTGCGAGTAGTGGGCAATCGGCGCAGATAATGAAGGCAATAATAGTGAGTTTGGTTGGACAACATTTTCCATCCTCATGGTGAAGAGCATGCTGGGGGAAGAGCTCAGACTGAGTGAGCCCTGTTGCCCGTGTCACCTCTGCCACAGCCATGCAAAACCAGGCTGCTGTTTCCACCCAGGAAGGGCTCAGGGATGAGGTGGTAGCAGCTGTGGCTGGAGAGGAAGTGGGACTGTCGCTATCAGTTGGTCTGGGAATGACATTATTCAATCCCCAGGATTCTGCATGCAGGAACCCAGTTCCAGCCCACCCCATTCTCTCTTCCCTCTGTGTGGCAAACTGGGCCACCTCTGCCTTTCTCTTCTTATCCCAGGAGAAGAAAACAGGGTTTTTCTACACAGGTGAGAAGCCTCAAGCTGAACATTTACTCATGGGTGGAAAGAGGGCACCAAAGAGCAGTGCTGGTGTGCAGTCTTCAGCTCAAGGACAGTGCCTACATGTTTTAGGATCAAACAGCTCTTTAGACTTACACTGTGCACATATATGTTCCAGCAATGTCCCCAGCCCATGTCACATCAGGATCTTGCTGTGCATGGAGCCTGGCATGGAGCTGCAATGGGCCCTGGGATGGACACCTGAGGACACACAGTGTTTCTGCCAGGAGACAGCACTGGCTGATGGCTGGAGAAGGGAGAGATAGGGAGCTGGTACTCATACAGAAGAGGAAGCTATCAAAAGTGTTGGTCTTAAGGTAACACCAAACTACACGATTTTCTCCAAAATTCTTCTTCAAACCCTATTTTGTCCAGTGAAAATAATTGCTAGACATGTTACTGGTGAATAATGACAGTGGAATTTGTACCATGCAATGGTGAGTACCTGAAGAACACAATGTAACATCTCTGGTATTGAAATTTTGTGGAAATTCTTGACTCTACCCTCTCTGTGCTTACTTCACCATGATAAAACCAAAGACAATACTCTTTGTCTTTGTCTTGCCTGGGAAATTTTTATTTGTATTCTAAGCTCAGGAAAGTAGACAAAAAAAAAAAAAAAAAGAAAAAAAAAAAAAAAAATCAAAAAAAGAAAACAGAATTAGATTTTTTTTCCTTAAAAACTTTGAACATTTAAAAACCCAAACATTTTTCACAAAAAAAAAAAAAAAAAAAAAAAAGAAAAAAAAGAGAAAAAGCTCACATCTGTGACTTATAAAATTCCATTTTAATGTTTTTTGGTTTTTTTTTACTGGCTCCCAGTCAGATGACAAAAAGCAAATTAGACACAAGAATTACATGTTGTACCAGTAAGTGCTGGAGTCCCTGAAAGAATATAGCAGCGATGACCTTTTTTCTAAAGATTTGGCAAGGGAGGTATGATTGGAAGAGGGATAGAAGGAGCAGAGGTAGCCTGAGAACAAAGAGAAGGGTGATTAATAGAATACAACTCTCTTTATCTTCCCTGTTTCAAGATACCGAAAATATTCAGGTGAGTAACGAAAAAGGCAAGTATGTGTTACATCCCTGATGAGAGCCTCAGTCAAATGAAACAAACTTCCAGATAAATCCATTTTCTTCTTCAGATTAATATATTCAAAAAAGCACAAGCTTGTCAGCTTGGGCACTAGACTTATTTTTAAACATTTATCTAGTCAGCATGCCAAGCTCCTTGATATGCTCACAAGCAAAATTCTTAAGCCCAGTGCTTTATAGCTGCAGAAGGGCACTGCTGCCTTCCTTGGGAAGCGCATTATTTCGGCTGAGTCTGCACACAGGAGCTGTGTCTCTTCCTCCACTCAGGCACAAGAGCACAAACACAGCCATTCCCCCCTGCCCCATATCGTGGCTGCCATTATACCAACATAAAGACCCCATACCGATGTTGTTATTCTTCACCAGGAAAAGGAATGAATGGCAAGCACCTTCCTGCCACTGTAAGTGCATTGATACCAGGAGCTGTAGATGAAGTTAAAAGACCCCCCTTGTGCTTCCCCCTCTCCAGGTCTCTCACACAACTGACACAGTTATATTTGTACGAAATCTAGCTATAGAGCAGGCTTTCATGGACCAGGAGTCTTTGCTCTTTTTTAATCCACTTAGACTAACAGCAGTGTACTGCTAATTCACATGGTGAAGGGCAAAGGGCTTTTTGCAAAGAACAACTTTTCCTTGTAGCAAAAATAGATGAATCCACTTTCCTCCAAAGAATTGATTACTGGATGCCTTTGTGGATTTTGTACAGCAATCTGCTCATGTGAACTAGGTGTAGCTTGGTTGATGTAGAGGCTTAACCCCCCCTTCCTCCAACCAAATGTGGGAAAGGAAGAAATTGATGCATACGTTGAGGATTGCAAAAAACAATGCAATATCTCTATTTATTTTTTTACACATAACATGTTTGGCTTTACATGTAATACCAAACATTTAAAAATAATAGCAATAAAGAGCCTTCTGATGTTTTCCTAAAATGCCTGTAATGCTAAGAATCTCAGTCTCCATTAATTTGGCAACACATATTAATGGAAAACAAATTCATAAATTTGTTAAGAGCTAACTTCATCCTGTTAACCCTGCTGCTAGTTCAAAGAGCCTTGGTCCATAAAGAAGTTTCTTATGAAATGGACAACTAAATTTTATGGATTTATTAAATATTAAAGGATTATGTACACTTTAGTGCACTTTACATACATACTTGTTTAGACTGGGTTTTAAGCCACTCAGGATTTTCAATAGAAATCAAGCATTCCAGAATCCAGGCTATTGCTGCTGCCTCAGTTGAGATAAGCTGCTAAAGGAATTTTTAGATATTACATGGTCTTCTATGCGCTACTTACCATTCAATTACATCAGTACTGTCTGATCCAATGCAATAAAGATAGGCACTGTGATAACTCTAAGAAAACAGAAATATATATATATATATATATATATATATATATATACACACACACACACATATACATACACACACACATATTAGCAGGCACCACCAGAGCAGAAATGATTGTAAACTGGAATGCAGGCATGTGAAGGCAATTTGTACCCATGTTTGTTCAATATTTTAAAATCTCCTTTAAATATTCAAAATTTTCTGTCTGGAAATTTTCCTGAAGTGGTGGGAGATCCCTCAGCAATTAAATGAATACGTAAATATTTTGAAATTTCTAACACTAGTTATACCTATAAAAGTGATATTCACATAGTTAAGGTTAGATTTGTGCTTCAGTGCTTTGCTGAAAGAACCAAGCAGATTTTTGCCTGCTTTCTTAGCAAAGAAGTTACATCAATGCTAACAAAAAGACTTTCTGTATGAACTGGTTATTAGTCATGTTCTGTCGGTATGTCAGCTTTGCTTCCTCCTTGCCTGACAGAACATCTACTAAATCTCTATTCACCTGTAGACTAAAGCAAGTAGAATAAACCAGGACTGGATGGTTTTATATACCACTTTTATATAAAGCATTACCAGAAAAATTCAGTCTGCAACAAGTAAACCCCAACCTTGTGGATTAGTAGAGATTTAAACCATAGAAAGTTATTTTCTTCCACTATGTAGTCACGTTTGAAGGTAGCCTTACATCTGCACTCACTTGCACTTACCATTCTTTAAAAATTTTCCACTGAAAATCGAGATTTGATTTTCTCAACAGTAAAATGTCAGCAGCAGCTAAAGCGAGGCTTTTCTTGCTGGTTTGTGACAGATGAAAATTGCAGAGCCCTCCTCTTCCTCTTCCCTTCTTTGGGGTCAGTTTCTTACGCTGTGATAAATGGCACCTAGATCCAGGCAGATCCTGCCGTAGCACCAGCACAGCTTCCTTAGGCACAGCACTGTGCTCCCTGTACCAGCACGTGGCCGGAGCCTGGGGGAGCGTGGAGCACACACCTCCTGAAATGCAGCGAGGCTATGGGCATAAGCCATCCTTTGCGTGCGTGTCAGATCTGGAAAATAAAAACTGATTTTTGTTTCAATAAGGCACAGAGCCAACAGCATCTCCAATTAGTTAATTGTGATGTTTGTCATTTCTGCTCATAATAATTTCGGACTAATGTATCTGGGAGGTTGCAGTGATGTTATTTCACTTACTAACACACAACTTTTCAGCTCTCATCCTGCAAATTGTATCACACAGTTAGTGCTCCATAGAAAGAAGGCTCCTCTTTAGTGAACCAGACGGCAAGTTTAGGGCTTTTTTAAATCAAAAACTCACCAGAGCAAACAGACTCGGTGATGTTGCATACAGAGACTGCTGAGCACATGAAACAAAGACCCAGTTCCTGCTCACACAAATGCACAAGCTGATCACTTGGGCTTTGTGAGGAGGGATTAAATCCTGGTGGCTGTGCCTTGCCTGTGGGACAGTGGTGCTCCATGTTACTACACCTCAGAGAGGTCACTCTGGCTCCCTGCTAGTCCACAGAAACCCTCTCCTCCGTCCAGACTGGGCAGGGGGCAAAGCACAGGGATCACATTCCCATATTTCACCCCAACACAGAGTCAAGACGTAGCTGAGCCAGACAGCAGAACCCAGGAGCTAAGCAGTACTCAGGGTCAGACTGCATAAACACAGTCAGTATTAAATCTGTATTATTGCTTTCACTGCAGTGCCTTGGGTCTCTGAGAACCTTACTGTGCCAGGCACTGTACGAGTCCAGAACAAACTTACCCCAATATAGAATTTGAATAAGGAGAGTATTGAACCGTGACAGATTTAGAACACAGCCTTTAAAGATATCATTAAAAATGTTTTAAACCTCTGGTTTTTTTGAACAACACCATCCCCCACCCCTTTAGAGAGGAGATCTTGTCAGGCACTAAATAAATGTTTACAGAAAGGTGTTTATGACTCTACATTAAATAATAGTTTTAGATGGAACTGTTGACAGAGTCTGAGTGCTAGCAATGCTTCTCAGAATCTCGATGCATCTGGGAATTTATTTCCTTTTACAGCCTATGATAAAAAAAGGGAATAGCTTATCCATGTTTTAAAATCTCACATCCAGGGCCAATGAAAATGATCTGTAATTCCTGAAAACAGGAATTTCTACTGGAAACAGGAACAGAACCTCTACTGTAGATTTTTCAGGAGGAAAAACATTATAAAAATCATCTCCATATGTCGCACAAAATCCTTTTTCTGTTTACAGCTCATTGTTTCAGAAGCTGGGATTTTAAACTATCGCTGTCTTTTCATTTCTCTATTCCCCTTGTTTGTCTTTGTATCTTAAAATGTGTATTTGCTTGAGAAAAGTCTTCTTAATTTTGACCCACTGGTGGCCCAGCTAAGCGCTGAGCTAATATTGACTAATATTTCAAAATAAATTGCTCCCTCTAGTGAGATCACGGCAGTACTGATGTCTAGCAGATGTGCCTGAAAACTGCTTGACCATGTTTCTCTGTACCACTCGATTAAGAGCTGGGTCATTATGGACTTGATTCTGTGCTTCTTACACAAAACTCCAGGTGATCCCAAGAGGAGACTTGCCTGAGCAAGGAGTGCATGATAAGGCCTTCTGCATTTAAGATAATATTATTTACAAAGGCTTATGCCTCCTACACTATTAAAATCTTCCCTTAAACAACACACCAATTAACTAGCAGACCTTTTGAGGAGCACACTAGCTTGCCGAATGCTAAAACCTTTGCTATAAATAAGTTTCATACAAATAATACAGTTATCACTATCTTCTTCATTTCTTTCAGCTCCAAGTTGCTTGAAAAAAAACCCAAACACCCAATTTAATGTAGACCTCACTTCAAACATGATCTGGATGCTTCAATTTGTTCCCCTGCATCTAGCAGCTTTTAATGTAAAAAAAGAATCATTAATATGGCATATTTTGTGGCATCTTCAAAAGTCTCCTGAGGAAAAAAGAAGATATTTAAAGGAAACAGCATTAGCATTCTTTTCATACTCTTTTAGCCTGTTGTCATGATAGTATCGGAAATAAAGTATTTCATAAGGAAAATGTTGCCCTTTCTCACTTTGATAAATACTTGGGAAACATTTGGGAATAAATCCCAGAGAGGCCAAGGCCAGGGTGCTGGTTTGGATGCTGGGATGCTTCTCTGCTAATTTGTGGGAGGCATTCATTAGCAGCATCACCCTGAACCTGGTGTGCAGTGGCCAGGAGTGCTGCAGACAGCAGCCACCCCCCTGAGCATCCATGCCACACGCTCTGGGGAGGCATGTGGCACCTGAGGAGGCTCCGCCGAGGCAGTGTCCCCTCCCAGGACACGCGGACAGCAGCTCCCCGAGCAAACCCACGCTCGCAGGGAAGCAAAACCAGAACTGGTGTCTTGTTGGGAGCCATGGTGCTCTCCGCTCCCTTCTGCCTGCTGGCAGCACGGGGAGCAGCTATGGCGGAGGCCTGGAGGCCGCAGCCCTGGGGGCCCTGCGCACAGGGCGCCCAGCGGCACGGCCCACCCGGTGCTGAGAGCAGCAGCGCTGTGAAGCCCTGCTGGCTGCTGCAGGGTGATTTCATTAGCGGCACAGCCTGATTTCATTAGCGGGGTGATTGGATTAGCTTCCGATGAGTGGCTGTAGGGAGAGCAGCGGCCACCCACCCCTGCCCTCCCGGGTGCCCCAGCGGGGTGGGGGCCTCGACCCGCCCAAGGTTTGGGCGCTGCCCAGGCAATGTGCGCTGCAGATCATGCGGGATGCTGCCAGGGCCTTTCCTTCTCCCCTCCCTGGCCCTGCCTGCCATGTGGAGACACAAACTCTTGGCAGGCTCCTGGATACCTAAGAGAGATCTATCTCTCTCACAGTGGTGACCTGAGGAGAGCCAGGGACCGGAGATGAAGCCAGAACCACCGCAGGTGCTGGAGGGGTGCAGCTGCCGGGAATGCCAGGCCACAGAACCCCACTCAGCTGTGCCCCAGTGGCAGGGCCTCTCCCACACTCTCAGGAGAGGCTTTATACTTTAAAACAGTGATCCAGCAGCTCAGCTGGTGTGAGATGAGAGTCTGGAAGCGGCCTCAGCCCCCTCAGAGAGCATAAGAGCAAGGCCACCCCGCCACTGAGGTAGGTGTGAGGGGAGGCAGCAGACATGCCTGAAGAACACCTGATGTTCAAACCCTTGTGCCTGCCAGGGTGAGCATTTTCCCACCACTTGGTGCAAGCTTTTGTTCTCCATAGCCCATGGGAAGCCAGCCATGAGAAGGAACTCATCCCTCTGGCAGCTTCTCCCTCCAGCCTGCCTGCCTGGCTGGCTGGGGGACAGGGGCTTGCACTGCTTGTGCCAGGTGCTGCCCTGTGGTGCTGAGAGAACAGGTGCCTGATGCCTTGCTGCCGTCCTGCCTGGGACAACATTCCTGAACTCTCTTCGGCTCTCCAGCCTCCCTTTGTAATGCTGCAAAATTGTTGCTGAAATGCTGAGGCTACAGATGCTATCATGACTGTAAACCTGGGTTCATTTTCTATAAGCAAAGCTTAACTGACTGTAGCAATTCTCCAGAGTTCTGGGCAGAGCCATGTCTGCAAGAGAGCAGCCGCTACAGGCAGTGGTGTATGAGTCCTGCTTCTGTAAATGAAGAAATGACTTAAAGGCAGGTGTTCAGGCCTCTTAAACAAATATTTCCTAACTTCTTTTCAGTGAGGAATAAAAGAACATATGACTCCCCAAAGCAATGGATTAAAAAACCAAACATAAGCCTGTTTTGGAAATGCTAAGGGCATTGTTGTGGGCTACTGGCAGAATTGTGAGGGGACACTGCCTGGCTTTGCCATTCCCAGCCACACCTCAGGCAGCCAGAGCTTGTTTGGGTCCTGCCATGACCCCTCAGCATTTTGCTGAGCATGGGCACCCCGCACAATCACAGGTGTGTTTCCACAGTCCCTCAAACACACGTGCTTGTACGTCCAAAAAGAAAGACAAGTTTGCAAGAAGGTGAAATATCTTCTTAATATCTCAGTTGCTATCAGTAGAAAAATGCTAAAATCAGAATGATATTAGGGAGTTTATGGGCATTTATGATTGTTGCAAATTACACATGCCTGGTTTTGCTAGGAAGCTTTATTTAGTTGCAAACAACGGCTGGAGGTAAAATAGTCATCATGCCAGAATCTAGCACACCTTCTGTATACAGATGTGTATGCAAGCTCATTGTGGCTGTCTTGTGTTCTGAGTGTTTGGCCTTTTGATTCATCATGGCAGTGCCCACTGCTTTTTGAAACATAACTTGCATTTTCACTCATTTCTAATGACGAGTGGCATTTCTCAGAGGTTGGTAGTGGGAGCAGTGCTGTTTAACATCTTTGTCAGCAACATGGACAGTGCGATTGAGTGCACTCTCAGGCAGTTTGCCAGTAACACTAAGCTGTGTGCTGTGCTTAACACGCTGGAGGGAAGGGATGCCATGCAGTGGGACCTTGAAAGGCTTGAGAGGTGGTCGTGGGTGAACACCATAAAGTTCAGCAAGGACAAGTGCCAAGGTCCTGCACCTGGGTCAGGGCAATCCCAAGCACAAACACAGGCTGAACAGAGAATGGATCAAGAGTGGCCCTGAGGAGATGGACTTGGGGATGTTGGTGGATGAGAAGCTAAACATGACCAAGGAATGTGCATTTGCAGCCCAGAAAGCCAAACTGTGTTTTGGGCTGCATCCAAAGGAGTGTGGCCAGCAGGGAGAGGGAAGGGGTTCTCCCCTTCTACTCTGCTCTCAGGAGACCCCACCAGGAACACTGTGTTCAGCTCTGGGCCCCCTGTATAAGAAGGGCATGTTGAACCAAAACTGGTGTAGGGTCACAAAGATGTCAGAGGACGGGAGCTCCTCTCCTGTAAAGACAGATCGAAAGAGTTGGGGTTTTCAGCTTGCAGAAGGCTCTGGAGAGATCTTACAGCAGCCTTCCAGTAGGGATGCTCTCGGGGGAGCCTGCAAGAGAGATGGAGAGGAACACTATGCAAGGGCATGTAGGGATAGGACAAGGGGGAATGGCTTTAAGTAGAAGGAGGGTAGTTTTAAATTGGATGTTAGGAAGAAATTATTGCAAGGGTGGTGAGGCACTGGCACAGGCTGCCTAGAGAAGCTGTGAGTGTCCCATCCCTGCAAGTGTTTTAGGACCTTTGAGCAACCTGGCCTAGTGGAAGGTCTCTGCCTGCAGCAAGGGGGTTGAACTAGATGATCTTTAAGGCCCCTTTGAACCCAGGCCGTGTTATGATTAAAACATAGCATAGAATTAAATAAAATTAAAAAGTGGCATATAAGCTTATTATACACGTTGGATTTTTTTTTATACCTATAAATTTTAGCCTTTATGATTACCATTTATTCTAGGTTAAGTAGTTTTATGCAATTTTACTTAGAACCTCTTGTGTGCCTAGTGACTGGTCTCTAAGACCAGATTGGGGCTGTTTTGTTTATTTTTTTTAAGATTTATTATAAATAGTTAAGGAGGTGTTTGTGCGAGCTTTAGCACGCTGTGTTAAAGCCAGTGTACTTAAATGTAATGGCCACCAACTGCCACTAGAGGCTGCTCTTAATACACTGTGAAGAAATAAAAATAGGGAGAAATTCACTACACGTCCTCTATCTCCCATAAAGTAGGCTTTTTTCTTTCTTTAACAAGAGGAAAAGAAATTCATCACCATGATGCATCTTCATGATTATCCTATTTATTTCCTTTTATATCTTCCTATTTATATCTTGCTAAAGATTTGTTTAACCATAAAATCACTCTAGCTCTTACAATCCAATGCAAGGACAAACCATATTTCCCAGACCACCAATTCTCATTGTTTTTCTAGTGAACACAGCAAATAGATCAATTTTTTTGTATTGCATTTTAAGAAATATTTGAGCAATAACTCCTAAAATTATAGTAAAAAATTTATGTTTTGCTTTAACATATGTTTTTGGGATAATATATTTCCCATAGTAAAAACTTAATGATATTTCACTGATATGTTTTCTGACGCTTGCTTTTTCTCCTGTCCCTAATCTTCCCCATCTGATTTGTTTTGGACAGATTGCATTAATCTCTTATGCAAGGAGTCCCAACTAAAGAATAAAAATACCTTCAATATTTTGCAAAGGACTCCTAAATATTTTCTGCAAAACTGTTAGCCCCTAAGCCAAGAGTGTCTAAATAAACAAAACACAAGCTCTGTGTGTCTCACTAGGACACGCATGTCAACTCGCTGTGGTAACCTTAACTGCCTCTCTGTTTCCCTGTCCTGCATGTTTCCATGTTTCCATGTTCACCTTGGCAGCCTGGCAGGCACCCCAAAAATGTCTTTTTCCTGAGTAAACCCAGCCATCCATTAGAGTGGAATGAGCAGTTTTGGCTAAATGAGTTGTTCTCCATTCATTCAAAATGCAAAGATGGCCAAACCCTTCTTGCTCTGCCCGTTTTTTTCCTAGCTGTGCATCTGCAGCTTGAGTAGGGGACATGAGGCGGGGTCTGTCCGGGGTGCAGCACAGAAGGCACCATTTTGGTGTGTTAGTGTAGCACCTTGCTTGCATGAATACCATCCTTTGGCCTAGCCCTGGCTTTCTGACAGGGCCAGGCTAGTGCCAGCTAAGGTGTGCCCTTTGGTGTTGTACCTGATTTCCCCCTCCTACAATCTGATTTTAGCCATGGCTGACCTTGCCCTTGGTTGTGGCATTTCAGTGTCAGTCATGTGTTGGCTCTGCTGCTGGCTGTTCTTTTTTGTAACACTTGTTGACTGACTCTTTGTTCATTGAAACCAGCCCCAGCTTGCATCAGCCCTTCTCAAATTGCTCAATTGTGTGCTTCTGTCTTGTGGCTAAGGTGATACCTGAGGGGGTAGTTTGCTCTGGTTAACCTCCTAGTTTGCACTGGTTGTCTTTCCTGCCTGGAGCTCCTCTTTCCTCTGTTGCAGTTGGGCCAGCAGCTGAACAACATGTCTGTGAAGCCAACAGAGGGGCACTGAGTGGAGGAGCACATTTTTGTTTGTTTTTCTCCTGAACTAAGGAGAAGGAGCGTGTTTCTATACAGATTGAAGGAAGCTTTGTTTTCTGCTGAAGAAATGAAAACCTGAAGTCTTGTCTCATCTGACATAGAAATATTCCCTTGCACAGGACTGAGCATTTTGGTTTGGAGTCCTTGAGGTGGTAGGGTAAAATAAGGGCTGCATTTGCAAGAGCATTGGAGGAGGGGAATGCCTCTTACATGCAGTGGTTGGAGATCCTCTGTGGGAAGTGGACTTCATGAATTATTGTTTCTGCTGGAGAGAATTTTAAACCACATGTCTACCCCTTCAGGCTATTACTCAGACCACTGTACTATGGAATGGTGTTCCTCTACATTTCTAATTACTTAGGACCAACTGATACAGATCTGAGCTTATTAGCAGCCTCTGTTGAAGGTATCCATCTTTATTTAAAGTAATGATAAAAATACTCTATAATAAAATACTAGTAAAAATGCCTGTGTTCTCAGGTGCTCATGTGAAGCAACAAACTAGGAAGTTACTCATTACTTTTGATTCTGGCTATTATTTAAGGGAAAATTTGAAGACCAGGCCCAGTAGAGTCGTGTGGAAGAGTTCATGTGCATTTCTTTGGAGGAGACAGAACTGAGCCTTGATCTGTTTGCTTTCTTTGCAAGTGCTCCAGCCCAAGAAAAAGCAGGGATGATTACTTTTCATCAGGGTTTATGTAACTTTGGGTCCATAGTGTTTTCTCCAGCTGAATTTGCTTAAGGAACCTGGGTGGGCCATAATTTCAGTTTGCTGAAAGTGACTATTTGCTAAAATAAATGAATCCAATCAGTTTTTGGCTGCCCACCAGACACCTGGAAAATCTTCCTCTTAGGTTGCCACAGTAACTCTTTTGGCTTATGAGAACTTGACCTACAGTTTAACGCCTTTTTTGGCATGAGGTACCTCAACTTTTGCTCTGGCTAATAGCTGTGTTAGCAGCCCTCCAAAATACATCTGCAGTTTTTTGGTTTCAGAATTCCTCTTTGAGAAAGACATAAAAACCAGCCCTAAGTTGCAGAGCTGCTACAGATGTGAGCTCTGTAGCTCAGGAGTTTGTAGTCCCTGGTTTTAGAGGCTTTCTTGCTGACCTGTGGTGTAAAAATGCATTTGACAGTAGGCAAAACAGAATGGGAGCTCTGGAATGGCAGAATCTCATCACCCACATCTGGCCTTGCACTCCTTGGAAGAAATCATATCAGTGACCAGTCCCTCTGTTCACTGCCAACAGTTAAAAAAAAATATTGGCAAGGATATTTAGAAGTCAGCTGGCCATCTCATCCATCTCCAAAGGAAAATGAACCTTGATGGTTTAAGCTGGGTGAAGGTTGTGTGGTGGATATAGCACTTATAACTGCAATGTCTATTTCACATTAACTTTTGTTTTTTACCAAAATAATGGCCATCTACCTCCAGCCTTCCTTTTGAAGAGTTAGACTCCAGTCCTCTATCATCCCTGGATATCTTCCTTTGCCTAGCTACCTGGTTTTTGGTACTATCCATGCATATTGTTTCAGCATCATTAAACCATCAGCAAGCAGATGTCAGGTTGGTAGCAGTCTCTGGATATCAGTTTGTGAAGGTTAGAGGGTTGATATGGAAAGGTTTTCTGCAAGTGATGGATTACTGAAACTAGTGAGTGTTACTTACTAATGGTATTTTTTAGATTTTAGGTGTTGTTACAAGCACATTGCTGCAGCAACAGAAGTCATGTCATTTTCTTTCACATTACACTGTGGTCATATTTTCCAGGATTTGCTCTTTCCTCATGACTCTTTGGAATGGACACTGGGAAGCCAGAAACTCTCAGACTTACCTGAACCATATATGTTTCAGATGCTTTATAAATATATCTGTAGGGTTTTTTTCTTTTTTTTCCAAAGCACGTATTGGAAAAATTCAGGTATCTGGGCAGCCTTGTGAACCACTGTAGTTCCTGTGAGCTAGAGAATATTTCCTTAGTCTCATATACCTATCTCACTGTACCAGTTTTCCACATACAGGCATACATTCAACTGTCATAGGTGTTGATGTGAAGTCAAAATACCTCCAGGACAAGCAACTTCTAATGGAATACCGGATTCTGTGTAAACACTTGGGAAAGCAAACTCAACCTTGTTTGACTAATTTTCGTAACTGGATACATAAAACACAAGACAAAGCTTTAATCTGGCAGTATGGTATAGTTGTTGTTAGCAACAGGGTAAGTTCCTATCCTTCAGACCCAGCACAGGCTGGCTTTTTCCCTCACCTTGAGTCCCAAAAGCTGCTGGAAGATGCCATCACACAAAATGCTAAGAAATGGTACTGGTTATTGTGGGAAGACTAGAGGGATACTTCTCAGTCACATTCTATTTCAACAGACATACCATATGCTTAAGGTGGGGGTCTTTTTTATGTCTGCATACTCCTAGTGATCTTAACTGCTGGTTTAGAAACTGGCTGAGTTGGGGAGTTGTAGACGCCTCAGTGTTCCCATTGGTACTATTCATTTTTTTTGCTCTATGCAGTAATACAATGTCTTCAGTTGTTCCTTTACCTGAATTATCAAGATAAAGCATTTTCATGTTCCTATCAGGCTTACAGCCTCCTGGGGCCCATGGGCTCAGGCTCTATAGGACGCACAGCTGTAGCTGATATGAGACAGATTTGCAGAGCTGGTGTAAGGCAACACTGCAGAAGTGGTAAGTGGCCCCTCTTTAACTCCACCACATTGCACTTCGATTACTCAAGATGTTTCTCTGCCTCACTGCCTGCAATAACTTTTGGTGTGGTACAATAGGAACAGCAGAGACTCAAAAAGCTGTGTGGATCTAAGGGGCCAGCTGGTTCTGCACTCCCTCACTCAGCTTTATCAGCAGAAATTCCTTCCTTGCTGATCGAATGACCGAGGGAAAATTATCTCTTTTTAAAACAGTTCACATTTCTTTGGATTCAGTTTCAAATTGGCATTCTTAAGCTTATCACAGACCATTTATAAATGCACCAGTTCCTGACTGAAAGATTTAGCATGTACCAGATTTGTTATCCATTTCGGACAAACAGTCTGAAAGAGGCACATGCCATGCAGTACATTCTCCATGAGCCATTTAAAGGTAGCAAGAGTGCAGCATAATCTAGAGAACATTATTTAAAATTGACAGAAACTTTGCCCTTTCATAAAAACAGCTGCCTTCTGGGGCTTTTGGACTTTCTTCCATCTTCCTTGACCCGCTTAAGATCAGTATAGAAATCTAGCTAACCTTTCTGTAACATCAAAAGTATTCAAACACTAGTTAAAACTTTCTGTGATCCAGTGTGTCTCAGGCACAAAAGCTACTGAACAGAATGAGAATCAAATGACAGGTGGCAATTGCTTGGTTCACATTTTAAATCTCCTTCTCCATTCACCCAGGACCATGAGCTCAGTAGTTGTTCAGGCTTGTCCTTGGCTTCTCTTTCTCTCTGTGCTTCAGTGATATGTTTCTGTTCTCTCTAACATTTTTTATTCTTTCTACTACTTGATGCACAATATGCACAATATGTGTCTTGTCTGAAACAGCATGTGACTTGGATGAAGGCTGCTTTTGCTGTAGATTTCCAGCATTACAGAAAATCTTCATTACTTCCTATGTTTTCCTTGATGAAAGCCTACTACTGTAGATGACAAAGTTGGCCAGCCTGGTCCCACTTGGTGGTAGTAGAGGCTACATGTAACAAGGGAAAAAATAATCTTAAAGTAACTTCTTAATCTTGTACCAATCCCGTAATAGTCATACTTCTCTTTCTACAGCAGCCTGTGGCAGAAATGTATGAATAATAAAATCAGCTCTTTTTGCCAAAATTTCATTAAATCATCTCTGAAAGGGAAAATGACTGAGCTGTGTGCTTGGATATCTTTATATTGGTTTTGCAATGTTCCACATCATGGCCAGCTGAAATTAAAAACCTTCAAACAAAACATACTGTACACAGAAACATTTTCAGAGACGATCATACTGTTGATAGTCACAGTGATATAATGCACCAATGGCATTACTGTGTGATGCCACCAAACCTGTTTGTGACCTTGAAACCAACAGAGTTTTTGTTTGGCTTCCACTCCTTCAGTTCATCAAAAGCATAAAATAGTGAAGGTGAGTTGTTGTATGTTGTACTGAGCTGGCAGCTGGTCAAGGACAATCTGCTCCCTGTCTGCTGCTGGTAGTTTTGGGTGTGTGCAGCTGCTTCACTTTCACTGTTCTCTGTGTGTGAATCTGAGCAACAAGAAAAAAATGGAAAAATTGCCTGGCCCTTTGCCACCTCCTCACCTTGAAGAGCAGCTGGTGTCCCTAGCAAGTTGTAACCACTCTTAGTCAAAATCCTGCCATGTTTTGTTTGCAGGAGGCAAATGACTGACATTTTCTTTTGACAGGTCTTGTGTTTTAACCCCAGCTGGCATCTCAGCCTCACACAGCCACTCGCTCACTCCTTCTTGGTGGGATGGGGAAGAGAATTGAGCACATAAAACCAAGAAAACTAATGTGTTGAGATGAAGATAGTTTAATAATTAAAAAGCTAATTAAAACAAAAGCTGTGGATGCAAGTAAAGCAAAGCAAGGAATTCCTTCACCACTTCCCATGAGCTGGCAGGTGTTCAGCCATCTCTATGAAAGGAGAACTCCATCACACATAATGGCTACTTGGGAGCACAAACACCATCACTCTGAATGTCCGTCCCTTCCTTGTTCTCCCCTCCATCTCTGTATGCTGGGCATGAATATGCTGTGGTATGGAATATCCTGTGGGTGAGTTGGGATTAGCTGTCTCAGCTGTGTCCCCTCCCACTTCATGCACATTCAGTCTCCTTGTTGGTGGGGTGGTGTGAGAGGTAGAAAAGGCCCTGACACTGTGAGCACTGCTCAGCAGTAATAAAAACATCTCTGTTTTATCAACACTGTTTCCAGTACAAATGAAAAACATAGCCCACACTATGCCTACTGTGAAGAAAATTAACTCTATCTCAGCCAAAACCAGCTCAACAGGACAACTGACTTTGTCACCACATTTGTCTGGGCTTGTCACAGCTATTTGGGTGTCTAGAGAGAGGCATAAAACCATACCAGCCTTGAGTGAAGTGTGGAAGAGGAGTGACGTGTTTCCATCTGGGACTATATAAGTTGTTCTGGAGTCCTCTGTGCTGTACCAAGGCCCAGAGGCAAGCACGTAGCCTGTACCAAAACTTCTGTACCTTACAGTCATCTCCCCTTCCCTTTCAATAGGGATTCCCTAGAATTGCAGAATCAAGGTAAGCCAAGTGCTTTTCCATGCTTCTGTCCCCTGATCCAACTGCAGAGTTTCCTGACAGCTGTGCATGAAATCTCCTTGGACTACCTACTATGAGGTGCTCTGTGATCCTGCTCCCAGGACATCTGGACAGACATTGGCTCTAGCTGGTTGTGGTCTCTGCTCTGGAGACCAGGGAGAAGGCAAGGAGGTGCTCACATTTGCTGCTTGTCCAGTGTTAGAACACAGCACATGGAAATATGGGAGCTCCAAAGCCCCTCAGCTTCCAGCTTGGGAGAGAAAGACAGAGTAGCCCTGATGCTTTCTCCAGCATCACAAGGGCAGAGGGACTTGGGATTGAGAATTCTTTCTTTGCTGTCTGTAGTCCTGCAATAGACTCAGCTGCAGCAGTGCGATTCATCTGATCCCTCTGGGTGCATTTCCCATTTTTTCTGTGTTTTCTCAGAGGAGTTAATAGATTTCTCCCTCCTCAGAAGTCACTGAAGCTATTATGTACAGCACAGCTGAACTATGTAACAGCTGTTCTTCTATAACCCATAAAGTTTCATCATTTCATTAGAAAGAAACTGAGATTTCATGTAGATTTTTATATTTTATTTTTCTATAAGAAAACAAACAGTAAGTAAAGCACGTCTTGTTTGCAATATCGGCTGCCACAAGTTTTTTTTTTTTTAAAGATTTAGAAATAAGACAAAAGTAACCAAGACAACCCTTACCCTAAGCTACAGAATCCCAAGTAATAACATTGAAAAAGAAGTTGATAATATTGATCCCTTGCATACTAATAGTTAAACTTCAAAAATCAGTTGACAGTAAAGCTTAACTGGCCTTTCTGTAGCACCAGAAAGCAAACCTAAATTCCAGACGTAGAAATTTTACAGCTATGAATATAGGGAATGATTTTCAGACAATGTCAAAACTACTGCTTAATTCCCCTTCCTTCAGGAGAAAGCTCCTATGAGGTGCATTTGGAAAGGAATCCCTGAGTATACTAGACATACTTCTGTGCAAACCAAGAAGTAGTTTTGCAGTGTGGTGTGCATAAAGAGTGAGACCAGAGTGATCAGCAAGGACAACCGTTCTGCCATCACTTCTGCTTTAAATGACTTTAAATCTTTGTCTGTTTGCTCAGGCAAATTCAGCTCTCAACATATGAAGCTATTCCTGCTAAGCAACTACACCAACATTGCTCTGGCAGTGGTCTCCTGAGTGTTTGTAGAAAAAAATATTAAATCTTAGTCCTCTAAGGTACCTGGGTGAGAAATCCACATTGCTAAACATCTTTGAAGATCTGAGTGCCTGATCTTTTTCACAAAGTAAGACTTTGAAGCCTTACTGTGTTTTCCAGCCATGATTGTATTTCCTCCTTATTTTCTTTTAGCCATTCGATGTTGCTCTTCACTTGCTCCAGTGTCTGACTCCTGGGCATTTCTCCTGCCCCAGCATTAGGGTATTTTTCAAAGAAATTTTCCATCTGGAAAAGAGAAAAGGAATTGATGTGGAGTAAATAATGCTGCTATTGGGCAAGCAGCTTTTTACAAAGACACAGTCAGGGGTAATTCTGACTGGGAGAGATCTATAAGCTCATGCTAGTAGCACTGGAATAGTTTTACAGTTTACTCCTGCTGCTTTAAGCATTTAGAGGACAAGAAAAAAAGTTTCTTGTCCAGAAGATAGTTAAATATATTGACTTAAATTCAAGAGAATTGATGTCATCATACCTGCCAAAGCTGGAGCTCAGTGTTGAAGTTTTGGGCAATAGTTACTATTCGACCAAGGGTTCTGTCATTTATAGTGAATCTAGAAAAACAATTTAATAAATTATGTTTGATATAAAACCGTAATTATCTGAAGCTTAAACTTATAACTGTGTTACAATAAAGCAGGTACACTCAAATTGCAGCATTTTTTGAAATAGTTGAAAAGTAGCACTCCTACATAATATCTGAGCTGTTCTTAAATATGTTTACTAATGGAGTGATCTGTTATGGTGGAATAATTTTTTTAAAGTAATTACTGCTTGTCTCAGGCTGGAAGATAGGAATGTTGTGCTCTGCAATACAAAAACTGTCCAGATCACAGCTCTAGGCTTGCAAGTGTGTTTTCCTTCTGTGCCCTCACCAGGCACTTAGAAAGGAGATAGAAGGAGAAATAAGTAACTCAAATATTGAAGAGAAAAGCTAAAAGGTTTGTGATTACTTCCACTGCTCATCTGTCTGTCTGCCTCTTGCTGTTACCATTAGAATAAAATTTTAAAACCCCCCATTTCATACTGTCTTCTTGGTATGAAATCAGTCACAAGAGTGGAGACTTGATTCACTAATTTCCATGCAATAACCAGATTTCTGTGGCCTTGGTAAAACTTTCTCTCCTTGATCACCATTTACTGGTAGTGATCATTTAAGGAAATAATGGTTTTCAAGTTAGCAACAAAGTAGTTTTCCTACAACAAATTAATATAATTGTGTTGAATAAGTTTTCAGTTTTAATTTTGCAAAAGTAAGTGGTTATAAGTGTACAATGAAAACAAAGAAAAACGTGGCATGTAACAAGATTTACAGGTGGATGTAGTTTCCCATGAGTTCATCGAGTACCTGTCAACTAAGTACTGCCAGTTCAGTCGTATCCAGTCCCAGGCCATTGTTTTCCCATAGGTGTTATATGAGATGTATCTCAGGACCGTGAACACATCTTGGCTTTTGATGAGGCTGGTGTTGTAAACATATTTCAGATATCTAAGGGAAATGCCATAAGAATCTATGAGAACCATTTCCGAACAGGAATATTATTTTTTTTCTACAGCATTTTAAAGTAAAGTACATAGAACTAAAATGTAACTTGTGTCAAGAGATAATTGTATTGAAAGAAATCTTAGTTAGGAATCTCTTTAGAAAAGTAGGTAGAGTTTATGTCTCTACTTGAAAATAGCCAAACCCCATTATTATTCCTATATTTTAATGCAATAGAGAAAACAAGACTGGATCAGTTAGTAGTTCAGCCTGTTAAGCCAAGCACCAAAAAAAGTAGTAGTCCAGACTTTAAAGATCTTACAGGGACCATGAATACACGCACAGGTGGCTTGCTCACATTGACATCTGTGCTGTTTGTTTGGAAACTTTTATCCATACAAAATTAAAATTCATTTGGGCAGAGCATGCCTGCAAGTGCTGCAGCTATCCTTCCAGTTATGGCACAGATGGTTTTGACTGATGGGGTGAAGCATACATGTTTGCAGGGAGATGAGTAGCATGGTCATGGATTCACAGCAGCAGCTGCAAAGAACACCCTTTCAAGCTGTTGTGTGTTGGGATTAAGGATTGTCTTCTTTTTCCCTATATGTAATGGACAATTTTCTTCAATCTGTTTGCTCTTCCCTCCTTGTTTGTTATTTTATAGTAAATTGAGAGACAATATTTCCCTGCTTTAGGAGGGATTTTTATTTTCTGCAAATATAGTCTGATAGAGCTAATTAATTAATGTCTTAATCATGTCAACCATTAGCTATTTAATGGCTTTAGATTATGGCTGTTGCGGTCACAAGAATTTAGCAGCTGCTTCCTACTGTTATTTCAATTACTCTAAATCTTATATTTACTCTTTCTGAATATATTTGAATCTCCTATACTTCCTTATTTCACCTCCTTTAAACTTGGAACTCTTTCAAGCAGAGGCTGCTCCATGTTATTTATATTTAGGTAGGGCTCCATCCAATACAGTGGTGAATGGCCCTGGTGTAGATGTTTGCTTGCATGAGTGCTACATGATACAACAACATGCAAAGTTATCAGATAAGCCTAAATTACCAGACTAAGCCAATGTGCCTATGCAGGGCGACAGCCTGGTGAGATACTTGCCAAGTTGGACAGTCTGCTGGACCACTCTGGGGCTGTATCCAGGCTCCTCATCATTGCCATGGCAGCATGAATTCAACATTTTTGGTTCTAGCTTGAGCACTTCTGCACAGCACCTCAGGGAGCATTGCAAATTCACGTGGATGCCTTCATAGAACTGTTAATAACAATTGCTCAAGGCTGTTTGCCTAATTTTAGCTAGTTAGAAAGTAGACATCTAGGCTAAGCAAACTGGAGCTAATGGAGGGTGACTGACAACACCCAAAAGCAATTCTTTCCATTGATTTTAAGCCCCTTTCCTTGTCTGGGATAAGCAGTGATTTTTAGGTCTAGCCTCTCTTCACTGATTAAAGAGGAAATGGGTGACTAATTTACTCCTGATAATTAACTATTAAGCAACTAAAATTGCACAGGATGAACACTATTGGAAGAGCTGAAGGTTGTTGATTGTGTGCAGCAACTACAATGTCTTCAATATCTTTCCACTAAAAGAACAAGGCTTTTTTTCCTGCCACAGTACAATCTCAGAGGGGCATGTTAGATAACTGGTCTTGAAAATGTATTGCATTCCTCATGCTGTAATCTGACCAAAATGACAGCACAGAAGAGAGGAAGAGGGGAATGAGAGGAATTGACCAGTTGCTTCTGTAGAAAAAGAGAAATCTGTGTGTGTTTAAATCACCTGTCCAAAAGGGTGATGTTCCTCACTGACGCCAGGCCATATAGCAGCTTTTCTTTTTCTTGGGCTAATGAAGTTTCTTGGTATTTGTCGAACATGTAATTCCATGATGTCTCATTCCCCGAGTTCTGCATCCCATAGCGATATACTATGAGTCGGAGATTTGCAGGAATACTAAAATAAAGAAACAGTACTTAAATATTCTTCCCCCTTTCCTACTTGAGATCAGTGGTACCCAGTCACATGCTGTGTTCTTTACAAAAGACATGAGCACTCACGTTTCTCCTTGTAACCACCTCTCGAAGAGCTGAGAGGCATTGCTCAAAGATTCTGGGTCATTCATACTGCAGGCAAAGTCTAGAACAGATGCACGAAGAAGCCTTGGAAAGAGAGAGAGAGAGGGATATTTTCCTACTGCTAACTATTGTTTGAATGCATCAATAACATGAGAAGGAAAAAATATTGTCCCACCTCTGCAAATGGTCTCCAGAATCCTCCCAGCGCAGTTTATCCACAGTTGGTTTTACCAGTTTGCGAAAATATTTCTGAAGTAGAAAAAGGGTGTTGGTTACATGTGTAGATTTCTTTAAATAATAATACATTTAATTTCATAGTCTGTTCTCCTTAATTTTTTCTCAGAACTAGGATCTCCTGAATGAAAAGTAACATTAACAGGTATCAGATATCCCCACAGCATGCCAAGTCTGAATGCTTGCAATACTGATGTGCAGATAGGACAAAGCCAACCTGCTTCTTTCCAACCTTGTCAGTGCTCCCAGATGAAGGCTGGGGTACAGCAAGGACACACTGCCACAACTGCTTTCCAGAGATGATAGTTCAGGACATACCTACTTTAGTGACCATTAAATCATGTTCAGTATTTTAGGTCAATTAACAAACCTACTCACTGCCACATAGAGGTATAGCCGTCCTTTGTGCTGAGGACAGGTGTTTGAGATTTTGCTGCCCTGTACATACTTCTTTATTGAATGCAGGATAGCCTTGACTAATAAATACCTGTATCATGCCATATGGTGACAGGTTATAAGAATAATTAGGCATAATGTCTTTTCTCCAAGTACATGGTCTTGAATGCCAAATCCAGGTAATGCAGATACCACTACAAAGCAGTGTTTAAAGGGTTTTTTTAAGAGAATAGCAGTGAAAAGTAAATGCTAATAGTTCAGCAACACTGAAAATCACTTGAACTTCAGTTACAAACACATTACGAACTTTAATATTACGAACATATACATTATTCTTGTGAGAGATTCTGAATTGTCAGATTCAGTGGTCCCAAGCCGGATTGGCTTTTATTTTGCTTCATCACCTGAAACAGGGGATAGAGATTTTTATCATCTTCGAGCATGTTTGCAAGGTAAGTTACAGCTGATATAGCTCTATTCCAAGGTAAATAGTCTGTTTCGTTTTGTAGGTACTTTGTGAGTTCCAGGGGAACAAAGTAATTCACAAGTCCAGGTCTGTGGAAGGAGAAAACATAACTTCTGTTATTTTAATGAATTTGAAGAACTTGCTTCTCCAAAGATATTAGATTTACTATTTACTTTAGAAGGCCTGAAATTGTAAAGTTTGTGAGGGAGAAGGTAGTCTGGAATGTAACTTGGAAGGTGTTTTCCAAAGAGATAACCGAGGATCACTATTGATCAATGCCTAGCTGTAGGAGTTGTGAGAAGACTGCTAGCATTGTGCAGCAGCCCAGTGTGCCTAGAAGTGGGCAGTCCTTAACTGGCTGACATTAATATCACAAAAAAAAATAAAGGAATTGCTGGTTGGCAATATCCTGAAAGCTGAGGAGACTTGGACTTAGAGGCTGTTACAGATTGCCTAAAATTTATCTGTGTCAGCATGGCTGGGCACAAAATCTAGAAGTTTCCAATCAAGTTCCTAAACAATCTACTAGCTGAGGTGGTAGTTAATAAATGCCTTCATATGCACTGTAGGCATGCCTCTGCTTTTCTGGATACCTAACCTCTTCTGGAGTGCTTCTATTATTGTTAATTATATGGAGAAAACACCCCTTTCTAAGACCTGTGCAATTAAAGCCTGCTTTTTTCTTGCCACGGTACTGAAAGAGAGCATTTCTCCTGATTGCAATGGTAATGCAAGTTGACAATTCATACTTAAATGCACCCCTTTTGGAGGACAAGATGAAACAACAAAGAATTAAAGCTCATATACCAAAGTCAGAACATTTCTTTCAACCACCTGGGTTGCATGAATTCCAATTATTAGGCAACAGAAAGTGAAAAACTTGTGTTGAAATCTGTAGAGAATTAGTTTACCTTGCTAAAGAAAAAGCGTCATCCAAAATCCCTGCACGACCAGCAGGTGAAAACCTCTGTGTGAAAAGAGGAAAAGAGGGATCAAGAATATACAGAATATTTGCAGAAAAACCTCAGCCTCTACAGACCTCTTATAAGAGACCCACCAGACAGGTTAGACATTACAACACTCACTGTGTGGTTTTGGAGCAGAAGACTGCTTAAGCTGGACCAGTTTTGGCTATCATAATTCACCCGAAAGAATCCAATGTGGTCTGGATTAACGTTCACAAATATATTAGGAGAAGCTGATATTCTAATTCCTACAAAACAAACAGTCATCAGTTTGTGCACCTTATATGATGCAGATCTCACTGGAGATTCCTTGACTCCAAAAGTATTATATAGGTCCAAAATAAGGTCCAACCAGTAATTTAATTTATTTCTTTATTTATTCTTTATTTATTTCTAAATGGCTCTGACTAAAGATGAGCAATTACGGATTTTGATGAATGCCAGCACTCATCTTAGAAAAATGAATTGCAGTAATTACTTGGGGTAGCTAGTTTCTTAAATTTGAAATGGAGGTCATTGTGAGTAGGGTGAGGATGGTGAGATTGAGTGTCGTAAGAAGTAAAAAATTGCAAGGAAGCAGTTCTTGCAAATATATATTTTAAACATTTTTCATCCTCATGTGCACTATTAAAGTTCTCATATTTTATCCTCCATTAGTTTCATTTTTCAGTTTGTTTCAACTAACTTTAACTTTTCTTTCCTGTACTCTTCTTTGATTCTATTTTTGTAGCTGTTGATAAAAGATTTACAAAATAGGCTGAGACTTCATGTAAGCACTCATGTTTAAGGATTTTCCGTTTTAAAATGAATACTTGAAAATGTTTCTTTCTCAAAAGCTTGTTCTGGTCCAGTTGGTGATGCTACTTATGAAAATTTTTCTGTTTCCCATTGAAAACAGTGGTCTTGAATCTCTGTTTTGAGGGTGGCTGTAGTAAAAAGCATGTTTCTGTTTGGATATTACATACAAAATATTTCTAAAGAGATTTTTCCGTACAGTTGCCTTGCAAGACAGACATTTTGTGAAGGTAGGAGTAAGCACCTAATCAAGACTTTGCATGATTTGTGAAGTTAATATCCCCTTGCAGCCCTCAGATCATGTGGAAATCAGAGAAAGAAAATTTCTTTGTGCTAACTTCTGACTTGTACCATGACATAAGGTATTTTTTTGTTTGCTTTTGCGTGGATACTTAAGCAACCAGGTTAAAAAAAAAAGCCACCCCAGAACAAAAGACAAATTGCATTTCAAAAAAGTTATAAACAAGTATAAGAAAAGATGAGCCAATTGTAATATTTTTGAAATTCAATGGGATGTAATTTAAAATCTGAAAAAAGCCAGTAATTTTCCCCCACAATTTTGTCCACTGGAGGTGTAGGAGAAGAAATTCAGATTTGACTGCATAAAGAACAATGATCAAAAAGAACGATGTAGGAATTTTCTCAGTTCTGAAATCAGCATAAGAAAAGGTTATTAATAATTTTTCTTTAATTGAACTCAAGTTGCCAGTTTACCATGCCACACAAGCATTCATCAGCTTTCCATTTCTCCTCTTTTCTTGGACTGGACAGTGGCCATATCTAAGCCAAATTGATTTTAGTGCATTATAATTAAGACTATGCATGGATGTTTCCTTGAATAGGACTGTATTTAAACAGATGAGCCTAAATTGACATCATGTTTGTACAGGGGAAATAGTAATCTTATCACTGAAATTACTAGTAACTGCAGAACAACCAAGTTGTGTGCTAGCTCCCAAACCTGAAAACTGGGAAGTATGAAAGTTCGTTCTGTGCTCCGTTTTTTGTAAATGATATGGAAAAGTTTCATCCATTCATTATCCTTAAAAGAGAAGACATTTACCTGTAGAATCTGATGCATTGTAGAAAGTATATTCTGATGAATCATCAGTCTCAAATTTGACTGGTATATTCCATTTGTAACTGAAATTATTGAATGGGAAAGAAAATCAAATTACATTTGAAGCCAAATGGTAAAAACCCCTCTTCCTTCAATATGTCTTTGTTTATTTTAATGCTTACATCTTGTTTTTTGAAGCTGACTTGTGCTTATGAACATATACATTTACTAAATAATGCCAGGCAATATTCTAGCAGGATACAAAGCAACAGATTTAGTAAAAGATGATTATATGTCAATAATTGGTGTAAAGGTTAATGTTGGTGTGTCTAGGGCTTTGTGCAGACACTAGTTAATCTTTGCAATGCTGACTTGAAATAAATGGTTAAGTATTACAAAAGCTTTTTTACAGATGGAAAAAATGAAGGAGTTTAAGCAACCACTGTGATACAGTTAATAGGGCTTCTTGCCTTTTCCAGCCTATTTTAGTTCTCCAAGACAACCCTAATTCCTTCATTAAAAAGCACTGGGAGGCAAATGAGACCTTACTTCTTGCTCCTCAGCTCCTTGTATACCTTTATTGGGTAGGTGCAGATTCCTCATTCCAGGGCATGCCCAGGACAAAGATGAGAAATTTGGGCAGGAATGGACCCACAGCACAGCCTGACCAAGACTGTGACCAGGCAATCAGGGATGTGGGACAGCAGAGCATGCTGTGAGTGTAACATCAGCCACCTGCATAGGGCTGCTAAAATTATGAAGCCCTTTTGAGCAGTCAGCTGCTCTTCCATATTAGTATGTTATACTTCATCCCAGGGAGATTTCCCCTTGGTGACAAATGCTATGGAAATATATATAATCTTCATAACCCTGGGTTAAGTAAATGGTCACTAGCTTCCAGGAAAAAAAAAAAAGGTTATAATATCTCCTCCTACCTCCAGGAAGAGAGATTTATTGTTTTGTATTTCCTAAACAAAATATCTTACCAGATTTCTACACTTCTAGTTTTACTAGTTCTTTCATGGAGCTTACTACAATGGAATTTAGAGAGGTATTGTGTTTCCCAAGAGAAAACCCATATAGGTTGTTGGGGCTTGGTTTGTTTATTTGTGGATGGTTTTGTCTTTTTTTTTGTTGTTGTTGTTTTGTTTGTTTGTTTGTTTTTGTTTTTGTTGTGTTCAGTTGGGTGTTTTTGGTTTGGTTTGGTTTATTTAATTTGTTTTTGCAAATGCATTTAATGAGGTACATTTTAGTTAGTTTCTGCCTGGTTTGAATCGACATTTGCAGTAGGAACTTACCCCAGATCAGAAGGAGGATGAGAAGCATTTGCACTAGGATCCAAAAGAAAACGTTTCTGTGTGAATATTGAATTATCTCCCATCTGCAAAACAGGGTAGCCCATCTGCCTAGTCCATGTGTCCATGACTTCCTTCACAGGTTTATTACTTGCCTGTGAATGATGGAAGAAGGTTGCAGTGAAAATGGAAAATCAGTCCTAAAAGGAAAGAAAGTCTCTGGTATTAAGAAAAAGAAGAGCAGAAATGCAGAGGAAAGAGCATGTTCAGGACAAAACAATTCTCCATTAAATCTTTTTATGGTTTCTGTCATTGAAGAAAGAAATTATTTGGAAACTTGAACACCCACAGAAGAAATGAGAAATGTGTAGTCAGGAGACTGGCCAGTAACATGGATGAGAAATACTAAGGAACCTTGTATGGTCAAAGATCTCTCCATTCTTTTCTGACAGAAAACCTGAACAGGACAAACAGGGTACAGTGGGATTTTTAAAGCCAGAAGCCTCCTTGCAGTGTGTCCTGTTTTGAGTGTGAGGGAAGAGCCAGTATTAACCACCAGCAGCTGCACCAATGTAAAATTTGATTCATTCTGTGAACCCTGAACATCTGTCCTAGGAGCTGGAGAAAGCTATCACTACCTCCTGAGGATGCCACCTGTGAGAGAAGTGAGCTAGGGTCACTTCTAGTGTTTCCTTCTCCAGATGAGGTGGATGATGTGAAGATGCAAAGCCCTCAAGAGAGAAAGCAGGAAGTTCTGCTGAATTGGAAAAAGTCTGGGACCAAGGAGAAGACTGGAACTAAACAGCAAAAGCACAATTTAGTCTGTGTACATGCCCACAGGGTTGGAAGAAAAGGAAATAATATCAGGGAAGAATCTGGAAGTATGCCAGCATAATGGGGAGTAATGAGATAGATGGAAAAAAATAGTCCAGCCTCAAGGAACATGAAAGATCAGAAAATAGTGGCACAGATGATGACCCAACTGGGACTCAGAAGCTAGAGAGGGATATAAACACCAATATTACTTGGGAATTGATACTACTGAGAGCTTTCAAACACCTGAATCTGGAGGGAGAAAAGAGACAATGTTTCAGTAGCAGGATGTTTGTGAGCAAGGCCTCCTTTCTTGGTTCTTATTGCATTCCCACATTGTTATGAAAAAAAAAATAAAATATATATACTGGGAGGCTGCCTAGCTTGTGATCTCTCACTGACAGAAGAGCTACAGAATATTAAAAGTTTGAGAAACTGAAATCCGTGGGTGAGATATGAAACATTTATTAGCAAGGGTTTGGGTGGATGCAAACTTACCTCTTCCAAAGCTTCCCAAAATTGTTGTGTCTTGGCATTCTGGAAATGGTATTTCTTCAAATATGCCTAGAGAGAGATGGAAGACCATGAAAATACTACCAGTGTTTCTTGTTTGCCTATGAAAAAAATACACATATTCAGTTGTACGGGGATACAGAGAGTACCTCTCAGTTGCACACACGGGTGGTAGTACTGTGAGTGGGAGATTAAATGGATCAGTATTCAGCTGATGAAATTCCTTTGCTGTCCAATGCATCACATAACACCAAAAGTCAGCGTTTTCCAGTGTGACTTGTTAGTAAGAAATAAATTTGAAGATTTCTTTGTTTTGTTTAAATGGACACCACTATACCCTGTTGCAAATTTCTGACTAATGTAAGAGGCTGTTTATCAGGAGGAAGATATTTAATGAAATTTTGCTACCTGTGAGCTCTGAGGGGAAGTAGGAAATTCTAGTCATCTCTAAGTTTTGATCAAAACGATTGTTACAAGGAGTAATGGTGTTCAGCAAAGAGTTTGCAATGCCTAAACCTTATTCCCATCCTGTGTCTTCCCGGCTGCTTGGCGGGTGTTTTCCTACCCTGTCACCTGCTCCTGGTGGTGTTCAGTCAGTAGATGGTGCTGTTTGTTTCGCTGCTGGCCACAGCTGCCTACCTTGGTGCTCCTGAAGGCTCTGAGCAGAAGGGAAGCGTTAGGCTCTACCTAACAGAGACAAGGTGGCTGTATTTTCCCATCTTGGGTAACTGTTCCGATTGAATAAGGGGAAGTACAGCAAAATACAACAATCTTGTAGCAGCCCATAAACGTGCACTTCATAAGAGAGGGAAGTAAGAACAAATGTGGTAAGCGTGCACTGTAATGCTTGTTACCAATATCTGTTCAGAATAAAGGACAAACAAGCTTTCTCCTTCTGAGATGGCTCCTTTCTCCCATTTTGTCATTTTGCAGCACCACGTTTTCCTCCACAAGAAAGGACTGTGAACTGTGCAATGTATCTTGTTTCTTCTCCCTATTACCTTGATTTTCTAGGGCTGGGTGTCCCTGCATCCCTGGGCACGGATGAACTTATGCCTCTAAGAGTGTCCCTACACATCAGCCTTGTGCTCATTGGAGGATCCTGGCTATAGGAAGCCACAGACACACTTTACAGCAGAATGAGGGGATCCCAGTTGACAACAGGATAACAGTGAGGTAGAGGAGGTTTTTCCATTAAAAGCTGTCAGAAATTTAGGTCTCCACTGTCTGACTATCAAATCTTTATTCAGTTCACATTCCTGCCTCTGTGGGATCATGGAACTTCTTCCCTTCCATGTTGTCCACTCAGTACTGAAATTCACTAAGTACTTTTGCTACCATTACCAGGATCTCTAATATTCACTTTTTGAATAATGGCTTTGCTTCTGTCACATGAAGATAGACTGTATGTCTGGCAGGTTTTGGTGCCACCTTTACCTGACAGCCTTTCTGGAAGAGCTCTGGTGTAATCCAGTCTTGAATCATTCTGAGGATCGATGCACCCTGAGGACAAAGGGAAAGGGGAGAAGGTCAGTCCACACTGCTCTAACATGCTTTTCATTCATCTAAAAGGCAACACGGGAATGAGTATTTTATAAGGCAAAAATAGAAATCATCCATCAGACTAAGGAAGTGGTTTTTCTACTTCCTTTGTGGGATAGCATGCCTACCTGGTGGAGCTTAAATCTGGGTGTGAGAATCAGTCTTTAGTTGTCATCAGACACTTGTTCCTGTGTTCAGCTCCTGAGCCCTGCTGCTGCAGCTTACTGTCCTGCCACTCCACCAGTTTGTGTGAGCAGGGCTCCCTGTTTTGTGTGGAGCAGGACAGGGGTGAGGGCATCTGGGGATTACCCCCTTCAGGAGAAAAGCCTTAGAGAGGCAGTTACTTCAGATGAGTACATAAAAGGAAGGGAGCTCTAAAAATGCTGCAAGTCCGGGGCTTTACAGGTTCGGTATGCCATCTGAAGATAAGAAATGAGATTTGCTGAAGACTAGTGTAAGAGCTCTGGCCTCTGAAGCAGGGTAGAATTGGGATCAGAGGAGTTACTAACTTGGATGTCACTGAAAAAAACCAAACAACTACGACCTTGAAAGAAGCAAGAAACAAAAGGAAGACAGGAGAGAGAAGTAGAAGAGCCATGTGGAACAAACAACAGAGTGTACACAAAATGATGAAGAAAAAAAAAGGAGTGCAAACTCCTTCTAAGATGCAAAGTACAATTTTAGGATTAGCATGTTTTCATTTTCTGAGCTAAATCAAGGGGCAGCTGAGAGCCTAATGCTATGAATGATTTAAAAATCCAGTTGTCCCATGAAAATAAGAACATTATCTGAATTCTCAGTAAATCCTGTTTCCTCTATTTATGTGTCTGAGAATAACGACTGGATGAATCATGGCAGAGGGACTGTTTGAACAGATATGCCTCAAACTGCTTTCCAGGCTATTGCTGGAGAGTCAAGGTAGCCAGCAGATGACTGTTTTCTGATACAGAAATCTGATGTGTTTGCCATGGAATATGTTCAAAACCAATTCAGTAACATTTAGAACAGATATCCATTAGTGATAATCCTAAAGCTGCTTAATGATCAATGGTAATCATAAGGCCATGAGTATGCACTAGGGAATCTCAGTTCCTCAGCTTTGTCTCTCAGCCACTTCTTATCTGATATCACCTCTCAGAAACCATCCCCTCCCTTTTATATTAAAAGCCAAAGTACAAATACACACTTATACATGCATTTGGTAACAGTAGAGACTTCTTTTGCTTTAAATTTTAATGCATAGTTAGTCATTTGCACCTTCTGCTATTATTTTTCAGTCTCTTCCCCCCCCATCTTGTAATTCCTCTGTAGTTCATGATGGAGTGTGATTGAGAAAAACTCATCCTAATAAAAATCACTACCACTATTTTAATAACTTCCCTTTCTTACAACTATTTGGGGAGGCTCAGGAAAGTGACCTTAATTTGACTAGCTGACATTCTCTGATGGGGGTATAGGGGGAGTCTTTCATCAACACCCACATAATTTCATAGTAATTGCCAAGTACGTGACAAGATTTGTTTGTGGCAGAAATGTGGAAGATTATTCCTAAACTTCTGTAGCTGGGAAGTTCCAAAAGTGTGTGGATCCAAGAGCAAGTTTCTAACAGAAATTTAATTTTGTCTTAAATAAGACAAAACCCATCACTATTACTTTAATAAAACCTTTCAAAGTAAGAGAGAGGATTAAACTGGGAAAGAGATGAGATGCAAATACTTTTTAAAAGCAGATTAAAACAATTATGTACATTAATTGTTTACTCACCAGCTCTACTCTAGTAGAGCTTTCCTAGGCATATAATGACCTATCAATCCTAGAGCAGTTAGAGGATCTTGTACAGAATATGCTGCAATGACTCCATAGACCCTTAGGCAATTCATTAGGGCTTTAGGATTGAATAAGCTTTCTGGTTGTTCTGGTAAGACTAACAGAGAGCATTCCAAATTATGCTTTATTTGTTTAGTGATTAATATTATCATGAGAAGATGGTTTTAAAAAGAAAAATACAAAAGAGAAGACAAAATAAAGCCAAAAAGAAACAAGCTAATTTTGTCACGCATTTATATATAAATACCAACAGTAATTTGAGCTAAATCTACGCAAAGACTTTCTCTTTCAAGCCAAATTATAACCCAAGCCAAATTATATCCCAAGCAAACTGTTCCCAAACAATGCACAAGTCCTCAAGTGTTTTTGCTTAAAAAAAAAAAAAGAGTTCATGTAGTAATTATCTAGGCACAAAGAGATGAGTAAAAGCTAGGATTTTTTTTTCTCCATTGTTTTTACAGACCCTGAAAAAGTATGTCTCTTGCTTAGCTCACCACTAAAATACATTTTGATCCAGAGTATTTGATTTAGCTCTGTATATTTCATGACTTTTTTAGTTTGATTTTAAAACAGTGTTACACAGTGCAGGTTTTTACATGGTTTATGGTTTGCCTGTGAGGCTTTTATGAAGCAATAAATACTGGTTGTATTGTTGGATAGAGGATTTAACAATTGAAAACAGAAAACTCATGGAAATGGATGGATCAAGTCTAGCTAATAAAAGTAGTATCTATAGTTACAGACTGTAGCACAGCTAAAGCTAAAGTCAATGCAATATATAGTTTATGTTTAGCTGATAATGGGAGCTTGGAGGGAAAGCAACAAGCAGTATTTAATAATGCTGGATTTTGCGTGTTCTGTGGAAGTGTGGTACAGCATCTGATAGGGAACACTGACAGAGTCATATAAGAAGCTGCCAATAAAAAATATGGTGTAGCAGGTTCAGAAGCAGCATGGGAGATGGCTGGTTGAGGAGAAGAGTGACAGGGGTGTTTTCCCCTGTGTTTCTTGGGGCTTGTCTCTTGATGCCCTGCAGAAAACAACTGGAGGGGAAAGTGTTGTTGGGGCCCTTGAGTCAAGAGACTCCCTGGTTAGATATGGGGCAACACCTGCTTTGTTCCGTGTCTAAGGCTTGTCTATGGACAAAGTGGCTTTGGCTACATCTCATATGGAGAGAGACAAGCTGGCCTCAGCCCCCTAGGCTGGGTCTTCAAAGTGATGATCCTCAGCATGGCTGCTAGTGTCCCACACAGCACTTTCCCACAAGCGCTGATCTCCAGGCTGCTGCCCCACATGGCAAGTACTACCAGAGACCATGGGCTCCCAAAGGTCTCTGTGTGCCCTGGTCACAACTGTGGTTGGATGACTCCAGCATTCCAGTGTCTCTCTGCTCAGACAGACCCAAGGTATCTTTCCAGCTAGCTCCTTAGGGAGTCTTTATAGACACAGGTCCTCACTGCCACACTCTGGGATGGGATGAGCAAAAATCTTATCAAATGCTTAATGGAGTGTCTGCTACCACCTCCTGGGCTACTGGGCTATTGTACTCCAATGCACTCCTGAGCTCCACAACTTTCAGTGAAATGTAGAACTAACTTATCTCCCAATTTAAGCCAATGCCAGTAGAGGCTGGTGTAGCCCATCTTTGCTAAGGTTTTTTAGGTGGCTGGGATACTGTGCGCAACTTGAGATGAAAAGTCACTTTCCTGCTTTCACTGCTTGGTCCCCTGTCTTGTTTCCTCAAAACAGAAGTTATGCTGGCCTGCAGGTATGATGGAGAAATGACAGAAAGGATACCTAGATATCTGCCCTTGCCTCCTCTGCCCTTGTGTTAGATTATGAGCCTTGACATAGCTGGGCTGCATCAGCACAAGGTGATGGGAGAGGGATGTGGTTAGTACCTGGTTTAGTTTAACTTCAAACCCAGCACTCTAGTGGCAGGGGCTGGTGACACTGTGCTTTGCTGCATCACTGCATGCTGTGAGCAGGCCTGCATGGTGCGCAGTGGCTGCTGAGGCTCTGGCTGCTCTGCTCCTCTCACAGCTGCTTTTTACTGACAGCAGTTGGGAACATCCCAACAAAGATCTGCACAGACCCAGCTCAAGTGAGTTGGCAGTCCTGATTATAAGCACCCTTGACTTTTATATGCTCTCCAAAGTTGCCCCTTCCTTTGCATTCAAAGTCACAACAGAAGGATATCCTACCTTACTGTAGGATATCCCATCAAATACAGAGGTGATTTCAGCTGGAGATGACACATTGGATACAATTGGGTGGGAAGACAGCAAAGAGTCATCCTTCAGTACAGGAAGCACATCCTCAATTAAAACCTGTTCAGGCTGAGAAAGAGAAGACATTAGAATAGAAACAAAGGCAGGAGTATATGCTTACTTCTCAAATAAGTAGCTTGACCTTCAACTTCACTAGGTACTTTGAAATAGAACGAAATTTCATGCCTCTAAAGAAGGACTTGCAAACTCTTGTTTTACATCTGAGAGGGGAGTGATACAATTTCTCCTTAACTAAGATAAATTGCCTTTTTCAGATCCTGTTTTCCTGTGTGTATCATAACACAGACACACCCATCCCACCCTCTCTTGCCCCTGGTAGGGCAAAAAGAGTATCTTGTATTACCAATTTCACAAGTGTGACAATATTCACAAAGCATTACGGTCTCCTCTTGCAGAAGAAGAGCTGGGTAGAAAGAGAGGGAGGGAAGAAGGAGGCAGTGTTCCCCATTTCAAGGCTTATAATGTTTTTTTTAAAATTTATTTGAATTTTTTAATAAGGATTAGGTAGCCAGCAGTTAAAATCCCCTTATTTTCTAATCAATATTGACCCAAAAAAGGCTAAAATTCAATTTAGTTTTCCTTTTCTAATACTCACTAGGATAACACTGAAATGTCTTAGATCTTAGATTAACATAGTATCTAGATTTAAAAAAAGGTATTTTTAATTTTAAACTCAGTAATTATAATTTTTCTTACATAGTTAGGACCACAGATCTTCTGCTTTAAAGTGTAAAAGTGACCCAGGGAATTATTTTGTTTTTAGTCTCTCTGCAAGGAGAGAGGTAGGGAAAGCAGCAAGTAGGCACTGCCTGCTTCTGAAGTCACTAGGTCAGGAGATAGTAGATTTCAACAGGTTCAACCTACGCAAAACCTGTTCTGCTCCCTTCCACTGGCATAAGTTGTGTATGTCTTAGCACCCAGAACCTCATTACACCTGGACAGCTGGGGAAAATATGTATGCTCTGTGCTGTCACATCTGTTTGGGAGGGGAGGAAGGAAGGAGTAAGAAAACTCCCTTTATTCACAGAATATAATGCCTATTTAAGGCTAACTTCTTTGCAACACCCTTAGAGTGTCTGAAGCTGGCACAGTTAGCACTTTGGCTATCCACTGTCACTACCTATTTTTGCACAGAATAGAGATTGTCTGAGTTGGAGCATTTGAAAGGACACTTACAATGCTGGCAGGAGCTGAATGGGAGTCCACTATTTTCCTTGATAATAGTCTAAGCTGTAGAGACAGTCCCAGGTTCCCAGCCCTTACCAGATCAGATAGCAATCCTAAGTCTCATGAAGAGAGTACAGCCAACTAAATAAATACAGGAAAATCTCCATCATTCAGAGTTAGACCTTTAAGCAACTCTGCAAAACTGTTAAGGCTCTGTCCAGAACCCACCTAGGTGTTATTTGTCGTAATAACCAAACACTTGATTCACTTGTTAAATGACTCTTCCCTGCAGACTGAAACTTCACAAAGTTTACTTTGACTAGCTTCAAACCATAACATAGGTAGGTGAAAAACTTAGTCCAACTTCTTCTTTATTTTGCACCACACTATGTTAGTTTTCTATAAATATACTTTAAGTCTTCATCATCCTTGTCTAAATTTTACTCCCTTCCAAAATGTTCCTCCCGGCCCTGCCAACCCTCCACAAGGCAAAAATAATTACCATATTCCAATCTGGTTCTGTTGCATTTGCTCCCAGGAACTCAAAATAACTGGCAAATCCTTCATTTAGCCACAAGTCATCCCACCAGTCCATGGTTACAATATTTCCAAACCACTACAATTATAAACATAAAGATAGAGGTTTCAATAAATAATAAATGTACATTTCAGTATCTCACATCTGCATATAGAACATTGATTTTCTTACTTTTCTTTCTGCTGTCAGATGAAAATTATCATAATTCTGGGGTTTAAATAGGAATGAAGGCCTTGCCTTGTGTTAAAACATCACTTTTATTACAAAATTACATATTTCTCAGGAGATTACTAATGAATCATGTGCCACTGAAAATATTTTTAGTTTCTTCCTTTTGATTTGATGATTTATGCTTTTAAGGATATGTTTTCAGACAGCCTCCACAGTGTGTAACTGTTCTTGTTTGCCTGCCCAAAAGAGACATCTGCACACATAAATTAGTTTCTCTAAGACATTTTAGACAGATTTTCATAAACTGGCTGACAATCTGGGCCCAAGCATCTAACTTCCTGAGAAAAATTCCAAGGCAGTAGTCATGGTATTTTAAAGCTCTAACAGGGATCTGTTTTAACATGATATTTTGCAATCAGATTTTGAGTACATGTAGAAGGTCCTGAGACTACTTAATGACAGTATTTTCAAGATTAAAATATTGTGACTATATATTTGAAACACTGTAAAAGCGACTCAAGTCCTAAAATATACCTGATGAACCAGCTCGTGGGCTATCACAGTAGCTACTCTCTGTTTGTTGGATGTGGCTGACTCCTCAGGATCATACAGCAGGTTTGTTTCTCGGTATGTGATCAGCCCCCAGTTCTCCATAGCACCTGTCCCAAAATCTGGAATAGCTATTTTATCTGCATTAAAAGAAAGAGACAATGATTACCACTGTATCCTTTAAATCAATTAGCTTTTCCTCTCTCTGTGTATTTACAGCCTGTTTTGCTGACCATTTGTGTTTGTGGCTTACTACTGTGGACTGCAGGCTATGATCTGTACAACATGATCTGTTCAAGAAGAGAACTGGCCTAAAGCAAGTGCCCTGGATCTGCTGGGACTAACAGAGGTACGATCAGTTGCACTTGCTGAGGATCTGTCCTGGGAGGTGATGCTATGCCATCTCCTGGGAATCTACATATCATACATTAATTAATTGTGGCTCCAGAAATTAATATTATTGTCTGACATATTGTCTGATGTGCTGTAGGCAGTAAACCTCCTGAAACTATTTGTAGAATAATGAGACATGACATTGTTTGTCACGCTGTTGTATTAAAAATATTTATTGACGTGTTAACTGAAGTAAATCCCCCATGCAGTGAACAACATCTGCTTCTATGCCTGGCAATTTGTGGGGGTCACTCATTCATGGTCAGTAATCAATACAGGTTTAAATGAGAATTGCAGACTCAACTGAACTGGCATTTTCTTCTGCAAATACTGACCACAGGCTTTCTATGTGGGTTAGTGAAAAAGTACAGATGGATTTAAAACTGAATAGAATGAAAACCCCTCGCTCCACTCCAACAGAAGATAGGAATTACTTATTTTAAATTAAACAACTTGATTACAGAATAAAGCTGATAGTTTGGCAAGGGCTTCAATGACAGTCAAAAAGAGGATACAAGGAGAAAGGTAATGACAGAAGCCATAAATCAATGTGAAATACAATATTTAAATAAATCATTATGCAGAAACATATCTGATTCATCAGGTTTGACCTGGATAACTTATAATAATGAAGGAACAACACGGCAAGTCAAGGTTAGGGATCCAACAAATAGACATTCCGGGAAAAACTGTATAGAATCTACAAAAGTATCTATCCTGTGACACTGCTGACCTGAAGATACCTGTCCACCCTGTCGCACACACAGGCCTTTATCCAGATGCTGCCATGGCAAAGTCATCAGGCTTTCATGACAATGAAAGTTTGAATATAAAGCACAGGTGAGATATAGTACCTATTATTACTGGGGACCAATGTGTGAAAGAACAACACATTGTACTGGTTTCCCTAAGTCAGTTGCCATTGAAATGCAAACATATTTACGGTAAACTCAGGTGCTGTTTTGAAAGGAGAAGGTAAAAGTCTTTCATTAAAGTAACAGAGGTTAGCCTGATAGGTACAGGTACAAATAGCCAACAAAAGGTTTGCATTTTATTATTTTAGCATTACTAATTGTCTTCAAAGTTTTGGGGACTTTTCCCCCCTGTATTGTCTTGACTTGTTTGCAGCTAGTATTTTTCCATCCTTTTAGGTTCATGAACTAACTGAATTACCTTTTTGAAGGTCTTTGGAGGGAGAATTTCCAAAACTCTAACTGCATTCCCAGCTTGATTATTGTGCATGTTAAATTGAGTGAATCAGATGCAGAGTCCAAATATCCCAAGCTAAAGGATGCCCACTACCTTTTCTTTGCTTGTTTTGTAACCATGGGCAAAATTTGAGAGCGTGACTGCTCTTATTTAGTCCCAGATCTTTATTTAGCCCAGCAGTAGAAACTACAAATTAGATGCTGGACAACATTCATCTTTCTAAGAAGTGGATACACACCCACTTTGCACTAAGATTAATAAATAATATGACATACTCTCTGGCAGTTTACATCTTCACTTATCTCACTGCTGACTTTTGTCCAGAAGTTTATATGGAAGTGGTACATATTTTTCTGAAACTTCTGGCTCTGTTTTAACTCATGATGGTCCTTTCCTGATGACATCAATGCTTGCCTTGATTTTCCACAAGATGCTTTAAAATAAACATGCCAGGACCAGTTCTTCAGTTCAGCAAACTGAACTGTGAGAACTGGCAATAAAACAGTGACTGAGACCAACTCATCCATCATGACATTTAGAAACATCTTGAACTGCATTGGTACAGTTTTAAAACATCCTAACATAATACCAGCATTTAGCAACCAAATGCTTTCATGCTGTTTTCCACCAAAGCACAGAGATCTGTAGAAGCAACATAATCATGACACTGAATTAACAAAATGAAAAATAGAAATGTTAATAGTTACCCAGTTTTGGAAGAGAGTAGTTCAAATTAAAGTACTCTTCAAAGAAGTCGAATACAGTTTTTGTTACATTTGCTGCATATTCTGCTGTGTGTATTTGCTGTGGCTGGGCATAAACTCTCAGCTGTAAAATACAGAGAGACAATTAGAAAAGTTTTCAGTTAAAAGGAAACAGGTGTCTAACATTGAAAAGACATTTAGCATACATATCAATACCACTGCAGGTTTTCTCTGAGACTGGTCTGAACACTGACTTCTGTTCCCTATCACATTTATTCACAAAGTTTTTCAAGTGTTGTAGATAAGTGATACCAAGCCAACATGTGCACACTCTCCACTGTTTGTCTGAAATGTAAAATTGGCAAGCCCATGTCCAGAAGCTTACAGTGGCCAAGCCTCAAGCAGGGCCTGGTTACATACCAGCCTCTACTTTCCCATGGAGGAAACCTGAGCAAGCACAGTCAAAGGGGATCCACTTGTTCTGGGCAGTTCACTGATCTTGACTGATCCCATCAGATCAATCTTCAGGAGCACATCTGTATCGAAATGTGTCAGAAGCCCATGGCATCTTATTTTATTGAACTTCTTGTGCCTTTCCTACAAACTGTTGTCATGGTTTCCTCTTGTCCTTGTATGTCTGAAGACCTTAAACCCACTGCAGACCATGCATTTACTAGATCTGTGACCCTTCCCAGATATGCTGTCCCATGCAGGTTGAGTGGCAGGTTGAGTTTGATCAGGACCTTGGGCCTTACAGCCACTCAGTCACAGCTTTTGTGCCTTCTGGGCTGTTGCACCCCAGGAAATCATAGGCAAACATCAGTTCTCTCTTTTATGACCCACTGAGTCTGGGAAAATTGGCATGTGGTAGCCCTGGTGTGTTTGGTGTGATGAGGGACCATTTCTGTGCTCCTCCTGTATATATGAATGCAAAAAATGATGTGTTGAATGTTGACCTTTCTATCCCTGAAGGCTGGTGCCAAGCACCAGTTTGACTATGGCTGTCAAGCAGTAGGAAACAAGCTCTGGAGGACTAGAATCTTTATGGCACCCATGCCTATGATGTGGAGGCCTGTAACTAGAAAAATCCTTTTGAGAAGTTATCTTCACGTTGTGAAGACAAAGTTTGAGTTTAGAATTCAAGGAGCCTTTTAGGGATCTTTCCCTCAATCCCTTTGCCCCAAAGCCTGTTGGAGCTGTATGTAGTCTGTTCTCTTCCCTACCCCAGAAAATCTACAGTGTGGATAAGAGATTTCTATATGTAGTGAAGTTTCTGGTTTTAGGAAAACTGATCTATCTCATTTGGCCAGCTCCATGACTCTTATGAATGGGACATATTCATCTGCTACACTGGGGTGGCTTGTTTACTCCTTCAGTGCTGTCTTACAGCCAGGAGTTTAGGGCCCAAGCTGAGCAAAGGAGCTGGTCTATTCCAGGAACTCTTTTGGAGCCTGAAAACACATTGATATCAATACTATAAATTACACGTCCTCCAATGAGAGGGGAGGATGGGAAAATGTTCAGAAATAAAGCTGGAACAAAAACAAAACAAAAAAACCCGCCCAAAACAAAACCAAAAACAGCTTATGAAATTCAGTCAGGAATACATTCCAGCCAGGGGATTTCCCCCAGGGTCAGGTTGCAATTACAATGTGCAATTTCCACTTCCGTAAGCTCTTTACCCAATTTAGCAGTCTTCCCCTAGCTGAACCATATTAATGGTTTCCAAGACCTTCGACCTGCACTAGAACTGACTTTGGGTTTCATTTGTATAATCTCCTCTGTGATTTTTCCAAACCAGACATTTGGTACCGGACAGGTAGTCAGCTCAGGAGCATTGTTTCTAGCTGTGGCCACATTTCTCACCACTCATTTCATTATGTCTTTGTGAGGGCTTTCAGAGTGAATGGCAGAGTTTTTAAATAATTTATGTCATGTGAGCTGTATGCTCTTGCTGTTGTTTATGAAAGTAATCCATGGATCAAGTGGATACTTTCTGCTGAATGAGGGATTTATTGTTAGAAATTTACACAGCAAACTATGGAATGTTCTTTTCGGTGGTGGTGAATCTGAAGATTCCAGCTGGTCTTCAAAGTTCTTGGACAGGATGCCTTGGAAAGGCTAAAAAGAATAATTTTCTATACATATGATTAAAAACCCTAAAGATAGTCTTGTTTCCCTGGGGAAAAGAGAATTTTTAGTGATGGATCTTACACATGTATTTTATATTGGTAAAACTATGTCCATGTTAAAAGAAAGGAAAGTTATGATTTTAACCTCACTTAAACCCCAAGTTTTCTAGTGCAGGCAAGTCCTCAGACACTGTTTAGTGAACAGCATTAATAAAATATGTAGTAACATAGGCCTGAATTAGAAGATGTTTCTTCAGGCAACCTCTGTACTGACACGAATACCCCTGCTTCTACACACACACACACTTTAATTATCCTGTTTCAGTGAACACTCCCTTCTATTTAGAAAAGCTACAACCAGTATGAACATTGTGGGCTGTACTGTTTTGCTTGTGAAAAAAAAAATAAAATAGTGACCTCAGGGCTATACTCTGGAGCATGGCATGGACAAGTAGTAAATGTTTAACTTCTGCATGTAGAAAACAGTGTTATACACTTCTTCAGTACATTTTTTCCCTTATGTACTATGTTCTGCACAAAAATTTAGAAAAATGTTGATTTTTAAAGGAACTGAACTATAGAGTATATCTCGTGAGACCAAGTAGTCAAGGTCCTGTCCCTGATAATGAGTGGACCAGCTATGCTGAAGAGCAGTTGGTTAACAAAATTGTGTGACTGGGTGGCCTAAAAATGTACTCCTGTGAATTACTTAGCCAAACAGCAGAGAATTAAAAATATTACATCTGTATCTCAAACCAGGCTCCATTTGCTTGTCTAAGTGTAATTTAGATTTAGTTATTTGTCATGTTATACAAGCATACAGCATGATGCTAGCAAGGGCACAGAGGGAGGCCTCAGTACAGTCCTGTGACAGGAAGTCTTTGCTAAGAGCTGAATTAGAACTTTGGAGATTTCTACGAGACAGATTTTAACATCAGCCAACAGCTGTCAGTAGGGAAGGATTTGATGAGCTTTTTTGGTTAAAGCAACTGAGGAAGAGCTAACTTGCTAAAGGAATAGTAGAATGGCTGGGGTTTTATTCTAGATTCCCTGTCCATTTGTGACATTGTCTCCAGAAATCAAGGAAACTACTGCCAGCTCATGTGAATGACAAGACCCTGTGTTGTGTAACAGGAAAGGAAGGGGAAGAAGCAAGGGCATACAGCCCTAGTGATCACTCTCTGTATCAGATGAGAGAAAGATCTAAACCAATAAACAAATAACAGCAGGTTGAGTATCCCAAAATGGGTTTAGGCTGAATGAGGAGTTTCTGTTGAAGGGCAAGTTCTATTTTGGATTTCAGTTTGTGATGCAATGTAATGTCTTGTGATCTCTTATGTCTGATCAGCTACACCTTCAGGAGATTTGAATCTAAGCAAGAAATGGATTGGCCTGACTACAGCATCTAAATGAAGGAGCTATTTGAATTTAATAGATTCAGATTCAAACCTATTTGTTTGATTAGGGGATCTACCAAATAGCCACCTGTTTAGGCAGACACTATCACTCCTATAATTATTTTTACAGAACTTACATTGGGCAGTTGCCTGTTGCCACTGTGGTAAAATAAAGCAAGCCAGTACATAATGGCACATAGCACTGTAGTCCTATGTCTCAACAGCTCTAATAATGTCAAGTGCAGTTTTAACTCACAGAAAACTATAAAGTATTTGTATTCATGGATTTTGACTCTGTACCCCCTAACTTGTACACTACTTCAGTCACTGGGCTTCAAGTCAGGGATGAGTTTGGAAAGAGTGTTCCTTCCTCACGTGTTTGCTCATATGGGAGGTACTGACTGGGATCTCACAAAGATGGGAGACAGGGAAGGACTGCAAAACACTGTATGTAGTCAAGGTCAGAAGGACCACTGTGAACACCTAATCTGATGAAACAGGCTGCATAAAATAAGCTACAGGAAAAGGAAAAATATGCCCTGCTTGTATAAAAAGAAGTTTTTAAATAAAAAATGCAAATCAAGGCACATCTGTCACCTGAACCATGTTCAGGCTGCAGGACTTACAGGTTTTCCACTTGCGGATGTTCTCTCTACCCAGGTAAACTGGTGCACTGCAAAGCATACCAAGTACGTGCTCATGGGGACTGACTTCTCAAAAGTTGTTCGACTCCAGCCATCACCAAGCGGTACTGTTTCCTGCAGAAATGCAAAAATAATCAAATTGATTCTTGAAATTGCAAACACATGCGTAAGAGTACAATATTTATATGTTGTATGAAGACTGCAACTGCATAGGAGCAACAAATCAGCTCTCCAGGTTCACCTCTTCTGGCATTTCATTGCTGAAGGCATGAGTAGCGAAAAGGTATTTTTCTTCTGCAATACAAGAAATGGTACTTTGCTTTTTTGGCACTAAAGAGGTTTACTCTGCTCTAATTTTCATCAGGGATTTGAAGTCGTTCACATGAACAGAAATTTTGCCAACAGGAGTTTTCTGGTGTATGTTGTGTTTTGTTCTTGCAACAGTTGCATAAAATAACATTACTTTGGACAGAGAAGGGAAGAGACTCAATTCTCCCCTCTCTTAATACATGCATCACGTATTTAAGTCATGATGCAGGGATGCTACCTGGGATATAGACCAGTAAAATGAATTTATCCTGTAGTAATTAAAATACAAATGAATGGTGGGTTAGGTTATTAGGTGGATTGCCTAAATATACATAAAATTTCATGCTGATCATAGTTTTTATTTTCCAAATCAATTAAAAATTACTGATTTTCTTAGATGTTTTTTCCTCTAAGTTTGCTGACAATACTAAATAGGAAGGGATAAACACTGATCTCTTCTTTCCCATGACCAGTGACAGAACTCAAGGAAAGGGCATGAAATTGAGTCAGGAGAGGTTTAGGTTAGATTTTAGGAAAAGGTTTTTCACTCAGAGGGAGAACACTGGAACAGGGTCCCCAGGAAAGCTGTTGCAACACCAAACCTGACAAAGTTCCAAAAGCATTTGGAAAATGCTCTCAGGGACAGGGTATGACTCTTGGGGTGTCCTGTACAGGGCCAGGAGTTGGACTTGATGATCTTGATGGGTGCCTTACAACTCAGCTTATTCTATGGTTCTATTCGAAACATATATTTCTTGTATTCCTTTTCCGCTACAGTCTGAAAATCTTTGTGGATGACTAACTTAAATAGAACAAAAGCCAAAAGCATATAAAAGACATATCAAACATATATTTCTTGTATTCCTTTTCTGCTACAGTCTGAAAATCTTTGTGGTTCTAACTGGATGACTAACTTAAATAGAACAAAAGCCAAAAGCATATAAAAGACATATAAAGCCTTCTAGAGATACAGTGGTTCATGAGATTTGTTTGTTATAAACACAATATAAAGAAAGCACAGACATTTAATGTTACAGGTAATACGATTCCATGAACAAAAACACCTATTCACAGACATATTCATAAGCCTTTTTGAAAAAGGTATTCACAATCTAATTTTCCATTATTTTACCCATTTTGACTCTATTTTGAGATCTTTTGTTATTTCAACAAAGTCAGGACTTAAGTGGAAAAAAATTGAAGAAACTCTAGTGAAAAATGCAAATGAAATGTACAAGATTCTGATTTTGCTGATCTGACTTTGCTGTGCTCATTATAAAGCTCCACAGCACTCAAACAACAGGACACCTAACATACAGCATGCCCTGCCTTTACAAACTCTTATATTTCCATCTGTGGAAAAGATCTTTCCCAAAGTTCCTCCACTACTAAGACCAGAGCCACTGAGCTTGACCAGATAAAAAAGTGCCTTGCTGTAATCCATTAGTCAAACCTCAATATGAATTCAGCATAATCTACATTTTCTTACTGGTATTTATTTTTTAGCAAATCAATTAAGAAGCAGTAGTTAGCCCTTTGCATGCCTATTATTGTAGGTCCATAATAGAGGTAAGGTCGACATGTCAAGGTGTAAAGTAAATCTCAAAACACAATAAATCTTGATAACATATGTTGTTATCCCCTTACTTCCTTGCTCGAATTCTCACTTATCTGAGAGCTGTGAGGAAAGGTACAGCAATCTCCTTTCATGTGTTGTTCATCAAAGTGCCTGATGGTCTTCTAGGTATTATAGAAATAGTTTTAATAACAATGGGTCAGAGCTTTAAATGTGCAAAGGGTATGGATGCATTTGTATCAGCCTGGTAATAGATATCTCAGCTTCATTGCTACGAGAATAAGTTTGGAGGACTTTAAATAAAAGCAGACCTTTGTTTTCTGGGTGGAAAAATGCAAATGCCAACAGCCTGGAGGCTGGAAGCTCTTTTTTCTTTCTTTCTTTTTTTTTTTTTTTTTTTTTTTTACTTGGCACACTTTATCTCCCACTTCAGAACTTATTAGTAGAAATTATACAATAGACTACACATTCAGTTGAACTATTCAGTAGAAACTCTCTCATCTGAAAACCATTCAGCCTTCTCCAGAAGGCTAAGAGGTAGATAATTGATGCCATTGAATTTCATGCAAAATTTGGAATTTGACAGTAGGTCTAGAAATGGATTATTTAGGAAATTATAGACATGGTGGAATGACAAATATCCACACCCATGAGCTGACAGATGCGGTTTCAGATCCTCCATTATGAAAAAGAATAATCCTAGTCTTTCTGGCTAGCAGGATTCTTTGCCATTATATTGTGATCAGCAGACCCTTGTTCTGGACCATTATGCAGTTTTAGTGATTATTTTAGATTTTCCATCTGGGAAGCAGCTGTCTTTCAGAGTACTCATCCTCTGAGCCTACCCAGTTTGACTGAAGGACCTGCCAATATCTATTTATAGTAAGGAGGGGAAGCTCACCTAGAATATCTGAACAGAGGGTCAGCTGGCTACCAAAAGAAGAGGTGTTTCATTTTTGCTTTGGATTTGACCCTGTGCTGCCATGTTGTATGCTGGTGGACCACTTTGAGTCCTACCCAGCCAACCAGTTCTGTTCATGGAATGTTTATTAAGCGTGAGTTTTCCAGTGCCTGAGTGGTAGATTCTGTGAACATGCCAGAACCTGGTGACCCACATTACCTTTCAGTGACTCTACAGAACTGTTCCACTTAGACAGCAGTTGGGAAATACATACCTGTACCGGCATGTTGGAAAGCGCTTGGTATGCATCTGGATGGATGATGGTTATGGTGTAAGTTGCCTTTTTGTTTGGCTCGTCAAAGCAGGGAAATGATTTCCGTGCATCTGTTGGCTCATGATCAGTAGCTGCAATGCTCCTGAAACAAACAATGTATTGGCAAGACTTCATTATATGGCTTTGAAATCTTGTCTGCATTTTCTAGGTATTTTTTACGTGATTTCACAAACAAAATTCAACTACAAATATTTGTGCATATTTATCCATTCATAAAAGCAGGTGACATCAAAAATGCATGAGCTGACATTGCATAGTCAGTTTGTCATCAACATCTTCTAGGTTTCAGAGCAAAAGCCAATGCAAATCGCTTATCATGAAATATTTTTAGGAGCCAGGCAATAAGAGAGGCATGATCTCTCATGCACAGTGAAAACTTTGCTCTCCCTCCAGCTGAGCTTTCCCATTGATTTATACACCTAAAATAAAGAACTGATGATATCACCTAAAAGGAATAAGTCACTCCAAGACTTGTTTACCCACTACAGCATATCTTGAGATTAGGGTCTTGAACATCTCCTGAAGCGACACTTTGAAACTGTGAAAATGCCAATAAACCTCATCCTGCTTGTGTCTTCCTTTTTCTGCATTTATCACATAGTTTTCTTCTGCTGCTCTTATGCTTCCCTGACTCCATTAGTGAAACTGCTGGAGAAAGCATGGATAGTTCAGCTGAACATCCTAGTACATAACTCATGCTATGCAAGCTGTGTTGAGGGGTCAGAAAGTCATCTCAGTTATGCACAACCAGCTGGAGGAGCTAGACAATAGGGGTCATGTAAAAACATAAGGTGAAGGTTGTGAGTGTTCATATTGTGCTTGCTTCTCTCATTGACATTGGGCTCCCCTATTAATGACCCACACCAGTGGCAGAGCATATTCTCCAGTGATTTATGGTGGAAGGGATCACAGATGCTCCTTCAATTAATCTGGAATGTTGAGCATTTTCTGACAGCACTTCTACAGCTGCTCCAACTATATTAAGGTAGTTTTTCTTTCCAAAAAGTAATTAAAAGTGTACGTCATAAATTACAGATCTGCAGCAATCCTACAAGCTCACTTGACAACCAATTTTTCAATGTTTCTGTTGCCCTTGGCATTTCCCTGTGACGGTTAAATACTAAACTGGTCATTAGGAACTTGTAGCATCAAGGGTCATTTACAAGCCTGACAGAGGTAATATGTCTGGGCTCTCTCCATTCATGTTCCTTGGAATAGCAGCTCAAAGGTTCATGGGCAGAAAGCATAATGAACATCATTTCAGACTCAACAGAGTTCCTTTTGCTTGGTGCATTCTTTGCTGTCACTCTCTACTTTTCATAGGATTTGAGAGCTATTTCACAATTAAGTTAACTCCAAGCCTCCAGGGCAATGCTTCACTGCTATTGGTTAAAAACTTGGCTATATATTTTGACACATTTATGTCTTGTTCCTACAGACTGATAACATTGTGGTACATCTGTTGATTTATAAGGTGATAATCCATCTATCCTCATATGTTTGCAGAGGCAGACAGACATTAGGAGTGAAAAACTTCAGCACTACCCTTCGTATAGGCTAGATGATGAGAACTCCAGACTATGGCATGCACAGAAGTGGCAATAGAAACATGAAATGTTGTAATTCACTTTCAAATAACATAATGTAGTTTTTAGATAAGATTTTCTTCACTGCTTGGTGGCTTCTGCTCTTGATGTCCAGGCCTTTAAATATGAACTAGAGCTGACAGTTGTAAACATCTTAGTAATAAGAAGTGAAGATCTGGCTGAGACTGCACCCAGCTCTTCTCAAAATAAAACAGCAATGCATTCAGAACCATGATGAGTTTTCCTTTTTTTCCCTCTCCCCTGAAGTACAAGTTGTTTGTGTCAAATGACTTCCTTCCTCCCTGAACTAATTAAAGCATTTTTCTCCTAGTCTTCCTTAAAATTCCAACTCGCTGCTTCTTCTGAGAAAATTTTCTCCTTCAGGAAGAAAATAAGAAGTGTGAAGTGTTGCTTTTGTACACAGAAGAAAATTCTTCCCTTTTCTATTCAGTAAAATCCCAAATACATCCCTGTTAGACATGTGCCAGCCTCTTGTTCTCTTACAGACAACAGAGGGAATTCCTAAAAAAGGGAAGCCATACCTTATCACTAATAGTAGTGCAAAATCAAAGCCAGCTGCTGTGACATGTTGGTGATATTTTTAATATTAAGGAAAAAATACAAGGGGGCTTTAGCACATTCTTTGAGAGAAGCTAATGACCTGAATAACCCAATACAACAGCCAAGGACTCTTCTTTTGCTCCTCTCCATAAGATCTGAATACAATACAAGTATAATGTAGCTATGCTCACAGCACCATGCAAAGTAGGGAAGGACTGCTATTCCTTTTTAATCAATGGGGAAATGAAATGTGCAGACAGAGGAACAGTTTTACCAATGGACATAAGTGCTTATAGCTAGATTTGGGAACCCACAGAAGCATCTAGACAGGTCTGTGTCCAAAATCTACATTTCCAAAGTTTCTCCTTTCCTGCTCCCTACCTCCATGTGCACATCCATTTAAATAGTCATGATTCCAAGGTGTCTCACAATCTGCTTCAGGGCATGTCCAAAAGCACCTTCTTCCTGATGGGGATTGTGTGATCTGTCTGAATAGGATCCCCAAATGAGGTGTTCTTCTCCCTAAGCCTCTCAAAGATCCCAGACTTAGAGGTGTGTTCAGCACATCTTCTCTATCTGTTTTCAACAAACTGTGCTGGGAGATTTAAATCTAAGCAGAGCCTGGACATGTGCCCAGTTTGTAAACCAAAGGCCTTATAGCAATGCTTTGGCAAAAAACCTTTGCCTTCACAGATAAACATCTGGGGAGCAGCTCAGCCCTAGGAGTTGACTTTCAGTGTTATTAAGTCTCTCTAAAGGTGCCACTGCTTCTAAAACTGCACAGAAGGGATAATAAAGTTGGTTATAATTATATATTGGATCTCCTTCTCACCTCAGCCCCCTTCTCTTTAACATCCACTATTAACAGACTTGTTTGATCACTGCTGTTACCCGATCTGATTTGTATTTACTTGCAACATGACAACAACAGAACTACTTGGGTTGAAATTTTCCAAGAGTGGTGCGTAACTCAGGCAAAGGCACTATAAAAATGCTAATTCCAGTCAGCATTGTTTTAAGTAGAAAGCTGGAGGAAAATACTTTTTAGTAAGTAATAAAACCCTTCCCTCACTGTCCTTCCTCACCCCATCCTATCCCCTACCCTCTGCTGCAAAGCAACAACTTGGCTGTCGGTTGCTTTACTTTCAAAGCTGTACTTACCACTATTATGTACATCACCTCTGCCACCCCCACAAGCAATCTGCCCAAACTAAATCACATGAAAAATATTTCAGAATTTACCATTCACTCATCCTTATTAAAGCCCTTCTCAAGCCTAACACACTCTCACCCACAAGCTCCTTTCTGCATTGAGTTTTCAGGCTGCTGGCCAGGATCACCCTTGCAATTGTAGTTTCCAGCATTCAATTCAAGAAGTAGGAACAGTCAAAGTGAGCTCACATTTTATATATATATATTTTTTTTAGTTTTAGAGTTCTCCTTTCTTCCTGGTATCAGATGCTTGGCCCTTGTCTACCTATACTGTCTGGATTTGAGGCACAGGCACTCACCTCTCCTGCTCAGCAACTCAGAACACCTGTGTTCTGGTCCTGCTGTTCTGGGGTTGTGACAGACTCGGGGCTATAAATTTAATATCTAGATATCCTTCACCAATGAAAAGCAACACACCTCAACTTAGAAGGATGCTAGGAGGTTGCACTTTAAAACTTCTGTGGAGATGTCAGATGCTCAAAGTATGAAACCAAAGCTGCTCAAACTATAAAACCAAAGCACCTTCTAAGTCAGAGCAATGTTGAGGTCATATATGGAGGAAAACAAGAAGAAAAGAGCTGCCTGGTGTTCGAGCTGTTCTCTGCATGACTTCTCCACAGGAAAAATCAATGCTTGCTTTATCCTCTACCTCTTGGTTCCCTGCTGCTGGTGCCTGTCACTGCTGCTACTCCTGTCAGTGGCTGAATGGAGCTGATGAGACTCTCATTCACAACACCATTGTCCCGGGAGGGCAAAGAAATGCCATGAAAACACATCAGTGTTTGTCTCCATGTTCTTGCTACAGGGCCTTGTAAAAGTCCAGCTAATTTTATTTCCCAGCTATAAAGGCTGGAATAAATCACTTCGGAAATGTAAATATCAGAAAATGGGTGAGTGTCCTCTCCATACACTAACTGTGAAGAGAAGCCTTTGAGCAGTGGGCAATGGCTTTTTCAAGCTTCCACTTGAAGCAGTATAAACTTGGCAAGTGGTATAGGTTAGCTGAACTGGTAGAGGCTTTGTAATCTTTCAATAACTGTTGATATATTAATAAGGAAGAGATGGAGTGCAAAAAAAAAAGTAAAAGATGACCCTAATTGTTTAGACTTTTCTACATATAATTTAAACCAGCTGCAAGAGAAAGAGGGAAGTTCTGGTTTGAATATTCCTCAGGCTTACAACATCAAGGAGGTATGCTATCAGGAAAACTACCAGAAGAACATTTGGTAACACCAAAACTGTTACCTTGGGGATAACAGGAGAGAGTGGTGATAGTTGTATGCTATTTGTTGTACTAGAGAGGTAAAAACAGGCCCTGATCCCTCCAGCTCCTTGAGGGAGCCATTCAGTTCAAAGGTAAGCTCAGACCAGTGGAGTTTGAAAAGGTTTTTCAGAATAACAATAATAACAACAAACCCCTCATCTGTCCAGCCCACATTCACTAGTCAGAAGCCAAAGGGCTTTGAAAATGAAGCATCTTCCTTAGAGGAATGAGAAAACTAAAGAACAGCCCAGAAATGTAGTAAGTTGGTGAGAGACAAGACTGAAAAGCTGAAACAGGAATAGAGCAGGCCTGAGCAAGTAAAAATAGAGAAGAAAGCTTAATAAATAAAACTGCTTTACTTGATCTGTCCATTCTCAGTATAGGTGGTCCTATAAAACCCAACCAGCGAACCATTCAGCCAGCCTTGAAACTTCATGGTGAGCACATAGGGATCACTTTCATCAGTGACAGGGAGCTCTGCTGCTGCCTTCATGACAATGTATTCCTGAGGCTTGTACTCAAAGCAGTCATTCACAGCAATCTGCTGTCCTGAAGATTTCTGGAGTGTGGGTATTTCTGTAACCTTGGTGTCTCGCAGGTGAAGCCACAGGGAGCTGGTTGGTTTTTCCAAAGCAATAGATATACTGACTGTCCCAGTGTAAGTGTCTTGCTCCATTTCAGGCTTGATTTCCAGATCATAGTGGACAGGTTTGACGTAAGTGGGCAGCCTAAAATCTCTCCACTCTCCAGTGTCATCATTCTTGGCAGGACAGGGACCCAGATCCACTGGGGGAGGAGGCTGTTCCGTTGTTGTCGTCTGATCTGTTGTTGGTTGCTTTGTTGCCTCTGGAGCTTTAGGTCTGCTCAATCCCACACCAAGCCCCACAGCAAGTCCTACAACAACCACGACTCCACAGATGATAGCCACATGCTTTTTCTTCATGCAGTACCTCTTGGACTTCTCATCCTCAAAATCCATGTCCTCCATCTCTGCTCCTAGATCTGTTCTCTGAGCAAAACATTAACCATAAAAAAGCTTATTAGTCACTTCAGCACTTGCATTCAGTAAACTCAGCAGTCTTGGTTTGTATTTTAATTGTGTAGCTCTAGCTGTTCTCTGCCTGTCTCCCGCACCTCGCTTTCAAGAGACACTCAATTAATTAAAGACAACATGCATTTGGAGGAAACGTGAATGATCAAAGTGCAGCTGGGCTGGGAGACGGAGGGAACTGACACAGAAGAACATTGTTTCTGCCGTGCTCCCCTTATAAGCAGTGCAACCCCACCCCCCAGCCCCTCCTGTTCTGGCCTGAGTTAAATATAAAACAGTGCTATGTTAATCAGCAGTCAGGAGATGATCAGATGCCAAAGCTCTGTCAGCAGCTTTCAGAAGGAGTTTGCAGATGGAGGCAAACCCTCAACCTTCACCACTACCTTTTTTAACTCTGCTGTGTCTTGTTTAGGTTTTTGAGGTTTGGGCTGGGTTTTTTTTCTTCCTCTTACTAACAAAGATTTCCTTGAATTTCCACCCTATAGTTTGTGAAATGACATCTCAGAACTTGCAAAAATCACATATATCTTTCAGCTGTTTCCCCTCTATTCTGGGCTCATTTACCTTTGCCGAGTAACTCAAGGCAGTCACAGACAGATGAATTCACAGTGGAACAATAAATTTTGATTACTGCTTCAAACTTTAAAAGTTGTCTAACTCCTCTCCCCCTCACAGGGCCAGTTTTCCAGGAGATTGACCATGACCATGCGTGAAAGCTGGTAGCCTGGGACAGCATTGCTTTGTCAGTCAGCACAATTACAGTGCTGCCTGTGAACCCTTGCTGTGAGGAACACTTCTAAGTATGATTTATGCACTAAAGATCTAATTTACCATTTATTGCTTGTCATCACAATGTGGCACTTCATTGAAGCAAATTAATTGAATAGAGTCTGATTCTGCTTGAGGGAACTTATTGTAAGGCCTTGGTAAGCCTGCAAGCAAGATGTTGCTAATGCAGTATGAAAATGAGCACAGTGGTAGTCTTGACCTTGTTTGAAACTGGACTAAAGGAAAATAGTGTAGAATACAAATTCCAGTCTCTGCATCTCTTAACCTTATTTCTCCACTTGTGTAGTCCACTTGAGTAGATTTTTTAAATCAGGCACATCAGTTTGGTTTTATGCCTCCTGATTTGGTTTATTAGGAGACATAATATTAGGATTTTTACAACTTTTATTAATATTAGTATTATTTTATTAATATTAGGATTATTACATGATTCATTAATATTATCATATTAGAATTATTATAACTTTTTACATCAGTTACAACTCTCTGACTACTTAGCCTTCCTTCCCTTCCCTTCCCTTCCCTTCCCCCTTTTAAATGGATGAAGTTTCACCTAAATGAATTGACATAGGTTTCAGAATTAGTTAACACATGCTTCAAGTGAGATGCACTAAGCTGGGGAATTTCACCCAGTCTGTTTAGAAATTGATCTGTTTATAAGCCACACTTCTAAATACTGTCAGTCACTACAGGGAACTTTAGCCACCCGCTTTGCATCAGCACACTGCTATTTCTATATAATCTTGTTTTAAAGGCAAGGGTTTCCTACAGGAACAGAGAAATAACATGGTTTGGGGTTTTGGCTTTTTTTTGGTTGGTTTTTTTTTTTTTTCAGATCATCACATTAACTCTTATGTATTTTCAAAAGTGAGAGACTGATGCAAAAAAAAAATAAAAAGAAGCAGAAAGCTAAAATCTGTTTCACATTATGCCTGTTTTTATTGTTTCCCATTTCTTTGCTGTGATCAAAACTAGATATGACATGGGAAACCAATGCCCTTTAATGGATTGAGTAAGAATTCAACTTTTAGCAGCAGGGCCAGCACTGAAGATCATAGTCTTAACATTTAAAACAATTTCATCTTTTCTTTTGTTCTGATTGGGCAGGGCAAGGAAAAAGAGTTACAACAGATTTTAAAGAAGACATCTTTAACCAGAGCAGGCTATAAGTGATAAGAAAACAAATTGTCTTAATTTCAGATATGGCTTTTACATCACTCCCATTTTCATTTTCCTAAGCCACGAGCTTTTCTGTTACATTTTTAACCTGAAGATGAAAAATGCTTCTTGAACTTACAGACTGCAGAGCAAGCTATTAGCGTAGTTTTGAAGACACTTGAAGATTTCTTCACTGGTAACAAATACCTCTTTTAGGAAGAGCTAGAAAACAAATGTGGATGAGCTAGTCGTAAACAGCAAATATATATTTCTTATATATATTGTATTGTGTAGAATACAAATCTTATCCTAAGCCTTGAAGATAATACTAGTACTAAAGTCCATTACAAGCTTGCAGCCAAGAGGAGTAGTGTAGCTATACACAAGTTGTAGCATTGATCTTCTCGCCGTAATAACTGAGATTCCAACCTAGTTGAAGCCAACACTAGATATATTTCTGCTGTGGGTAGCTATGAGCAGGCTTACTCCTCCCGCATCCCAAACGTGCTTTGTCACTGACCCTGCTGCAGGCAGCAGCAGTGCTACGAGCTCCCTGCTGCCAGTGACCCAATACACGTGTCCAGGATGAACAGGGCCCAAAGTGTTCATTCCTCTGCACAGGAGCAATGCAGGAGGGCAGAGCTCCCACAAGCACTGCCAGCATTCCCCCTGTTTGGCTGTGTCCAGGCAGAAAGGGGCAGAGAGGAGGGTCTATCTCCCCAGAGAGGAGAGCACCGTGGCCATCATGGGCAAGGTATAGATACTTTGTCTACCCTCTCCCCACCCACTTAAGATGGTGGATTCCCACCTGAAAAGTCAGAGAAAGCTCCCCCCAAACTCCTCCAACACAAGCTACAAGCACAACTGCAGGCAAGTGTTGGCCAGGCTTGGATTGCTTAGATTGCTTTAGTTTAACTTCTAGAAATGAGATTTAAACAGTCTTTGCAGTCACCTGGGCAATGCTAACACCTGTTATAATTTGTTTGGTGTTGATTTTTTATCCAATCAATTTCACTTCAAGCTAGGATTTAGTTCCCAGCTTGCACCATAATTACCATAACTAGTTTAATGCTGCCCCTTTGGATACCTAAAATGCAGATACCTACCTCTGCCATGACATTGCTGGTGTGAACATGTAGATGCTTGTAGGAACAATACCCAGATAACTTTGCAGACAACCAGGAATGTAATGAATGCTAATTTTTATCCACAAATTGTCAGCCATTCATTTCCAATACAATTTCCAATTTTAAATATGGAAAGTGGAATAAAATTGCTGCAAGTGAGAGCCAGGATCAACACTAGGAAAGGTCTCTCCAGGCCTGCAGGGAGATGTCAGATACTCCCAGGATATCCTTAATTGAAGCTGACAATGAGAAAAGAGCTGCTCTGGAAAGCATCAAAGACATGAAAATAAATTAAATATATTTAAAAAAAAAAAAGGAAAAAACCCACTGCAACTCACAACAAATGAAACTCCTCTGAGCCAAGTCATCCTAGGAATAACATGAAACACTTACTGGGCCAATGCCAAGGAGCTCTTTGTCTCCCTGTGTCCAGGGACTTAAAGGCAACATGAGGGCAGCAGAGTCTAAGGACCTCTGATTCCCATCTGCTCTCTGAGGTGCCCTTACTGCAAAATTTTGGAATAATAAATGGATCCTTTCTGCCTCCAGCAGAAGGAATTTATGCTAAAATAACACTACTTCGATTTTTCATTGCAAAATAAGAAGACATGAAGCAATCTGCTGTTGTGACTGCTTTCTGGCACAGCTGCACTTCTGGATTTCTCCCCTGTGGCCCCCTACCAAAAAAAATCTTCAGGAAATTAATTTGAGAAATATGAAACTGGTTAGAGTGTTGTTCCACCAGGTCAGAAACAAATATTGTCAGAAATTATTCCCTTGTCCAGTGTTTTCCTGTGTCTGTAATGACTGATTTTGTCTCTATCTTTTGGCTTTGAATCCTCTAGCAATCATTAATCCCCTAGAGGTCACAAGTCTTAGTAATTACTGGCTTGCAGTGATACTTGTTCCACTCACAATCTTTTCTATGACAGTTTTAAACTCCAAAACAAGTTCTTTTGGTTTTCTGTTGTTTCAAAGTGCAAATGTTTTGAACTGACTTGAGAAAGTCAGGATTTGTTTAGCCACAATTGTTTTCCCATTCAGATCTTTAAAATCTGGACTCAGTTTGTGGGATACTGTTGGATCCTTGGGAGGACCGCATTATTTCTTGCTGCAGACTGGCAAGTTCTGTCTGTAACACACTAGTTGAAGTGCAGTGCAGCCCCACAGCTTTTTCTGGGTTCTGCTGCATTTCCCCAGCAGGTCAGTGCCAGAAGTATTTATCACTAGGGTTGAGGCTGAGAGGAGTTAACTCAAAGCCTGTTCTCAGTGAAGTACTGTGAGTTACCATTAGCAGAGGCTTTGTTTCCTTCCTCTCCTTTTTTCATGTTTCAAGTTCCTGGATGTGGATTCTGTGCCTTGAAATGTGAATGCCATCTCTTATACTATTTACATAAATAAAGCAAGTCAAACTGCATTCATTTGGTTAGCTCTATCATATGTTCATGATAAGATATTATATCATGTATCTTACCAAATGAACACTTACCATAAAATTATAGAATAGCTAGGGTTAGAAGGGACTTTAAGGATTAATCCCAACCCTCCTGCCATGACCAGGGACATTTTCCACTGCATCAGGTTGCTCAAAGCCCCATCCAACCTGGCCTTGAACACTCCCAGGGACAGGGTGTGTCTCGCCAACCTCACAGTGAAGAGTTTCTGATACCTAATCTCAGCCTACCCTGCCAATTTAAAGTCATTACCTCTTATCCTATCTCTACATGCCCTTGTAAGAAGTTCCTCTACAACTAAATCATGTTGATATGGTTTGATATGGTATCCTATCATATTCTATTACATAACTTCATCTTCCACTGCGTTGTTATCAAGATGAGATGACTTGTATTCTTCCATTCTAATCATTAGCCTTTAATACAAAACCAGAATAGTCTGTGAATAGATGTGGTGAGTACAGTTCCAACTTTCCAATTCCACCATGTTTTATGATTTTTACAATTTTGTACCCTCTTTCTTGTCAACATTGGCCATTAAAATAGTTATAGTTTATGGCTATGCACTCTTCACTTTCCAATGTCATTAGAAACATGCCTGAGGAGAATTCTACTTTATCAACAAAATATGATTTAATTCATGCAGACAACTTTTCCAAATCACTCAACAAGTATCTTATTTAACAAATTTCAAAACAAAAGTGAGAAACAAGCCGTTACAGTGTAACTTCCTGGATACGTTGGCATACCAGCAGATCCATGGAAAAATGAAATACTGCATTTTAGAAATTCTGTGTGAAATTCCTTGATGAACTTTTGGACACATTTTATCCTGTAGAATAAAAAACCTGCTTTCCACTCTCTTCACTTTGTTTTTTGGGGGAGCGTGATGTCTTACAAGACCTTCTCTCTCCACTTGTAATTTAAGAAGCTACTTTTAATCTACCTGATATGAGCTGCAGTTCCCTGAGGTGCCACCTCTGCTTTCAAGCACGGCTGTGTCACTCAGTATGCACTTGTATTGATCCGTTTCTATGTCTAGAAATCAGAGCAGAAGAAAGAAAACATTTTGATGGAGGAGACGTGTAAGATTTCCTTCCTATCTCAACTGGCCCCAGCCTGAAACTGTTAACCTTCAGGGCAAGCTTATTTGTACTTGCTTTCTCCTTTGAAAGTCAGGGGAAGTTCAGAGGCCAAAGGAGTGAAAATGAATCATCAGTCAGCCCAGTATTGGTGCCTACTTAGCATAGAACAGTCAGTATTAAATCCAAGTGTGATACTGGCTTCATTGAACAGGTAATGGAGATTACTGTGGAAAACAGTATTTTCAGTTGCACGCATGTTTTCACTTACAGAAAATTGTGGGTTTCTCATCTTACTAGAAAAGTGGAAGTGAAAGAAATCATCAACTAACTGACAAGGCAGAATAGAAAAATCAATCATTCTTTTAATCACCAAAAGAGATTAAGAGACTGAAACTTGCACTCTTACAACTGTTTGCACTGGGTGCAATTCCTTCACAGTCAATAGCAAACTATTTGAGGATCTGAAAAAGAGCAATAGTATATGATAACAGTGTAAAAATAATGTGTAGTTTAGGTTAAGATTGCTTGACTATGCCATCATATAATAGCAAGGAAACTTACAGGACTTTGAAAGATAGTAAAATTGGCACAAATTAGAAGGAAACCTTTCATGTTATTCTCATATATATCTCATTCATGGTAACATTCATGGTGAAGGGCCGTAGATGCTGTTATGAAGCATCTTATGCCAGCCACTGAGAAGCAGAATAACAGACTGAGAAGTTTTCTTATCTCTTCTGCTGTATAAATTCATGTGATCCTTTGCTGCCAAAGCTACACCAGAAGTTATTCCACGTTGCAGATAAATAATTGCTCGTGTGATTTCGAGGGCTAGGAAAGTCTCTTAAATGAAATCAATTTAGTGAAAGAGGATACAACAGTTTAAGATTTTTGCTTGGTTGCAGATGTAATCTCAGGGCGATTGTCTGCCAACATGTATTTAGGTTACTTCCAAGTCTGTTACCTGTTTCATTTTCTTGGCCAGGGTGATGAAGCTGATGAAAAAGAAAACAATTGCAGTTACATAAGCAGTTTCATTTACTATTATATTAAAAAATTCTCTTTTTGCCCCTTTGCAAACAGGATTGTGGTTGTATTAAGGCATTTCAAAACGAATGAAGAGATTGGAAGATTAAAGAAAGTCAGCAGTTAGAGATATGGCTCTCTTCCCTTCCTCCCTCCCAGTTGAATCACTTTGTATGCAAAATGCAAATAGAACAAGCTATGTCTTTGAGACATCCACCACATTTGCTTCATCTGTTTTGCGCTGCATACAATATGTCTCCCTGTCTCAGACTAGCTCTATTTTCATCATTCCTTCCTCCCCACACCCACCAGCAGCAGGTGCTGCAGTGGTTGGGTACAGTAGGAGATAGTTCCTAAAGTTCCTAAATCACTCCTCACACACACTTTCACAAACAGAGGTGTATGTGGGGGCTGGTGAGGTGTATGCACTGCGAGTTCCAGATAGCATGTTTGCCTGAAAGAGGTGTCACATAAGGAGGAGGGCTCTAAATGAACAATATTTATTTGAAGTCATTTGGGAGTCACGTCCTTCACTGCTGGCCGAGCAGATACCATTACTAGGCTGACTACTGCTTCAGTTTCATTCTTTTGCCTCTGAACTTTCCTCTGTTTTTAAAGGAAAAAACAGTCCTTCAGAGCAAGAACCAGCCAAATGCTTCCACACAGAAAGAATATTATTCTTTTCCGTTTTAGCAAAACCAAGCTGATCTGACAGTACATTGTTTTGGCCAACAGTCAGTCCTCATATTGAAATTAATTTTTATTATGACCAGCAGCATTTAAAATAGGTGCTCCCACACAAAGATAAGGACACCTTTACTCTTCAGGTATAAAGCTGATTACTTTGAGCTTGTGTGCAGCAGAAAAGGTTGCCAAGGACATAAATAAACAGACCAGCAAACATTAGCACTTGACAGAGATTGCACTGAAGAAAAAAGAGGCACAAGCAAAATCAAAGAAACACAGGAATTTGAGATCTTACAAACGATGAGTATTTAGTCTTCTTTCTAAAACCAAATAAAGAGTTTCATCTTTTACATCCAAAATGAAATGAAGCAAAGGAGGGTTACCATTGAGGAAATGACCTGTTAGTATCTTGGGCTATCTGGATTCTACTTGAGGTTTTAACTTGTACAAGACTTTCTCCACTGATAATCAGATGCCAAATGAGATTGGATCATATGCACCAATTCACTTTTGTAGGATTGCTGCCTCTGCTGTCCATGGAGAAATTTAAATACTGGTGTTTTACAGGATAAACTACAGGATGTACAGACAGGTATTTCCTGCAGAACCTTCTTTCCTTTCTTACTACAATTTACATTTTTATTTTCCTTTTCCTCAAATGCCAAAGATGGACTTTAACAGGAACCTACCTTTACTTCCTTCCAAGATCTTCTGGCAATACAAACCACAAAAAACCCCCAAGAAACAGAAATTATACATCAAAATAATAGAAATTATGGATACATGTCTGTAATTTAGATCCATTATAAATATGAATAAAAACACCATTTTTCAGCCTCTGTCCTAATGTCTTTCACAAACATATAACACAGTTTATATATGCTGTTTTTTGGCTGTTTCTGGTTCTTCCTGAAGTTGAGAATATAATTTCTATTCACTGCAGAGAGACCAAAAAGTGGAGCAGAGAATTGCAGGCCTGCATTTATTACTAGATCCAAGGGCAATGTTTATACATATAATGTTTGATGCTTCTTCCTCACAGAAATTTTCCCTATTTATGTACATACATTCAACAGCAACCTAATGGTTTTAGACAGAGCAGAGGCTTGGTCCTTGCCCAGAGACTTTGTCTGCTGGTTTTAGATACAAGAGAAAAGTAGGGCACTAAAAAATGAAAGGGGGAGTATGAAGTGAAGTGTAAGGACACTTATGTCAGCATAGCTATGTGGGCATGTAGGTGTGTGCTATTCATTGTGATTATTTGTAATCCAATATGTGATTTGGATTACACATAATTCATATTACTTGACAGGCTCTCATTCTGTTGGCTTCCTCCTCATAATGACACAACTTCAAATGAAGTTCTTTTAAGTTAAATAATTCCGTTAAAATGTCTGCTCTGCTGAGAAGAGTGTTTCTTGGACTCTCAGACAAAGCAATCGCCAACTGTATTTTCAGAACTCATGTCTGTGCAGTCAACAATGTTTTTCAATATTGAAGAATCAGTCTAAAGATTAAAAAGTCAAAGAACAAACTGTTCAGCATAGTTTTACAATGACCATATCTTACTTTTCCAAGATTAGAAGATTGTGCCTGAAGCATTTACTTAGGATAACAATAAAGCAAAGTGCAATCTTTTGAAATTCTTCTCACACCTTTAAGTTCAACGTGACTTTTAGAATCAAAATAAGTTTTTTTGAGGAAGATACACTAATACAGTGGTACATGTCAACAAAAATCTATCACAGAGACAAAACTGTAATAATTTTCTTAATTTTATATAAAAATTTGTACATCAAGTTGACTATAAGGGCATCTTTCTACAAGGTCTGAGTCTGTCTACTCCAGCTGGAAGGTCAGCTGTTTTCTTCCTAAAGCTATGCCACCCTCTTTCTTTCATGTATTTTGGTCTGTAATATCTCTGTTACTGACAAAGATGTTCAAATCTTCACACATGGAACATAGGAGAGAAAAATAGGAGAAGAAGATAAAGCTAATTCCAAGTTATGGAGTGGCTCAAAACAAAACTGTCTTTGTACTGCCTTTGTAACAAAGGTGTTAATAGAAAAGAACAGTGAAGTTTATTTCCATCCCCTGGTCCTTCCTTCTTAATTTTCCAATTGTCCATTGTCCCAGTGCATCTGAATTGCTGATATTCTGGGAATATTTCCTAGGTTGCAAAGGAATGCTTCTGACTATGTGGAACATTTTAATAGTGCTGTTTTATCTATACCAGGTAAAAACCTCTCAATGTTCTAGATGGAGAAATAGAAAGGCCATTTTCTGCTTTGCCAAGATGGAGTTTGGTTTTCTTATCTTCCTCTAGCAGACAGCTACACATTTATTACTGCAGAGAAAGCAGAGCCTTGCCTTCAGGCAGACTCCCTGAAGTTTAACATGCTGCACAAGCTGTTCCCTATTGTCCTGTGGCACTGTTTTGGCACACACTCATCTGAGACTCCCAGATTCACATGAACCATTTTAACAAGCGACTCTGTTTTTCAAGTGCTTCCTAGTGAATTCAAGCATTCAATTCAGCACTGAATCTCCAGAAAAAAAAATTAAATAATACGCCCCCCCCCCAAAAAAAAAAACAAACCCAAAACAAACAAAAAAACAAAAAAACCCCCAAAAAACAACCAAAACTTCAAACCACCAAAACAATAAAATTGTAATTTAATTGACAAGAAAATATAAGTAGTAGAAAGAAAAATCAGTGCATGCTGATTTCAGTGCATGAATTTCAGGGTTATCCTGAAAGCCTGTATGTATTACATGCTTCAGCTTCACACTCCTGGAATCCTATAAAACACAGTGTTGCTCCCTTGACTAGATCTAGTCTTGCAGGCTTGCAGCCTCATTTTAACAGAAATATTCTGGTTATGCTTCTCTGATCATCTGGATTACTGCCATTGCCACATTTAGCTAGATGTCTGCATTCACCTTGTGCCAGCCCTTTCCTGCAGTATAGTAAGGTTTAGGACTTTTTGTCTCCTGAGATACTGAAAAAGTCCTGAAGAAAAGGGGAGTTATGATGTTGCTTCAGGTCATGCACGTGACCAGCAGTGATGTCCAAGCAAATTCTCTCTATGCCAGTGTGCGTTTTATCTGATGACTGTAAATGCAGGGCTCCATCATTCCTCTAGAAAATAAAATTTATCACTAATCCCACAGCCTCACCCAGGGCAAAATCATCCAGTGTAGCAGGGATTAGAGCAGTTCTTCCGAGTGATGCTGATCCCACATTCAGCCCTATATCCCAGGCCCTCTGATTAGCCAAATGGGGTACTGTCTGTCCCAGTAAGGGATACGTTCTGGTCATACTCTTTGCTAATCAAGTGCTTGGGAACTAGCTCAATTCAGACAGACCATTGTTTCTACTATCTCTGATTTCTTTCTGCAAAACTAAATAGAATCTTGAAGCATTCACATTCCTCTTTTGCAGTCAGTAAAGCCCCTCACACATCAGTGCCTTTTATTAGGGAAAAAAATTATAAAATTCACCCTCTCAGGTGTTTTCCAGCACAGATTCACTGCTTTAGTAGTGTCAGAAATCACTGTAGCAAGGGAAAGAAAGTGCTTTTATTCAGCAAATCACTAAAGCCCCCTTCTGCCTAAGAACAGCATGAACTAGTCTCTTAAATACAGTTCTAAATCCCTTGATCTGCTAGGATTTAGAGAAAGAAAGAGGTGAAGTCAGGCAATGACCAGGGAGCAGAGGAAATGGCCTCAACTGCTCTGAATAAAAGTGCTGGGAAGAGAGTGGTCAAAGGAGATGATGGCTAAAGGAACTTCCTTTCTAAGGTGAGGTCTGATCACTAAGATTTCTATATATATGCAGTGAGGGATGGATATATGTAAAAATATTTCCCTGGTTGGGCAGTTAAAGAAGAAATCTGGTTGGTTTTGCTTAGTTTATTTTTGGCACCTGCATGACTAAATGACAGATGTGTAACACTTCTGGTTCAATTTCCTCTTCCGCATGCAGCCTCTCGTATCCATCTCCCATCAATGTAAGAGCAGCCAGGACCAGACCTGTGTCTACGCCTGTCCCCAGAGTTGTGTGATTATTTCTACACCTTATATAATCGAATTCCAAAAGGTGTGAGTTAAGTTACCCCAGCAGTGTTGGAAATATGGCTCTGAGGGATTTTCATATCAGATTATGATTTACCTTCCTGTTCCAGAATGTGGAGTTCCATGCTGCTTTTGTGAGCTGCCTATCTTGTAAAGGTACTTTTGGTGTTCTCATGAGGACAAGCGTCCATTGTCTTACTCTGTGGCAGCTTCATTGCTCATTTATAAATAGGAACAGATGTTTCACATGTCAATGAAGAACAGGTGTGGAGAACAAAATTATTTCCTCCTGATTTAGTATAATTTCTCTTTCTTCACACTAGTGTCACTGTGAAGATAATCTGCTCCACTGTTGGCTAGTCAGTCAGACTGGAGTGGAAAAGCCAGGCTGTGCTCCTCCCATCCATGCTGCCCTGGGAACAAATGGATTTAACTCTCCTGTTCTCTTCTTCTGCCCAGAAGTATGGAATAAATAAGTTTGCAGCTGTATGAAGGTGGCAGTGAGGGAACTCTAATCAATGTGTCTAGTTATGCAAATTATGTCAAGGTACTGTCCTGTTGTAGACTTGGGCTGATAGATTTGCCATATTTTGCTGGCTCTAAGTGCAACACATTGCTTAAATGGAAACTCTGTATTCATTTTCAAGGGGGTGTCTGTACTATAATATTGCAATTAGTCCTCCAGATAAAAAGGTTAATAGTTTACTCAGGATTCAGCAGTACATTTTGAAATGTTAGAAATGGTTCTATCTTATTACATCTAGTTGGACTTTATTCTTTCATCAGGAGTGGCTTTAATGGTTGTTAAATTGCACAGAAAGAGCATTAGGGTTCTCACATGTGGAAAAGGGTGCTAGTATAAGAAATAGACAGATATAAATGTTTATTACCACAGAAAGATTTGGAAAAGTGACCTTCAGCTAAATAACCTCAAAGTTGTAGGAATGAGGCCCCAAGTTTCAAATGCTGTTTTGTTTGGGAGATTGCCCAGCATGTGCCTGATAACTTCTGTGGTTTTAGGTACATCCTTCAGTGTTTTTTTTTCTTTAAAAAAAAACCCAACAGGCTCTTAATACACCTATGTGACCTCTCTTGTAAATTGTGTTCTCATATGAACAGAAGAAGTTTTTTTTTCTTTAAAAAAAACCCAACAGGCTAAAAGGACAGGATCTTAATACACCTATGTGACCTCTCTTGTAAATTGTGTTCTCATATGAACAGAAGAATGATGTTTCCCTGCCATCCCATTCTGAATTTAGGTGTTTAATGGTGCTAATACTTAAGGTGCACTCAGTAATTCTGGCTCCCAAATGTACTTTTGCATGAATTGATCTATGGTACTTCTTTTTCCTAGCTGTTTTTAGAGCCAGACTCCAACATTTCATTACTACATAACTTGAACTGTGCCACTGCTTGTGCCTGATATCTGTAAGTTACTTCTCTGAAATGAAAAAGGACCCTAGTCTATTATTCTCAAAAACCTGGTGTACACAGGGATATTTTACAAGACTATATGTAGGCTCCCAAACTTTAGCTGTTCAGGGCCTCAGTACTTATTCTGGTGCTATCTAAGAGAAGTGCTGCACTATCTAGCACAGGACTGTGAGGTTCCGTTTCACACTTTGCTGACTCTGCTCATTGCTCTCACTGCAGTGAGATCTACATTTAGTTGCTTTCTTACATCATCTGAAGCTGTTTTCCTCAATTCTGCTATGCCATTACTGCCTTTTTTCAATCTCTGAGTCCTGGGCAACAATACACCTGTACAGTACTCATTGTCAAAGCTCTAATTTTGTCTTATTCCTAATTTTGTCTTATTTTGTGTGTTAATGCTTCTTGCATGAGCTTCCAGGAGGGAGCACTTGCAGATGCGAGTTGCTTAGTGGAGATGCTTAGAAGCACTTGTCCATGCCTAGGGCTAAAGTATTGTCTTTAGTGGCAGTTTCTGACTGGTGGGCAGTACAATGATTAAACTCATTCATTAGTGAGCCATTAACAGGAAGAGCCTGCAGTCTTTTTTAATCAGACAACACATAAGGTAGTATAGCTTGCCCTGTCATGAAATGCTGGGCTCCAAGCATGCTGTTCCTCTGGGTTAGCAAATCAGAAATATCATAAGAAGATTAATATTCTGCTGTGAGGAGAAGGATTTCAAATCAAGAAAGACTCATGTTCCAACTGACCAGCTAATTGGATACTGAATGAAAGTACAGCCTGAGCAATGAGCAGAAGGAAAGAGTACCATGAATAATGGCAATGTGCATTCTATAGAAGCAACATATCTTGTGCTGCTTTAAAGAAGTAATGAAATTACTTGACATGCATTTTTTTTTCTAAATTCATGATAGTGGTGGTTAGAACAGTGCTTATTTTTCATATTCTTGAAGTTTCAGTGCAAAAAGAATCAGTTTGCTGTTTATTGACAGTTATTACAAAAACATTCACAATTCAGGAGACCTGGATATTGTAACCTCTTAAAAAATATTAAATTCAGTGTTTCCATAAGATATTTTCCTATTATTACTATGCCTGGATGCAAGACGGATGTTACAAGGCTTCATTTTCCATGACCAGGAAGTTACTGGATTAGGATTTAACCTTATCCCAATATCTTTCACTAGATAATCCCAATACCTTTCACTAGATAACTCTCTGTCAAAAAGAAGGCTGTAAGAGCTCCCATTAACATTAAAAACATAGGAGTCAACATCCTTTGAGCCATTTGTAAAACTGGAGCAGCGATGTGACTTTTGATTTACTATCTCTTTCCATGGTATTTATGTGGCAGCATCATGAGATATCACACTATTACTGGCATCTTACAGCTCAGAATATGAAAGCTTGTGCTGAGATTGGGTACTTTTATGCATGGTACTTAAAAACAAGCAAGCCAATGAGAGCTCCAAGTTCTTAAGTAGTGTCTACTGAAGACAAAGCATTAAAATGTTATATTGTGCAATAAAACAGAGCATAGCCTTGGAGTTTGACTACGTGCTAAGTATTCCTGGAAATATTTCTTCATCCTGGAAGCATCTTAGATTTAAGATTGAAATCTTGGTCCCTACTCCGTCTCTAATGGAAAGTTTGCAAAACTTTGTGTGGCCACAGAACAAATATTTAGCACACTTCAGGACTAGCAGTTTTTCCTCAAACCCTAATTATTTCCTTTGCTACAGTTTTAGATTTCAGAGTAGGCTGGTTTTGATGTCAAGGAAGAAGCTGTCATTCCTCAAAGGGAAAGTCATAGTCTTCCCGGTTATAGGACCAAAACCTTATCATCCCTTGAGGAAAGTCCCCACCCTTAAGAGGGAGACTTCTGAGGGAGCACCAGAATACCACCTGGGTGCTAACAGTGGGGAGGCAGGGCTAAGTCTAGCTGGGAAGTCCATCCAGAGTTTGAGAGTCTTTGCCCAGGCACAGGCTATGACAGAGCTTTGGAAGGGAATAAGGGAAAAGCCCAACCTGACCCTAAACAGGGCCCCCGTAGGTAGGGATGTGAATGAGGATCTGAGGTGAGGCTAGTCAGGGCCTCAAAGGCCAGGTAGAACACTCTTTTCACAGAGGTAAAAAAAGGGCTTTTGCTTCTTGCAGAGTATTGAAATGGCTATGTGTGTTGTACCATGGCATAGCAATGCAGGTGAGATTCAACATTTCTAACACTGCTAAGAGGTCTTGAACAAGGACTGCATTTGAAGAGCAATAAAAAGAGAAGCTTTGCTAAAATGCTGATTACTATGATCAGCAGCAATAATTTCAAAACAAGGACAGTAAAAATGAAGTTTCAAATAGAAATATGCTTAGCAAGAGATTCCCGTAAGAAACTCAATGTACCTTTAGCCTGGCAGCACCTGCGGAGATCTAAATTACAGATGAGACACGCACCAAAGATAAGAAAAAGCAAGGATGGTGAAAGACATGATACGCAAATTACTTTGATAACTGTTTGAAAAATATATGATAGTTATAATATGGTTATTGCATATATGGAACAGCATAGCAAAAGGATTCAACTCCTTACCAATACCATAACTTGGGAACCAGCACTCCCACTTTAGTGATAATTTGTGGTGGACTGGACACAGCTGCACAGGGATACTCAGACTGGTTCTGAATAATGTGGTGGTCAGATTCACTTAACTTATTTTTATTATAATTATCATTATCATTACCATATAGGTGGAATTTGTTAAAACATTAATATGTTTCAAATTAACTACTTGATCATGGCATAACAGTGCAGCCAGGAGAGATCTGTCAGAGTGAGAATAAGAATTCAGAATTCCTTCTTTGTAGCCTTGTGATCTTTGTAGATCTAGAAATCACCCTGCCTTTGATTCTGTAGGAAAGTACAAAGAGTTGGATACAGCAGCTGAGAAACTGACTTCCCAGCTTTGGTACCCAGCTCTGCTTTTCCTATCAGTGAAGCTGAAAGAGTGTGTGAATTCACAGTGCAGTTTCTGTTGGGCTGCAGAAGTGGCTGGATTGGCTCACAGGAATAGCTGCTCTTCAGGGAGCCTTGGAAGTTGCGAGGATGTTGAAAGCATGTGGAAGACATAGCTACTGCAGAGCTGCTGTGAGTGCACCACATAACTAGAGACATCTGTTCTGGGGAGGAAAACACTTTTTGATCTCTAGGGCATGTTAAGACCTCAGGGCCACAGGAAGAAAAGCTGCACAGGTGCAGTAGGACCTGTTGAATTCTATGTGTGGGGGACACCTTTGGGGGAACTGCACTGCACACCCTGTATTAGCAACATGACTTGGAGAAGAAGGAATTATTCAGCTCTTGGTATGTGCAGGAAGAAAGCACTTCACGGATCATTTCTTTCAAAGGAGCTCTCTGGGGGCTGTGATTCTGACACCCAAAGGTAGTAGCTGAAGGAAGAAGAGGAAAACAGTTCCTGCATGATCCTAAGGGTATTTAGTAGCCCATCTGCTCCCTGCCTAAGAGTTGAATTCACTGAAAATCTGAGCAGCAGAAGATGGGTGCTGAGTTTGTTTGTGGGGCTGAGGAGATTCTTTGCTGGTGCAGGTCACTATCCAAATGGGAGGATGATCTCTGAACAGAGGTGAGTGCCACAGAAGTACAGGGGCTTTTTTTGCTTCTTGCCAACAAAACTCTGCTGCTGATTATTTAGCATGGCTGTGGAGTAGCACTGAATGTGCTCCTTTTGAAAAGGTGAAACAGGGGCTCCCTCAAGAGATCAGAATAACCATTGCCCTTGTCCGTATGTTGTGTTCCTCTTGAACACTACCCTCTCTTACATTAGACCAGCTGAAGGAAATGTTAACTCTGAATCCAAATGGGCAGCAAGAAAACCTTCTAGAGGCAGAGCTTTGAATTTGTACAGTTGTTACCGTACTAAGGCTTATTGCTAGATTCTTTAGGTGCAGCACAATAAATACAGAGATATTTATTAGTAGGTTAGATACATACTCATGGCATCAAGTGAATTCTTCTGTATTGTCTAAACCAAGATGGGTTCTAGGCTGAAAGGATGCTGTGATCTTTTATTCTGTCAGCATATGTCCTGTTTCTTAAATATTTTTGTGTTAAAGATCATTATTATTGGTAATAGAGACTAGTTTTACAAAATTTAAATGCAGTTGTACCAACTCTAACAGAAGTGCAGGAAGTTCATCTTAGGAATAGCCTGTACTATTGTAACACTATGAAATAAAGAGGGAATGGTGAGACCAGATCAGAAATTAGAGATTTCATCTGTGATGTAATTTGCTGCTGACATCAGCTGGCAGGGAGATAATCATTAACAGGATGAATGCAGTAAAGATTATACAATTTATATGATATTTCATTGCTCTTCCCCTAGTGTGACAACCTTTGACCAGCTTCACCTGGTGAAAATCAATTTAGATAAAAGAGGATTGCAGGAACTTTCTGAGGCAAGGGTCTATTCCTTTGTCAATCCACTTTCTTCTTTTCGGTCTCTGATTTTGCAGCCTAAGGGCTTGCACAAGTTTCATTCACATCACTCATTTTATAGCTAGTTTCTATGTGGTCAGGGACTGGTGTAGAGGCCAGCCTTTTTCTCATCAGTCCCATCATCAACCCATTAATATGGGTTAATCTAAAAACTTGGAACCCTGATCACATTGGTATGAAAGGTTCTGAAAAGGAATTACAGGTATATTTTTGCTTTTGTTTCCACAATCCTCAATAAAAATTATTATCCTTATTTTCAGAGGGGTTATCAGCACCTCCTAGGCTTCCACATCTTTAGTAGGTATTCCAGATGGACTCGTGGTGGGATCTCCCTGAAATAGGCAGCACTGTGACCTTGTTAGGAGAGATCCAGGTCCTTTAAATACTGAAGAGGAACCAACAACTGATGGTGCATTGTCAATAAGCTACTTTTTAAAAGTTGTCCAGATGCCAGGAATCCTTCATTCTGGCAAGGGTCCCTTGTCACAAAGGACTGAGCAGAGTTCTGGTGTATCCCCAGACACTGCCAGCTGAAGACACTGGGTTTCCCAATAGTGCAGAGGCAGAAGTGGTTAATGCTGTGCCCCGTGCCAGTCTAGACCTGGTAGTCATGTAAGATATGAACTTCTAAAAGAGTGAAGCTAAAGGCCTACTGTTACAATAGCAAAAATGTTGCAATTCTAATACTGGACTGAGTGGATTTCACCACCCTCCATAGTGAAACTGTATATAGGCAATTCCCTTGCTGCTAAATCTGCCAACATAATAAATGAGGTGAGAATTTCCCTGAGAACTCTAAAAGGCCCAGTAAAAGAAAAATGCTTTCATCTCAGATAATGCCTCTTCCTTCAGGTTATGACAGTGGGCATGTCCTAAAGCTACCTCTATGGCATACAGTGGTCAAGACATAGTGGCATGTTCCAGCAGTCTACATGGCAGTGCATACTTAGCTGTTGGATCTCCTGTGGGTGGACTACACAGCCATACCCCTGGGGGCAGACTATCAAGAATGATTTGTAATAATTATTGTGACCACAAGTATGTAGGATGGCACTGAGCATTCCTTACTGTTCATGCAGAATAGAGCTGTCATAGTCCTTAGTTGGTCAGTACACTTTGAATATTATGAATCTCCTATAATAACAAATATTTCCACATGAATATTTTAAGAAACTGTTTTCCTTCGGTATTGTATGACATTTGCATAATTATCACTGAAATTTGTGGCAGATTCTAGCTATCAAGCCTGTTTACATTTCAGTGGAAAAGTATTTACTGATCCATTCAAATGTTACATTTGCATCTGTAACAGAAAATGCCTACCTCTTCAATTTGTTAATGAGAAGAATTATACGTCTGGTTAAAACTTTGTCAAAGGCAGTACCAGAATTTTCCATATCCCATTAATGTATGGGAACACTTTTTTTTCCCCTTGGAATTTCAGTTAACTCTGAGAACATGTTATTGAGAAAACTGAGTGGTGCCAGAATTTATATGAAGTATTAAACCCCAGGCTTCCGAGCCGTTGACTTATAATAGTCACGGTCTTATTTGGCTAACAAGTACAGCATTAATACAGGATTTAAAACTAGAGGAACAAAATAAATGGGACACTGTCCTGTTCTTTAAAGAGCTAAATATTTGGAGCCTCAAAAACAGTATCTGAGAGAGGAGGTGCTGAGTACCTGACTGAATTTAGTGTCAGGACACTCAGCTCTCCATTGCAGTTGTTAAACCCATGACTGATAAATGAGATGCAAACCTGCTCAGAGCAGCTCAGGTCCTGTCAAGCATATTAGCTGGGCCTCAACAGAGATCAAACAAAGCAGCATTGGTGCAAAGCTGGTTTTGAGGGACCATAATCTCAAACCTGGAGGAGCATGGTGGAGCTGTACCCAAAGGGCTCTTCAGAAGTCTGAAAAAGTCCAGATAGATTTGGTATGTCTAGGTTGGAGCTGGCATACCAGCTGTCAGCAGAGAGATTCAGCCTTTGGCTTGTGCTCTTGTGCTAACAGCACAGGAGAAGAAATCAGAGGACTTGGTTCCCTGTCAGTCCAAAGAGAGAAGCAGTGGGACACTGGCTGCAAATGAGTCCTCTGGTCCTGCTGGATGCAGAACGAAAACAATCCATTCTGTAATTACAAAATAAACTGAATTAAGAATTAGCCTGAAGAAGCAAATGTTCAAATATCAGGGTCCAGGTTGCAACCAACATGGGTCTGGCTTAGAAAAGACTAGTATTTTGGGATATGTCAGGTTCTCTTTGTCTTTGGAAACTTCCAGGTGTTCTTGAATTTCAGACTCACCCCTTAAACTAGGAAGGCTAGAGGTTTCTTTGTCATACAACTGAGCTTGACATTCCTGTTATCAGGAACTGGTGTGCTAAGTAATGCATCAGTATCTAAGAGACTTGAAATAAAACCAACACCACATCCTTCTGAGCTGATAGCCCTGCTTAGTCCAGGACTTCATGCTCTGCTGGTTGCCTTCAAATGTTTATATGATGCTTTTAACTGGATAGGTCAAAGATAGTTATCAAAATGCCCTGCTCAGTTAATAAAAAAAGGTGTGATATAATCAGAAATACTTCTCTGTTATTAAACTACTTCAGAAGACATTCTTGTTTAGGAGTTACGCTACACTGAGATGTTTGATCATTTCACCTTAGCTCACTTAACATTTAAAATTACACCTTAGGTATTTTCCTTAGTGGTTTTCAAAGTAAAAATTAACTCAAAATGTCCAAGAAGTAGATAACTAAACTGTGGAAAATGTCTTTGTAATAATTATATAGAAGGATGAAGCTACTTATTGGCTCCAAAGACCTAAGAAGTTCCTTCCTTTCATGACTCTTATTTTGTAATAATGCAGCTACATCATTCTAGCCATTCCAGCCAAGTCCAAGTGAAGCATTAGTTCTTTTCTATGCAAGAATATATACTCAAACAGTTCTTTCTGTTACCTGTGAAAAATCCTAAAATTTCATTATTTCTCTCTTGGCTAATAGGGCTTTTAAGTGCTCTTGTCACTTGCACACTATATTTTTATCTTTAATGGTGCCTATAAAATTGGATATCATTCACAAAAATTAGAATCATAGGGTCTAGGTTGTAAGGGATGTTAAAGATTATCTAGTTCCCAGCCCCCTGCCAAGGGCAGGTAACATTTCACTAGAATCAGGTTACTCAGAGTCCTAAGCTCCAGCCTTTTCCTGAAATGGATGATTCCTGTGTCCAAGTTTTCATCTCTTTCATGTCCCAGATAAGCATCTTGAGCACCTGAGACAGATCAGTATTTCTATACATGTCCAAAGATGGCTATGTGATAGCTGTGACTTGAACATGAATGAAGAAATATCAATATTTCTGGGGATTCAGCTTATTTTTACAGCAGTGTGTCAGGTCTTCAGGAAAAGCTTCTGCCAAAACCTGTCCAATAAATAAATAAATGTGCAGAGCACATTTACTTCAGATTCTTTAGTCAATAGCAGCTCTCCCCTCATGGCACAAAAATTCTGTGGAACTTAAACTCACAAAAAGAACCTCTGGTTTCTCTGGCACTCAGGGTGTTGGGCCACTGAAGCAGAATTATAACATACATAATTCAGCATGCTAAACTGCAAATGAAGAATGAATGGCATGGAAGGAGAAAAAAGTGTGAGGATGAGTTGTGCACCGTGGGTCCTGATGTGCCCGTGAAGATTAACAATGGACTCTTTGTGGGGGTGTGCCACTGAGAGTGTGACCTGAGCATGCATGAAATGGGACAGGGCACTGTCTCAGGTGCCTGCAGTACCCTTTTCAAAAAGGTGTGATAACTGCTGTCCAAAACCAGAAGGAAGCCTCCTCTGATCCAGTTGTGCTTTTATTTGTACTAGCAACCAAAGGGCCTGACAGAAGAATTCCAGGTGTTTAGAGCTTTTCTAATTATCCTAAAATTTCCTCAATAGCTTTTTATTGTAGGGGTCAAAATATATATATATATTTTGATTAATTTCTAGGGCTGGTATTAAAGACAGCAAATATATAGACCCTAAACCAGAAGATATGGGAAGAAGTTAACTTCTAAGATGAAGCAAGTGGATAGCTATTTCATCAAATGTAGGTTTTAGAGAATTAAATGGTTCAGCCATCCTCTGAGAAAGAAAATTTATGGTCAGGTTACAAAACAAGGTTTGGTTTAATTGCCTATTGTGATTTTCCCACACCCTTTGGTCACTGAAGCCAGACACGGTTCTCTGGTGCCTGAGACATCAAACCAGACATGGTCTGAGCTATCTGAGAGCAGCTGAAGCTCATTAATGGAACTTTGTGGTGCAGTTATGTTTCCTTATTTCCTTAACTAGAGAGTTACATTTAGCTCCTCAAGAGAAATGCTGAGGGTGTGGCTTATCTCTCCTGAATTGCCTAAGTCACAGGTTTCTACACCTTTGAGGAGCTGACTGACCTGGAAGTAGAAGCGAGTTTAGGTTGAAAACATACAGATTTCACAATTCAAATATTCTTTTCTTCTACTCTTGCAAGATTTTTTAAGAAATAGTTGAATACATTTATTCCAATTAGACATGAAGTTTGTATTTCTTCTGGGAAGTCTAAAGGTAGAAAACGATGAAGTGGCCAAATACAGAATAGTCATATGCTTTTAATTTTCATAGGATGCTGCTGCACATGTTCTAATATAAACTTGCCAAAATTTGACAAGTTTAATATTTACATTAAAATACTGTACTACAGTCATAATAAACAAACGAAATAAATCTGAAGATACACAATGCTTTGAATCCCCAAGTTAATGTCGTAAGCATGTATTTGTTTCACATTTTCTTTTATTTTTTTAAGAAGTTCAGTAGAATTTTAACTCAGCAGAATTTTAACTCATGTTATAAATCATCAAGTTTCTACTAAAATTATTCATGAAGAATCCTATACAAATATATAGGATATGTATATTTGTAGCTGCTATAGAATGCTCAAAACAAAATACTTAAATACAAAGGTTGCAAAAATTTAAAGATCTGAAAATAGTAAATAATTACTTCGAGCTTAGGTTCTATGATTATTATCTGTCTGTCAATGAAATGTTTATAATCTGCTACTAAAATAGAACAATTAAATTTCCCATCAAGGTGTATGTTCCATTAATTCCACACCATTTTTTTTTACTTCCACTTAATTTAGTGAATGCCATTATTTAATGTTCCCTTCTCAGGGAAGGTTCTCATCTATTCATAATGCTTCATGGAAACACTTCAACAAACTGACCTTGCACCTAAAAACTAAGACAGTTCAGTCACCTTTTCAACAAGGTCAAAAAATTCTCTTGCCCATGTGTCCTGGTGGGTCAGAGTCCAGCAGTGTATCCCAGAGCAGAAATCCCAGGTAGTCTTCTCTTGCTGAAGTGCTCCATCACCTTACTGACTGGAAAGTGATTAGTAATAATCTCTCACTTTTTACTAATTTTCCTTTTACATCAGCCCAGGTTGTGGCTAGGAAGTTATTGTGATGATATCATGCAGGCACAATAGGGATGCACCAGAATATGATATTTAGGATATAATTCCAGTGCCCTTGACAAATCATTAATTTTAAATGTCAGCAGGAATGTAACTCTGCTGTGAAATGAGGGCTACTTCTTACATATGTGTTGAACTAATTTTCTCCATTCTCTGCCTTCTCCAAGCTCAACAGAAAGTCTGTGAATCCCCTTCCCTTCAAATATAAATTGAGACGTAGACCCAGAGGCCAACATTCCTGTATTTCATTTTTCAAAACTTGCAGAGCACAAGTGCCCTGGAGGGGTGTGCTGCTCAAATGCAGACAGCAGCTTTAAAGTGCCACCTGAGGTGGAATTCTGCTGGACCACAGCCTGGGGAGCGTGCCAAGTGGAACACACTGAACTAGTGTCACCCTGACTGTGCTGCCTTCCAGCCCTTCTGCCAGCTTCCGAGGCTCCAGGAGGCATGGCATGCAGGGAATGGCAGGTCTGCTGCTCTCCTTCCCCTCCTGACTGTTGGTTCTCCCTTGATTCCTCTGTACATGGTGTCTGGACAATTCTGCAGCCTGAACTGCCCTTTTGTCTTTTCTCCAGGTGAGAAATCAAGCCCTTGGCATGAGTAGCCTCAAAGACATCTTTTTTTACAGTAAAGTAAAATTGGCCACAGAAACCTAAATGATCAAATCTACATTTCTCCCTCAGCAAAGGGGAAGAACAAGGCCAGCAGAGCCACCCCATAGAGAATGCTGCTGTCAGTGCAGTGTAGACCTGTCCCAGGGCAGCATGGACTGGCATCAGGAGCCAGAGAAACCCTGAGGAGTGGTTAAGATGGTTTAAAAGTCCACGTCTTTCCCCACGGCCAGGACTCATGCTGGTACAGTCCCAAGCTGACCACATGCTGTGTGCTTGGTTGTTTCTGTCATCCAAGAGCATTTACTCAACATGCTGATGTTTCTGTATGCTTACATCTGTGGTTGGAAAAGCGGGACATCTTGCTGTGCTGCCTGTCACCTGAACATGCAGTCCTGGTTACTCTCAGATATATGCCTGCTGCTAGGAACTTCCTCCTTGGTGACAAAGCTAACTTTGTTCAAACTTGCTCTCTCTCTCAAGGATGTCAAGTAAATTCTTCCAGAGCTTCCAGATTCTACCAAATCTCTCACTGAAGCTCTGCATTACCCGGCAAGGGATTTGTGTTCTATCCTTGCTTTATGTAGCTGTCATGGACTCTGTTTGACCTGCAAGTGGCAGTATGTGGCTTAAAATGCTTCCTTCTTCTATGGCTCTTTATCATCCAGCTCAGTGACTTTCAGAAGGAAGGATAATTGGAGCGCTGACTGAATTCCCCTGACTAGGAGCTTACTTAAACAGTCTGCTTGTCTGAATGGTGTCACACTGCTTCCTATTATTCCTAATACTGTTCAAGCATAGGAAAAGATTTTGAATTGCTTTATTTTCTCAGGCTTTTAAAATTGCTTTTTACAGTAGTCAAAAGATCTCTTTCCCTGCATGTTTTGAAAGCTTATATTTCCTATGTGAATTTTAGAATAGCACTGCGTGGCTCATTTCTACATAATGTTTGGGTGTCATCATAACTATGCCTAGAGAAATGAGTACATTCAGTCAACAAAGAAAACTTAACTTGTACACATGATTTCCTTCGCAAAGCTGGTGGTAAAATTCTCAGCAGAGATAAATTCTGCTAAAGGTTTCCTGTGTTTTATGCCAATAAAGTGGCTCAAGCTTAACTTATCAAGAAGAGAAAAATAGGTTCCTCTGCTTTCTTTTGAGAGACATCAGCCTGATTTGTTTATTTTTTGGTTGTCACCCAAACTTGAAAACAACTTCAGTGGCACCTTGCAAGCCTCTGTTGTGCAGATGGAGTAAGAAAGCAGAGTTTATACATGCTGGGTTTTATTCTGCAGTCTCAGCCATGAGTCAGCCCTCCTGAGGACTGAATGATAATCATAAATGATGCCCTTCTCTCTGCTTCCCATCCTCCCTCTGCTTTATGTGTAAAGGTGCTCTGCTTCTGCCTTGTCAGCTGCAAGTCTGGTGCTTTTTTTCACAGGCTTTAAAAATAAATCTTAAAAGAAACTATTCTGTTCTGTTTGGCTATAAAGGACACTGAAAGTTTCATATATAGCATATCATGCATAAAAATAATTGCTGGAACTGCAATGTACAAGTACTTATTGTTCCCAAGTAAAATCAAGAAATGTCACAACTAAAAAATATTACTCTGGAAAAAAAGTCCTTGCTTTGAAAAGCAGAGAAAAACAGCTATATCAGGGGAAACACAGAACACAGAGAGGGTTTTGTTTATAAGACAACCTTTTTATGGTACTCATCAGAATCCCTTTAGTACCTCATAAATATTGATTAATTTATGCTCATAACTCTTATATGAAGCATGGAAATATTCTTTTTTTCCATTTAGAGTAGGGAAAATGGGCCAAGGAACAATTAAATGCATAGCCCAACATCACAAGGCTCACCTGTAGTAGAGCAGAATACAAATGGAAATGCAGGTTTCCAGAGTCCAAGCCACACCTTTAACCATTGAATAAGGTTTCTCTCAAAGATAATTTTTGGTATCTATCACAGGGAAAAAATATCAGCCCTACTTTCAGGAAAATAAAAAGATGGGGGCATGGATGAAGTATTTTATCTGGAAGTCTCTTGAGATTCAGAAGCATTTAAATGCTTGTAAAGTTTCCAAACACTGACTTTAGATTCAGCTATGTTCATAAGGTTGCAAGGTTTTAAAAAATAAATTAAAATAGTCCATAAACAATGGGAATTACAAGAGGGGAAATCATGAGCTCAGCTATTTTTTGGCTTTGCAAATGTACACGAATATCCTATTTTTAACACCATGGATTTCCCTCTCCTGTCAGTTTCAGAGATGATGTAAAACACACTCTTCAGTAAGTACGCTGATTCATTCTCCTGCTAGGGCTGCCTAAACCCCAGTGTTGTGAACTCAGCAAAACCAGTCCTGAAGTCTAGAGATTTTTAGAAATATAAATATTTCTGGTTCAATTTTTTCCAGTAACACCAGGAGTTCTCAAGTAAGGAGAAGGCCTGCATGGTGCTGGATAGAAAGCAGCTGATGCGAGACAAAGTCACGGATCCCTTTCCTCAGTGCTCTCTGGCTGCAATTACACAGTTGTGATGTTAGGAAAGGCACAGTGAAGCGTCAGGGGGTGACACTGTGACAACTTCAAAGACAGCAGAACCTTACCTCACTTAATAGATCATGACTGCATTGCACTGTAAATACTGCTAATGCGTTTCATTTGTCTTTAATGACAAGTAACCACCTAGCAACAGGATACAAAGAGTTTGGTGTGCCTCCATCTGCATGACACTGTATCTAGTAACACATATCTCAGTATGCCTAAAGTGGGAATGGCTTTAAAACAGGATTATGTATTTTCTGGCCTATGCCCTGAGCTCTTCTTCCACTTCTAATTTTTCCTATCCTTTCCCTGCACAATAATGTTTTCAACTCTTGGTCTTTTGCAGTTGCCTACTGACTTGAAAGTTTAGTTTGAGATGCTACATAGGACTTTTGGACTGGTTACTTTCATCTCAGTAGTTTAATATTTGATATAATAAAGACTTTAAGACTTTAAGACTTCTTCTGGACCTGCAAGTAAGTGCATATCAATCAGAAGTCTCCAGGTGGATATTAATGGAGAAGTTAAGTAGAATGCAAGGTGAAAGAGAACATGTATATCTGTGTAAAAGCAGCCAGTGATGTATGTGATGGAAGCAGAGGGGGAGAAAGTTGTACCAGAAGAGTTGCAGTGTCACTAACAAAATGCTTCCTGCTATGCATTGCATGGGATGTGGTGGCTGTCCCTCGCTGGGTGCTGCAGGAATTTGCCTGACTGGCCAGTCACAGGGGTCACCAGTAATCTCTGCAGCTACATCCAACTGCATTGCTCTGCTGACCTCTCTGCTCTGCCACTTCAACTGAAACAAGCTTCAATACCAAAATGTTTCTTGCTCTAAACTCTTCTCCCAGGCATGTGTATGGTGTCACATTGCATAACACAATGTCCAACAGTCCAAGCATAAATTCGCCTTGTGCTACCAGGAGTGATGGCAGCCTACAGGTATTTCTCATGTGTGTCTGTGTGTGGCGAGAGAGACTAATAGATTAGGAAGTCTGTTCAAAAAAAAAGCTGTTTGTTCTTTCACAACAGCTCAGTACAAAGCCACTCGATGTCTGCTTGTTTTGCTTGTTTCTTCACCTACCTCTGCAAAATGCTGTTACCTGACAGTCTAGGAGGCAGAAAAGAGACTTTTAAAGTATTTTATTCCTCTGAAACCTGACAAGTCAGACTCCTGCTTGAAGATGAAGTTGTGATCAGCACTCAAGCGGAAGCTCTTTTGGAAGCAAAAGGCTCTTTTGGAGGCAAGAGGTCATGTGGCTGATTTCTTGCAGCACCAACTGCTCAAATCTTAAAATAATTAAGTAAGAAGCAGTAGATTTAATCCTACTGTGGTTTGCTTTTTTTCCCTCTGACCATCTGTGAACAGAAGTGTTTCTTCCCTCAGTGCTGAAACAAGGGAAGATTTACCAGCAGTAGAGACTACAGAAGAAATGACAAGGACTTGGGTCCTGCTGGGATGCTCATCACTTCAGCAGAAGCAGAGGTATCTGAAGAAACACAAGCAGTATCTGTTAGCTCGTGCTCTCTCTTTCAAAAAAGAGGCAAAACAAAAAGACGCAACCTGTTTTACCTCTTCTCTGAAGGGGAATAAGAAAAGACCCACAATGTTCTGCACCTGTGGGGAAGGTGGGAGGATAAGAAAAGATATTTTGTCTTGGAGAAGAATGATCATAGGCACATTGAACTGTCAGGTCTAACATTTCAGGGTGTGAGCAGCCTGGAAGAATAAACTTGCAAGGAGTTGTAAGAACATTTAAAAATGCAAGCACAAAGTGGAAAAAAAAACCCACCAAAAACAAAAAAAACCACAAACCCCTAGATGAATAATCAGGGGAAATTATCTCGAATAATAGGGGGAAATTATATCAAATACTATGGAGCTTAGCAGTAAAATGAATGGTGGAAAGAGGTAATTACTGAAAGACATGCAAATAAGCAAGAAAGAAGAGATTCATGATAAGCCTTGAAAGATTAGGAACAGAAAGCCAGTGTCTCTCACAAATATTTTTGGAAGCTTTTTTTCTTTAATTCAGTTCCATATGCCTGATCCCATCTTTAGAGTTGATGGGTTATGCCTTTTTATCAAGCATGTTTTCTCAGCTGTGCTAACAAGTTTTTGAGTGGGAATGCAGTGCTGTGTTTAAGATGGAAAATAGAAAAGCCTGCTTTTAAGACTTTTAAGCTTCCTGAAACTCCTGCTTTTTGAAAAGCCATTTGTTCCCAGATGCAATCTCTTGAAGAATAAACTAAGGCAAACTGCTTGCCGCTCCTCACTGTTTTTGATAGTCAGGAATCATGTATAGTCCTATTTGCTGAGAAGTGTTAACTGTTGCTCAGACTCTTTTTTGACAAAAATAGGATTTCTTGCAATTTGTGCATTAGCACTTCTATGCCAAAAGCATAAATAAAAACCAGGTAGTAATATATAAACTCTATATGTTTGAAAACAATAACCTTAGACTCTGCTTTAAAGCAGCTCTGAGAACCTGTTATGGTAAAGCAGATTTCTCCAAATTAGTACCTCTCTCACCACAGGTAATATTCTTTAATAGGGTCTTCAGCAAGTTATTCCCAATGCATTTGCAAAAGAGAATTTGCAGTTCATACCAACTGCTGTTCAGGGAACTTTTAGGGCATGAGGTGTACAGGGATGATAAGCAGCATTAGCTGTCACCAGAAAACCAAGTAGAAGAAACCCAAGACTTCAGCTTTATCACAGATATAGATGTGGTATTTTTGCAAGTGATAGGATGGATATTGCATCACTGCAGAGAACTCTGTTCCCAGCTAGCAGGTGTTGAAGCTGACAGTGGGTGCCTTCCTCGCTCCCATGCTCAGGGAGCAGGAGCTCTGCCAGCTGCACTATCCTGCCAGCTCCCCAGATCACAGCCTGCAGGGACTGGAGGGATGGCACAACCCAGGAAATTCATTTACAAATGCCTGAATTTCAGCTGCCTGGCTGAGGAATCAAGAACTTCTCAAGATATTTCAGTTTTCTGAACCAGGGACTCAGACAACCTTTACAAATACAAGAGAAGCACTTTAAATGCAACATACTAAAGTGAACTACAACTAGGGCTGCCATGAGATTTCCAGGAAGTCAAATTGGTACCTTCTAACTCAGGATATTTTATGATTCTAAAATATATGTTTATATAGCAGGATATCTGCTGTTAATTTTCCATGTGCTGATGTATTTTCCCTTGATTTTCTTTCTCATTAGGAGCTTACAGCTATTTTTCCTCCATATTGAGACAGCTTCAATGAATACAGATGATTCTGTCTGTTTTCCTCAGCAAGCAAAGGCCTCTTTTGTAGAATCATAAAATATTATAGAATATCCAGAGGTGGAAGAGTCATCCAGTCAGCTCCTGGCCCTGTGCAGGACAACCCCAGAAATCCCACCACCATTTCCAAAAGCTTCTTGAACTCTGTCAAATTCAATGCTGTGACCACTTCCCTGGGGAACCTGTTCCATTGCCCAATCCCCCTCTGGGTGAAGAGCTTTTTCGTAATCTCTAACTTAAGCCTCCACTGACACAACTTCAGGCCATTCCCTTGGGTCCTTTCACTGGTCACCAGAGAGAAGAGATCAGTGCCTGTCTCTTCAGTAGCTTCCAGAATATTCTCTATAATTTTACCAGTCACTGAAATGAGACTGACAGGCCTGTAGTTTCCAGGCCATCCCTTCTGGCCTTCTTGAAAATTGGGAAAATGTTTGCTAGGTTCCAGTCCACTAGGATGTGTCCAGATTCCCAAGACTTCAAAAATCATTGAGAGAGGTCTTGTGATGGCATCAGCCTGCTCTTTGCATACCCTTGGATGAATCAGATCAGATTTACATAGAGGCAACTGGAGTGGCAAATCCCACACAAGTTTGGGATTAACTAGGAGTTTATAATTTCACATTGTATTTCTTTCTGTATAATTGCTAAATTCAGTGGGATGTATTTCAGAAGAGGATAGCTCTCACAGCTGCAGCCTGAAATCTGACTCTATGAAAAGCTTTGGTATCAAACCTGATCTCGGTGAACTATGAGCAACCTGAGTACCTGAGTTACTGGGTGACTTTGGCTTTCAAGTGCAGGGTGGGATTATTGGCTGGTTGGGTATAAGCATATGAGTTTTCAAAGAAGCAGATGGAAGTGTGATGTAAAGAAAAAAAAAATGTCTGGCAAGTCAGCTATTTTGCAGTGTTTAGGGTTAAATCCTATCTTTGCTTCTGTTGAATAGCCTTAATTAGCTTCCTTAATATGCCTCCAGGAGTATTTAGGTACTAAAGGAAAACCCTTCTCTACATTGTCTTGCACCAGGGGTGCTTGTTCAGCACCAAAGGTGATAGCAAGTTATAAAATTTTGTGTCCCTTCTGATACTGGGAACCTCGAGATAAATGTGGCTTCAGACTGACCAATGGTGAGGGCATGGCACACTGTGCAGACTTCCCTTTGGGAGTGAGATTCACTGGCATGGAGGTCTTCAAGTTTTGATAGGGCTTTCTTAAAAGTAAAATAAGCTGCTTCCTTTCAAGATAAAGACAAGGATATGTTGAGGCATCGTGACTGATTCCAAGTGATAGTGACCATCAAGCTTTTCCACTATGATTAGCCAGCTGAGTTTAGGTTTATGTAGAGCACAGCACAATCCAGAAGGCCAAGAAATATGTGCAGCACAGTGTGGCACAGCTCAGCATGTGCCTGTGCCTGCTCATGGATCACAAGCTCCTTGGAATACAATAGTCCAGTTAGAATAACTGCATGTGTTCTATAGTCTTAAAGTGGATGTGAAATGTCCTAGAAGAGAACATATAGAGTTCTGGGAAAAATATGTAAATGGCTTAGTTTTCACGGCTGATTTTTCCTGGGGGAAATTTATGAGTAGTACCAGCTTTTCCAGTGCTTTCTGTGTGGAAGTGCTTATATCACAGTAATTAAAAGGCCTGTAATTGCATGGAGAGGAACATTTCCACATCATTTACACTAGCTGTGTGTTGCTGAGAAGTCACAAACAGGAACAGGACTCAGGCAGCTGTGCTGGTAATTCCCAAAAAAAACCTACATAAGATCCATCTTCTCTGCATTGCTTAACCCTAGCAGAGCAGAAACTGCTTTCAGGAATGAGAGGACTATTTTCCCTGTTCACTTCAGTGATCTTAATCAGTATGGACACTGCCAAGGAACAACACTCAATTGGTGCCAAATCTGGGCTGTGAGAAACAGACCTCAGCCCACTTGGAAAGCTCCACAGCCTGCCACTTCCAGGCTTGCAGATGCCTGGGATGAACTGTCTGGTCTGGCAATGCCTCCTTTCTCCCTCTTTTGGTAGTGTGTAGTGTGCTCTTCACACCCTGAAGGGGCCCTTGCAGCTGCTGCTCCCAAGAGGGAAATGCTTTTCCTATGCTGCTGGAGCTTTCCTGAGCCACAGAGGATCTCCCTTTGTAGCCCAAGCCATGAGGGACCAAAGTAGACCAAACTTAAAAACTGGCAGTGTGTAATACAGGCTTCTTCTTCAAGTTCTGACCATTTAGGCCAAGAGAATGAAAGAAAAAATGTTATGTATGTCTTTTTTGTCTCTTTTCCTCTGCTGTGCAAGCCCACATCATAAGAATAAGTCTGGGCTGTGCAGAACCAGGTGGTAAAATTCCTATTGATTTCAAGAGAGCCTAGGTTTTACTTCAGAAATAAACTGCAGAGCTGTGCAATAAATTAATTCAGCATCCCAGACACAAACACATACATTTTACTGTTTAAATTTTCCTACTCTGAGTGTATAGTTGTGCTATGGGAGCGTAAATTATTCCAGTGTTTGCTACTTGTTATTGAAAATCAGATGCCAGACTTAATCTGCCTAAACTCCCAAAGTAGTGACGCATAATTCAAATACAAATTGTGTGCAAAAATGTGCAAGATGACTGGAAGTAGCTTCAGTCAAGTACGTGCCTGGGGTTCAGTAATGGATACCACGTTACCCTTGCCAGTTCATTGCTGTCTGTGCTTTCCTCATGCATACAGCCTTGATTTACATTTTTACCTAATGGTAGGCCCATTCCTTTCTTCCCAAAATACGGAGAAGGGAACTGAAATGAAAAATTAAAATAATTGTCTAATTTTGTACCAGCAGAAGGTTCTTTGGCATAGATTTGCAGTGAAGCAGGCATTATTGACAGCTTTGTCAAGTTTCCCATATGGACAGTTTATGCTGATTGCCAGGCAGTTACAAATAATTGAAGTTAAAATCTCTGTAGCTTGTCTGACAAGGGTGAAATGAGAAATATGTATATGTTTGATTTCAGGAAGTTTATCATTTATGGTGCTGGTTTGCCTCTCCAAGGAAGTAACAGGTTGTCTTCCATCACCAAACAGCACTAATTTGGCACTGCCAGAAATGATCACAAAGTGACTTTCATAAAAGATCAAACAGTGCAGCCTGAAGAAAGCTGGTAATGTCAGGAAAAATGGAGCAAACCCTTCTGTTCAGTATGTGTTGAGCAAGAGTCCCTTTCACCTGTCTTTGCTGTCCTACAATCTCATTTTCAATATGCAATAAAAACAGTTGTAAGGAAAGAGAAGCTTGCCAGCCTGACAGCTAGACATCTTTTTTTATGGTGAAGATGTCTGTGGCAGTAAAAATCTGTTTATTAAAGTCTCTGAATATGTGTAATTATAGGGTACTCTGTGATAAATAAAGATGAAGTTAGGCATGAAATAAATGGTATTTTAGATGCTTGCGGCAGTTGTTAAGACACCTCAAAAGCATCTTAGTTCACATTGGTAATGTATTAACAAAAAAGACTTTCCTTGATGACAAAAATTGACAAAATTACCAATGATCAAATCCAACAAGCAGAATCACCGCAGTCATTATTCCTGAATTTTTGTGTGTATGACAAGATTTGCATTGTATATTTTATATGTTTGCAATACTAACACAGTCAATAGGGGCAGGACCAAGAATCTACTGATAACTGATGTGTGTTGTAATTATGCTGGGTCTGGTTTTTGTCCAGTGATAAGATTCCTGTGTTTATATAATTTAGACACCTGAAAAGAAAAATGGGAGTTTGGAACCTCAAGAACTGAGGGAGTTTCTCTTTCTGCTGATTCATGGAAAATAATAGGGCTGAAGGTTGAGAGGTTATCTAGTCCATCCTCCTAAATCAGTGTAAGCTCAGTGCCTTTTGTGCAGCCTCTGAGGAACCAGGAGTAGATGAAGAGGATTTACATATTCCAAGGCTACTCTCATGCCCATTCTTCAGTGCTCTTTTTTTAGATTAGCTGCAGTAGTCTTTTCTACACCAGTGCTCATGACCTTTTCTTCTTCCTCCATAAGGTTTATTAGGGGAGAAAGAAAACTCCAGAAGCACCTACTGTTCTTGAAAAAGAAGAACTCACAGTGGATCTTTTCAGTGAAAATGAACACAGAATCTTGGGTTTATTCACCTTCAGTCAATAGCTTTGCCCACATGTCAGAATGGTGCATTTATGGACTGTCACAACTTGTTGCCCTTGTTAGAGGCCTTTAGGATTTCTGGTTTTCTGCAAGAAATAGGAACTTTTTATCTTCATTGACATAGAAGCAGTCAGTGAAGCTCAGTCTCATGCCTCACTAGGAAATTTTAATGAGAGTCCATACTAGGAGAGTCCACCTCCCAGTTATACCATTATGGTGCGTTTGCTTACTTTGGGAATGTTCTATCTGAAAGTAAATCTCTGAAGTATTTATGGTTGTTGCTTAACTTTAGGAAGATGTAGAACAGTGTTAGGTCAGGTATAGAAAAATATGATGGCATATTCTGCATTTCTGTCTGGCTAGAGACATATTACCTTTAGTTTGTTCTGTTTGTTCTGATAGAAAAACTGAAAATCATGAAACTGAGAAAAATATTATCTCATTTGCCAGGCTTGTGTTTCCCTTCTCAACCCCTTACAATTGTATTGATTCTATTGAGCTGATGTATTTAAGAAGTTAAAATTACTTCTGAGTTTTGATACTGCTCAGTTCTTTGTTTCATCTTACAAAAAATGTTGGAGTTTAATGCATGTGTTATGGATGTATGATACCTTCAGTAGGAATTGCTTCAACTAGGGCTATGTAGGATTTACTTTGAACAGGAAATTCTAGGAGATTCTCTACAATCTAAAACTACGTGTAGTAAATAATAGTAATATTTCTTTTATGCCTACAGTCGGGATCTCCCCTTCTCCTTGCAAACCTTGTCCTGGAGCATTTATTCCAGTAAATTTTGACCATGACTTACTGAAACCAGTGAAAAGTTTTTTCAGTGGCACAGCAGGGCTGTGGTAAAACTGTCTTTAAACTACTCTTGTTTTGTGTCTCCTTGTTGTTGCGCTTAGCATTCTCATTGTCACATCCTAAGCTTACACAGAATTCTCTTTTTGCAATAGAAGTACTGCCTTCCACTAGGATTCCCAGAGCTGAATTTGCCCCATAACCTCAGCGTGCTCTCAGAGTGAGTGTGATTTCCTTCTGAAAACATTGATTGTCCTGAAAATATCATTCAAATATCTAAAAACCTACTTGTCAGTTTCTTAGAAGACGAGCAGTGATGTAGATCTCCAGAGTTCATCCCCTGGTTGCTGCCAGAGTTCAACACCCAAACACCCTGAATAGCTGTACCAGATTGATGTTTGTATATGAAACTAGTGAACATTTATAGCACCAGCACATAAAATATCACACTGTATCTTTTCCTCTTCCTCACAAGTATAAATAGTTTAGAGTATCTTAAAAGTCATTAAAGATGCAGAGAACTAACAGACATAGTTTTAATTAAAAAAATAATGGTCATTTAAAAAAAGTTCCCCTTGCAAATCTATTAGATCAAATCCTCCAGTCTCACACTTCTGCATCCCAACATTTTATCTTAGTGTCATCACTTTCCACATAAATGGCAACAACCAAGTGTGTCATCCTTAATAGCTACGAGGAATTTCTCCCTTTCTGACTCTGAAATTTGCTTGTGAAGAGCTGGAATTAAATTCTCATCCACCAAGTGTTCTGTCTTTCAAAATAACTAAGTTTTCATTTACCCACAGATTAACTCATGAGTGTATCATCCTCAGGACAGATAAGGCTTTAATGTCAAAGAATTAAATCATTAATCTCTCTTGCAAAGTAATTTCCAGAACTCTTTGGGGTTTTCCTAATTTTTATCAATTTATGTCCGCATTTTATATTTCATGTGTCCTCTTTTTTCTCTTCCCTAAAACTTTGTACATCTTTATCTGCTGATTGTAATTTCTTCCTTGTCTTTTCTTCACTTTTTGCTTCTTTGAGGAAATCAATTCTCAATTTTTTTAATTAATTATCCTAGCACTGTCTTTATATTGGGCACGACCTTTGAGATTTTACAGTTTTGGCTGATTTAATTGGCCAAGTGACACCCTCCTCCTGTTTACTGAATTCCTCTCCTTGCTGTAGAATCCCATTTGTTACATCTGGGTGACAGAGCTCTCTCAGCTGCAAACCATGTCAGAAGAGCTTTTTCTTTCTTATCACTCACTTCTTTAATTCAAAAAAAATTCTATTAATTAGTTTTTAAATCATAAGTTTGAGTATCTCTGTGTAGTCTCATTCTTATCTCTCAGTGCTTTACACTGAGGCTGTCCTCAATTAGGTTGTGATGGCTATTTATATCACTCTGGAATGTTCATCTCCAATTATAAATCTGTACAAAAGGCCAAGTCTGAATTTACATGGCGCATACTTCACCATTTCTCATAATATAACTGACTGAAGTATGATCAAAGAAATTAAGAGAGTCTTGTGAAGACAATTTAAGATTTTCGTGAAGTTACTGAGGCTCTTTTAAAGTGATGAAATCAGGATTTGATTCCAGAATGGGAATTTTACATTAGGTTTGGTATCATATCTGTCAGCCTGTGAATTTTTCTATTATACAGAATAGAAATAAAACCAGATCTCTTAACATCATTGCAACTAGTTTACAAAAAGATTTTTGCTCCTCTATAAAGATATAAATTTTAATATTTGTCTTGGGATTGTATTTTTCCTAGCTACCTAAGCTGGAAAAACCCCCACCTCTCTCTTTTGTCCCAGCTGAGTACCCATTAACTTCAGGTGAATTTCATATAGTCAGTCTTTCCAATAAAATATTTATTTTTAATTGCAAATCTTGTTTTTAAATACAGTACAAGGAAATAGCATGCTACATTTTATGTAATAAGCTTCTGGGTAAAAGGTAGATGCAATCAATAGATTGAACACAAATGAAATCTAGGTAAAGATATGTGAGGATATTTTTCTACTGTCATCCTTTCTTTCTCTTTCCTTCTTTCACTCTGTCTTCTTCTAACTTCTTCTCCAAATATATTGTAAGCCAGATTGAAAGATCCCAATCAATGCCTCAGTAAGTGCCTTATGTCTGAATAAGTTAAAGTTTACGTTTTAAAGTTTATGAAATACCTTACTTTGTCTGTATATTGTTTTAAAATTTGCCAAGTACATTATTCTACCTTATTGTTCTAAAGTTTGCAAGTAAATGTTTGTCACTGAAGCTTCTGAGAATGTTGTTGTTTCTCCCACACACCACCCAGAGTGAATCAAACAACCTTCCCCTAAACCTACTGAGCAGACCAGGGCATAACAAGGTGTTCCAACCCTGTCATTCACCATATGATCCACCCACAGATGCTTTTTTCCTGCTCTTTTAATGGGTTGGAATATATTCTTCAGTCAGATTCTGTTATGGAGGCTGATTTCAGGATTTCTACAGCAATCTAAAAATATCTACTGCACAAAATTTTAGCTAGAAAACTGCTTGTTTCTGAACCCTTATTTTGCTTGGGCACTCTATAGAGCTGGTTTTCTCATCTATGTCAAGACCAGCAGTGAAATACCTATGGAAAAGCAGTGCCTCCAACCCTAAGTCCATTTTATCCATTCTTTTCCCTGTTTGAGACTGTGTGCATCCTTGATTAGTCTCAGGGTGGGGAAATTAGTCTAACTTAAGTTGCAGTAACTGGAAAGCCCCAACCAATGGTTGATTTTAGTGCCTAATGTAATTTGGATTACACCAGTGATGAATTTAATGCAAGTTTAACAAACACAGTCCAACTATAAAAATGTCTTGTATAAAGCTGAAAATCCTTTCACCCAGTTCATTAAACAACCTCCATAGTGGAGAGTAGTTCAGTGACACTTTTTCCCCATTTGTAAACATTTGCTTCTTGCTTTAAAATTCCCAGTTATAATGCATCCAATTGTAGATCTTATCTACAGTCCAGGGTGAACTGTACAATAACACCCTTTAAACACTGCAGTGTCTTCCCTCTAAGCACTACTCTCTGGACTGGTTCTATTGTGAAAGCTCGTGCAAGGGCTAGGACTGTTTTCTTCAACACTTTTCACTACATCACAGAATCTCTCTCCTGCTTTCCTGCTAAACAGGACCCTGTCTGGGCTAGCATTGGCACTGAAGATAACTGATTCTAATGAGGCACCATAAACCTGTGTAGAATTCTTCCAACAGCAGAACTGTCTGGGAGTTCAGGCTTCTTCATAGTAGCCCCAAAAATATTTGACTTTCTAAAGGTTTATAGTTCTTGAAATTATAGCCTTCATGTGAACAATATTGTTCTATGAATGGCAGAAAAAACCAGCAGCTGCACTAATCACCCTCTTATTTCTTATTTTCCAAGTCAATATTTCTCAGGCAGTATGTTGTGGTCACTGGGGATCAAAGAGGAGGAGTCAGAAATCTTGACATCAAGTCTATTATCCACCTTGGTGTGACTGATGTCCTGTCAGCAGTTAAAAGTAGTTCTTATCCTGGCTTGTGTAAACTGCAAAAGGAGATTCATCTGCAAAAGGTTTAAGGAACACAACTTTAGAGTTTGTATAGAAAATAACAGTTTCCTGAAAACTGGTGAAGTGTTCACACTCTAAACTTGAAGTCTCATATAGGATTCATGGAGATGAAGAATCTGATGTTAATTGTGAATTTTTATCTCAAACATCCTGTTGAAAATGCCTGTTTTGAAGGAACAACACGTGTATTTTCCTTTTCTCTGTGAAGACCTATAATGTTTTGACTCAGTATAGTTGACTGGATCAACACACTTGCAAGTCTTGCAAGTTTTTCATGACTTTTCATCCTTTCATTAGTTTACAGCTCAGGGTGGAAACTTTCATCAATAGTTGCCAGCATTTTAATTCTGATTCCTGCATCAAAACTAATCAATCCCCTTTATAAATCTACCCACACCTTTTGTTTTCCTGTCAGCAGATAGCAGAACAGAACTGAGGGAAATAAATTTAAACAGACCTGAGGGAAAGAAGTTCAGTGTGAGTGATTATTATGTCTTTCTTTCCATTGTCCTTGTCTCTATCCTTTGCATGGAAAAGCAAATGGATTGTGAGACTAGGAGGAACTGAGAAGAAAAGCTGTCCCTTTTTGCTTGGTGAAGGAGAGAGTAGCAGGTGTGAAGCATTATGTATCCAGCCTACTGTTCCCATTTACCAGCACATTTCAGCTTGGAATGCACTGTGTTCATTTTGTACTTACATCTGCAATTGATGCACAGATCCTGTAGAGCATTGCCTTGAGAAAATAAATCCTCTTCTATTCCTCTAATGGTGCATTTGGTTTCCTTTATTTGGCCTCAGTTTATTTAAAACTTTCTGAGCATTGAATCTTTAGTGTGCAAATAACCTCAGGCAGTCCAATCTATTGGGAAGAACATCTCCAGTTCGTTATTGTTTTTTCTGAAATGGCACACATGGAAACCCAGACAGCGAAAAATATCAATGCATAATAACTGATTATTATGTAATTGTGTATATCATAAAGAGGGCAGTGTGCTATGTACTCTTAGTTTCCATTTCCACTGTAGTATCTTGAGGCACATCTCTTCTTTCAGTAGTATACTTGTTTATAGAAGCAGTAACTCCCTGACAGATAAATGGTGCTGTCATCATTTTAACAACTTCATAGTCATGTCCTATGTGCAGTATTGGGGCAGGATTTCAAACTGCTTTTTTTATCCACATGTGTTTCTCTTGTTGTGGATATCTGTGTTTGTGGGAGTAGCTAATACAAACAGATTGGCAGCATTTTGATAGTTTTTGCACTGATCTCCCTTCAGTTTTGTAGGAGTCTGCCTACGAGTGGTTCAGTGCAAAGCAAAAGCTGACTGTAGATTTAAGTATTACTTACTCTGTATTTTTAGTAGTGAATGCACAGTGTGATCATCTGTCTGAAACAGGCAAAAGAAAAATGAATTCCAAGGAAGAAAAGAGCAAACTGTGCCATATAGGAGGCCATTCCAAATCGATTTTCTCTAAAGACAAATACAGCAAAATTCTTCTTTTTTTACTTGTGTGAAACAAAATGTGAGCCTGCATACTACTGAGCTTTTTTGCTTTTCCACATCCAGCTCCCTAGTGGCAAATGTAGTTTAAGTGTTCGGTGCAGTGGGTTAAGCTCTGTCAGTACCTCTCAATAGAATCACAAAATTATTGAGGTTGGAAGACACCTCTATGCTCATCAAGTCCAACCATTAATCTAGCACCACTATGTTCACCACTAAAGCATATTGAGTGCTGCATACAGCCAAGCTGCCCTGTCCCAAAGGCAATAAACTTCAAGCATATCTGGAGTTTCAAGGGGTCTCAGGGAGTGCTGATATTGTGTTGGCTTACCTCCCTAGGTGTTACATTTGCAGGAAGTTTGATTTTCTTTACGTACTCTTTCTTTAGCTCCTTTGGGGCACCTAGTAAAGTGTATTGGGAGTCTGAAACAAGACCCTAGAAACACATCATTCTATTAGCTGAGCACCCTCGTTCTGTTGAGGAGAAAAAGATGCTTTGAATGAAGATATCCTACGTGAGACAGGTCAGAAGCAGAGAAGATCAGGTAGAATCTGCAGGATGGGCAACTATAGCCCTGAATACAGATCTTAGTTTTGACTGACTTGTGTTCCATTAAGAGAAGTTTTGAGGCATTTCAGAGTCCATAGCTGGTCTTAGCCATGGGGACAACTGAGAGAGAGGAGGTCATTGCTGTTGTGCAGGGATAGCTCCTGCTTGTTTACTGAGAACATCTGTGTCTGCTTCAACTCTCAGCCTGTCTTTATAGGAGAGGTGCTTCAGCCCTCTGATCAGCTCTCTGGCCTCCTCAGAGCTCACTCCACCACGTCCATGTCCTTCCTGTGCTGGGCACCCCAGAGCTGATGCAGCCCTGCAGGTGGGGTCTCACCAGGGCAGAGCAGAGCAGAGGAGCAGAATCCCCTCCCTCCCCTGCTGCCCACGCTGCTCTGGTGGCTCAGGTTTGGCTCTCTGGGCTGTGAGTGCACATTGCTGGGTCATGTCCATCCTGTCACCCACCAGCACCCCAAGTCCTTCTCAGCAGGGCTGCTCTGATCTGTTCCTCCCCCAGCCTGTGCTGGTGCTGGGGATTGCCTCAGCCCAGGTGCAGCATTGTGCTCTTGGCCTTGTTGAATCTCATGGAATTCATATGGATCCATGTCCCTCTGGATGACATTTCATCCCTCAGGCATGTCAACCATACCACTAACCTTGGTGTTGGGAATTTTAATTTAATTCAGTCTCTTGAATAGTAATTTATTCAGCTGGGACTAAATTAAAATTAAAAATACCTAAAAAGGTATTGACTGTACTTTTGTCCATAAAAAACTGTTATATTTCTCTTAAACTATGACAGTACAGTGCATTTTTGCAAATGAAATTTATGCTCCTTTCTAAGCTGGATTCTTTTGGATAGACATAGAGAGATTTGGGATTTCTTCAAATGGAATAAAATTGTACCTGAAAATATTGTCTCGAGCTAGAACACAAGCTGAGTTAGAAAATAGAATATTTTCCAAATAGTGTGATTAAACTTTAATTAAATAAAACAAAGAAGGAAGTTCCAAGTGTAATATACAACATTAAATTAGCAACACGTCTGGCAAGGATACAGTATATTCTGGAATATCTTTGCAATTGTCAACTATTTAAATTGTTGTTTCATTATCAGCAAGGTAAAGAGAAGTGACATAGGATCAGAAGGTTGACAGAAAAGAGTAAGGGTGAAAAGAGATAGGAGAGAAAAGTGAGTTATGTAGCAGCAAGACAAAGGAAGGAGGCCTCCACCCATTCATCTAACTACACAGCAGCTTGAAAAAATAAACTCAAGCTGTTACTGGCTGCCTGTTACTGGCATCATCAGTGGCCTTTGAAGACATGAGGGAGAAAGCAGAAAAGCTGTCGTGCATCATCCTGTGCTGTACCAATTCATATCTGCTGCTGAGGACAGCTCAGCTGGCAGTGGCAGCTGCCTTGGTGGTGAAGAGGTGCTGCCTTATGCCTCTGCCCCTCAAGGCTGGCAAAAGGAGCTGTACAACAGTGAGTGTGTGACCCCAGGTGTGCTGGAAGAAGGAACTTCCTTTTCACTGAGAGCAAAGTTACCTTCTCCTGCATTTAACCAGGCTCATGCAAATGGGGGGGTTTTGAAGCTTGCGGTGAAAATAGGTCATTGTAGGGAACAGCTACTATGTCAGCTCTGTGATGCTGTTTCTCTCAGAGTTACTTTTCAAACAGGGGATGAGAGAAGCAGAAGAGCATCCTGCTCCTGCAGGATATGATCAATTTTGTCATCACACAACTTTTTCCTTATTAATGTCTTTGGTAAACTTACTTACAAAGTAGTAGTAAAAGTGAATGTTCAGTGTATGGTTTGAATTGCAGTACAGTCAAACCACTGCTTTTTTTTTAGCAGATTTGCAGCTACTTTTCAAGTGTTAACGTCAAAGGTTCAAGTCAAGTGCCAGAAAGCAGATATTCAACACACATATTGGGCATTTTGTAGGCTCTGCAAAGGCAGATGTAGCAGTATCAGGCAGAGCTGACCAGAGAAGATCCTGCTAGCATGCTCTGAACCTTCTTTGAGCAGGTCTGCCAGCTGCTCCTCCCATCCACTCTGTCCTGCCTCCTTTGGGGCAGTGGTTGTCCTTTGTCATGTGCTTCTGGTGTCCTGTGAGATCCCAGAGTCACAGAACCTCAGAACAGCCTGAGTTGGAAGGGACCCACAAGGATCATGGAGTCCTACTCCTGGCCCTGCACAGGACACACCAAGAGTCACACCATGTCTGAATGTATTGTTCAAGAGCTTCTTGAGCTCTGTCAGCCTTGCTGCTGTGACCACTTCCCTGGAGAGCCTGTTCCAGTGCCTAACAGACCTCTGGGGGAAGCACCTTTTTCTGATATCCAATAACCTTTTTTCTAATTTTCAATTTCAGTTTTCTAGTATCTAATAAACTAAACCTCTTCTGACACAATTTCAGGCCATTCCCTCAGGTCCTGTCATTGGTCACCACAGAGATCAGTGCCTACCCCTCCTCTTGCCCTCATGAGGGAGTTGTAGACTGCAATAAGGTCTCCCCTTATAATAGTCTCCTATTCTTCAGGCTGAACAAACCAAGTGACCTCAGCTGCTCTTCATAAGGCTTCTCCTCAAGGCCCTTCACCATCTTCACTGCCATCCTTTGGATGCTCTGTAACAGCTTAATGTCTTTTTTATGTTGTGCTCCCCAAAACTGCCCCCAGCACTCGAGGTGAGCCCACCCCAGCTCAGAGCAGAGTGGGACAATCCCTCCCTTGCCTGGCTGGTGATGCTGTGCCTGATGCCCCCCAGGACAGGGCATCCTGGCTGCCAGGGCACTGCTGACTCACATTCGATTTGGCATCCACCAGGATCCCCAGGTCCCTTTCCACAGTTGTGCTTTCCATCATCTCATTCCCAGTCTGTCCAAACACCCAGGGTTGCCCCATCCCAGGTGCAAAATCCAGCTTTCCTTTTTTGAACTTCATATCATGGGACTGTTAGAGATATAACTGTGCTACATCTGGAGTTTTGGAGGAAGTCAGGGTAGGTAAGCAAACTCCAACTCCAGCACTTTCATTTAGGGGTATTATCACCTCTTATCTCTAAGCTATATTAAATCTAAGGGCCTCTCTGCCTTATCTGCTGCCAAATAAAAAGGGAGTCCAGATATTCTGGCAAGGTTTATAGGCATGCTGTCGGATAAAATCTGAAGAAATACAGGCACAAAAAGACTGCAGACATCATATTACTAGCCCTTCTTTTTATGAAGTTGCTTTACTGGAGAAAATGGTTTATTTTAGGTAATAAACTATCTTTTCTCTGTCTCTGTGTGTTGCAGGCAGACAGTGGTAGCTGTAAATGCCATCCTCTTCCTTCCAGTGACTTAGCAGAAAGGCAGCATGTCTGCCAGGCAAGTACAATAGAAGAAATTGCTAAGATGGTTTTGAAACATTGAACCTGTAATGGAAATGCTTCTGCAAGTCCTTTAGCACTACCTTCCTGCTTCACTCGAATAAATTCATATAATTCAAGTCTGCTCCTGTATATTGTGCCCAGTGATTGTACCAGCAGGTCTTTGCTACCTGCCTACATCCATTTTTAGCTGCAGTACCTTTCTATTTTGAGTTGGTTTTTCAAGTGGGAAACAGTCTCATGAGAAGCTACAGCAATCTGAAAGAGCAGTAAGTTAGTTAGCAGTCATGAGATGCTGCTGGGAAGAAATGTAATCCCCACAATTGAAATATGCAAAATGCAGCCCTGCTGTTTTGATCAGAAAATAATCTTTCAATTCTGATTATGCTCCATTCAGACAGCAGGTCACCAGGCAGGGCTGCAGTTTTGTGTTAGCAGAAGGCAGAAATAAACAAAGCCAAATATTTTACCACACTATTTCCCACTGCTTTTTTAACAGATCTCCATAGGTTTGCTACAGTATGGCTGCTGGAATCACCCAGGCATTTAAGCCAGTCCTATAAACCTGTTCAAGGAAACAGAGTAGACCAGATGTATTTTTTCATACCTTTTGCACTTAGTTGCCTAATAGTAAATAGGATTTGCCACCTATTTTTATCTGATTATATAAACTGAGCTTGGTAGTACTGCTAGGCACTGATTTAAAGCTGAGATAGTCAAGGTCACAAATCCACCATTTACTTGTGAGGTCTGTCAAGTGTTGAGGCATATTTATGGGAAAGTGCGGGAGGAAGTTTGTGCATTTCCAGTGACTCGCTCAGACTGTCGGTCAAGGTGCTTTGAACACAAAATTAATTTTATGTTACTTTTAATCCCATCATTTCTGCCAGGGCTGTAGGGTTTGTTTCTCAGATAAGGTTTTGAAACAAGCAGCTATACCAAGGGGAAAACGTGTGAGGTGTTTGCATTTTTCTGAGACCATTGACCTCCCAGGCTCCCTGTCAGTCACACCAATGGAAGTGTGCAAGGAATTAACCCTGGTTCAAATTTCCATCATACTTTGTAGACTTTTTTTTAATGAAACCTGGAAGCTGCTTAGCCTCAAATATCTTAATGAACTGGAAAAAGCAAATGCACCTTCTAATTGATTATGGAAAAAATGGTATGATAAGCATCTCTGTGGTTTTTTTTTTTTTTAAAGAGTAAGATTGATGGTCAACTTTTAAATGGAAAGAGCTGGCTGAGTCAGACCAGCTTTGATGCCAAGTTCTATAATGGAAGGAGAAGATACTATCTGTTCCAAAGTATTACAACTTTATTCCTAAATTGACAACACTGTGCACATGGGTGAAATCCATGTTTCCCATCAGGACTATATAATAGGAGTCAAGATGTGGTTTTGTCAGGATGGTGGAGTAGGAGTTTTAGGAGCAAAATGGCTCTTTGCATACTTGAATAAATAATAAATATCCAACTGACCTAAAGCGAAGAAGGTATTCATACCACAGAGCATGTTCACTCTGGGAGAAGAAGTGCAATTAATTTAATTTCAGCTAAAAGTATTTAACTAACCAATAGTTAATAGTTAATTACAGCCCACTTAAAACACTGTAGGAGACATTGGCATGTAGCTATACCTGATAGGCAGTGATCTAATACAATATCTTTCAGCTGTATACAGCATCCAACCACAAATTGGGATTTTTAATTTCAGTGTTCAATTTGGTAGGAGAAAAGTGGTCAACAATTCTAGCAATGTAATTTCCCTTTCATTATATGAAAAGGAGTCAGGCATAACCAGTACTAGCACTCTCAGGACAGCTATGGGCACTGTCCTACAAGAGCAGCTAATTCAGTTCCAGCCCCAGTTCTGATTGTTAAGTTCAGCTGTCAGCATTAACTGGGAAAAAAACCCATAATCTTTGAGTGGAAGCTGGAGCACAATATATACCCTCTGATATTCACTTCAATTTTTTTTTCTGGAAATTGGAATTGAACTGGGCCAATAACAGCAAAAATCAGATTTTTGTTTAAGAAATTGCTATAAATGGAGGTGTAAAGTACTGGGCATATACATTTTTAAATAGGTAAGGACTGTGCTTGAAAGAGCATGTAAGAAGGGGCTGGGATCTCCCTTGGCATACTGCTCTTGGCAAAGCACAGATGGAGCTCTGTGACTCAGCTTCCTTGTTCTGCTGAAAAGATAGGACAAGTCCTTGGTAGATCTAAAGTGTTATTCTCTCTGTGCCTAGACAGCTCCAAAGACAAATTCAGTTTGGGGGTACATGCAGCTTTCTGCCCAGACCACAGTTCTCTCTCCCTACCTGCTCACACAGCAGATGGAATGCTGTCGGCATTATGCTGTATAACTGTCAACATATTTTTCCCATACAGCTACTGCCAAGGTAAAATTGCTACTTATCCATAGGCTAAAACTCTAACTCATAGAGCTTCATGCCCCTTAGACTCCTTAAACTGCTTGCTGAAAATGAAATGTGCAGTCTGTATGGACACAGGCATTTATGACTGACTGGTGATACCAAGTCTTCAGAGAGAAACATTATGCAAGCAGATGGTAGCTGCTTTCAGCTGCCTTTAACCAGGAGATGAAGAGACCAGCTGGAGTCTTACTAGTGCTTGAAAAGCAAAGGCAGATACTCATTGACATTTCCCTGAGCCACCCAGTTTCCAGAAAAATGTTTTTTAATGTCTCTTCTGCAGTGCAGAGCTCCAGCCAGGAGCTACAGCCCAACAAGTACAAAAGGAAGAAGAAGTTTTATCAGCTGGGACGGATACTGATGTTGTCACTGGCTGTGAGAGAAGAAGTTGATTGCCATATAGGCATATGAGAGGGAGCCAACTAAATCAGGAACTAATTCTTAGCCAGGCAACCCACTGACAATGGTAAAGTGCTGATGGGGTTTCTACACTAAAATGTGCAGTAGTTTAAATGTGGACAGCATGTGCATCATGAAATCCAAATTTCCCTAGTGTAGGATGGCTTGCTGGTTTTTCAAACTGAAAACTGGAAATCAGCCTCAGGAGTTTCAAAATTTCTCTGATAGCTTAGTGCTGATTGCAAACTATGCTATGCTGCATCTAAATGGCTGGTTATAATATGAAAAAATACATGGAAACTTGGATTGCTTGGAATTAAGCCAAACAGTTTATTTCAATTATATATATATACACATATATAGAGAGAGAGAGAGAGAGAGAGAGAGGTTTTCTCCTTTCAATTCTCTTATCCAAGCATCATGTATGCCAGGGCCAGTCTAGAAGCAAATACCAGGCCCTTTCCTTTCTGCTTGCAATCCCTCTAATGACTGCAGGCGGTATTTTGGCTTCCGTTAAAGTACAAATTTTCAAGTAATAGAACAGATAATTTTGGAAAACAGCTGATTGAAGTTCATATGTATTCATGCAAGGGCAGTGAGCAGATATTGCTGGTTTGGAAATATTGCCAGCATCCTCTTCACTGCTGCCTGGGGAGCAGACTTCTGCTCTACTCTCTCAGAAGCTGAGAAGCAGGGGTTGGAGGAGCTCTGCTGCAGTGCTGTGCTCGTCTGTAAAGCCTCTCTGTAGTGTGTGCACTTCATCACTTGCATAACCAGTGCCCAATTGACCACCAGATGGCCTTTGCAGAAGCGAGAAGTTAAGGTCAAGATTTTTATTTCCAGTTTGCCGGTATACCATTTCCAGTCCTGTATAAACAGATTCTCTGTGCACCAGCTAATTTCCTAAGGCATAATGTATTTAGATGGGTAGAAAATTGCTTACATTTTTCCCAAAGCACTACAAAGGTAAGCCACAATCCTTAGTATCCTTCTTGCAGAGAGGCAGGATAGAGACATGAATTGTTAATCACACAGGTTCTCCATTCACTCCCAACAGGCATTGCAGGGTTGTGGTGCCTCCAGCTGGCTCAGGAGGGCTTAGTTTGCAACAGAGTGGGTCACATCTGTCTGTTGTACCCACAACATCAGGGACTGCTGAAAATGCTGGAAAATGGGTTGGAGAAACTGAATGAGCAGTAGAGTGGATATTTCAACACTGAGTTTTACAGTTGCAGCAATAGCTAAAGAGTTTTTAACTTAGGTACATCTGCTGTATTCTGTCATTGTGGCAGCAGAGTCACTGTCAGGAAGCTAAACACTGAGCTGTGCAACTTTCAGCATTGGTAACAATATGAATCTGCATCTCAACCTTTACATCTGGTGTAAATGGAAAATAGGAGTGTACACAGGACTGCACTGGAAGAAGTTATGTCTGTTTTCAGGGAATTGGATGCTGAAAAGCATTTCCAAGTGATTTCAGTCCCAGTTAGAAATTGCTCTTCCTGTGCCAAACTGACACAGATCTCCCACTCCTCCTTCCACATGTCCCTTCAGGTCTACAGAATCCCAAACAATTCTCTGTTCCCATCTCACTTTTGCTTCTTCTGCAGCTCCAAGCCACCAGCCTGTGTGTATGGTGTGTGAGTGTGCAGCATTGCCTCTCACAGCAGTCCCAGGTAGTCTAGGTGAATATTTCATTATTCAGTTTTCTCAAGGACTATTTTCTTCTTTCTCATTTGAGGTGAGGCAAAGGATGCTTGTGACTCTGTGTTTGTATTGCACAGGGTGCTGCTGAGGGAGGAACATGGCATTTCTGATTATGAAAAATTAGGATGCCTAGAGTTCCCAGAACTATCTTCCCTTTGCTGATGGGTTAGTAATCGCCTTAAAGCTTTGAGAGATCCATAGCAAAGGGTGGGCTTGAAAATACACAAAGGAATTAGATTGAATCATTGTTTTTAAATTTAATGGCTGGAATAGTCTTCATACCCTCTTCCAGGTTCTTCTAGGTTCAAGGAAAAGTCCAACTAAAATACTGATAAGTTCTGCCTTTCACAATCAATATAGATTTATGAAATGCTCTTGTGTGTCCTGTGACTGCAAGTTTATTGAAGTAAATCACCACCTATTTCTTGTCATTGCCAGACATATTCCACGAAGTGTGCATGAGTAGGACTGCTTGTGAACTTGTACATATAGAATCACGGAAGCATTAGGGTTGGAAAAGATATCCAAGACCAAGTCTTGGACCAAACACCACCATGTTGTTCAGACCATAGCACTAAATGCCATGTCCAGTTGTTTCTTGAAGACTTCCGGTGGTGATCAGCCCCACATTTCCCTAGGCAATTTTCTGTTCCAATACTTAACCATCCTTTCAGGTGAATGAATGAATTATTCATATTAGACATCAGAATGAATTCATCAAATTCATTCTGATGTCTAATATGAATCTCCCCTGGTGCAGCTTGAGACCATTTCCTCTCATCCTATCACTGGTTGCCTGGGAGAAGAGACCAACACTCACCTGGCCACAGCATCCTCTCAGGTAATTGTAGAGAACAATAAGGTCTTCTCTGAGCCCCCCTTTCTCCAGGCTGAATAACTCCCAACTTCCTCAGCTGCTCCTCTTGTGAGTTACTCTCTAGACCCTTCACCAGCTCTATTGTCCTTCCCTGGACATGCTCCAGCACTCCAATGTTCTTCTTGTTGTGAGGGGCCCAGAACTGAACACAGCATTCGAGGTGTGGCCTCACCAGTGCCAAGTACAGGGGGACAGTCACTGCCCTGGTCCTGCTGGACACACACCTGGCAATACAGGGCAGGATGCCATTGGCCTTCTTGGCTACCTGGGCCCAGCTGGCTCATGTTCAGCCAGTGTCAGCCAGCTGTGCCCAGGTCCTTTTCCTCTAGGCAGATTTCCAGCCACTCTGTTCCCAGCCTGTAGTGCTGCCTGGGGTTGTTGTGACTTAAGTGTAGGAGAGGGAACTTCACCTTATTGAACCGCAAACTGTTGGCCTCAGTCCATGGATGCAGCCTGTCCAGATCCCTCTGCAGAGCATTACTAACCTCCAGCAGATCAACACTGCCACACAACTTGGTGTCATCTGTGGACAGACTGAGGGTGCCCTCAATCCCCTTATCCAAATAAATATTAAACAGAACTGGCCCCAACACTTAGAGCTGGAGAAGCCCCCTAGTCACCAGCCACCAACTGGATGAAATCCATTCTCCCCCACTCTTTAGTTCCAGCCATTTGGCCAGTTTTTAGCTCAGAAAAGAGTGCCCCTGTGTAAGCCATGGCCTGCCAGCTCCTGCTGGAAAGTGCCATGGGACACAGTATCAAAGGCTTTTCTAAGTCCAACTAGACATATCCACAGCTTTTCCCTCATCCACTAGGCAGGTCACCTGGTCACAAAAAAGCAGGTTGGCCAAGCAGGACTTGCCTTTCCTAAACCCATGCTGGCTGAGCCCAATCCCCCAGTTGTCCAGTACATGCTGCATGATCCCACTCAAGATGATCTGTTCCGTAAATTTCCTGGCACTGAGGTCAGGCTGACAGGCCCGTAGTTCTCTCGATCCTCCTCTAACCATTCTTCTTGGGTGTCACCTGGTCAACCTCCAGTCATCTGGGACCGCCACAGTTAGCCAGGACTGATGATAAATGATGGAGAGTGGCCTGGCCAGCTATTCCACCAGCTCCCCCAGTACCTTCATGTGAACCCATCTGGCCCCAGAGATGTGTGAGTTTCTAAGTGGCACAGCAGATCAAGTAAGGATGTCATGGGTGGTGTTCTCATTGAATATACCCTCCAAAAAAAAAGTGAGGACAGAAGGCTATGGAGGAGCTGCCAGTGGACTCCCACAGAACCAGGAAGAGTGCAAGAAATTCTTCTCCCAGAAATACCACTGTCACAGCAAAGGAGAGGGTTGTGGTCCATCTTATGAGAGAAAGTGCTTTTACAGTATTCCTTACCACACAGGTTAAGATAGCAAAAGAAAATCACAACTATTAAATGGATAAAAGTGGGAATCCTGAGCAGAAGCTATTATAATTGCTGAATTCACAGATAAAATCTGCTTAATTCTGTGCCATCACTAATTGTTGCTTCACAGGGTGCAATCAAGCTTTGAATGAACAAAGCCACAAACAGGGGTCTTACTTGTATAAGCTAATCGTGTGCTTTTTGCTGGGTGGCAGACCAAAACTGTAGGAGATGTTTACATTTTTTTCCAGCTCAGCTTGGAGCCCTGTTTTGGCACAAAATCAGGACATAGCTCATTCAGCCAGAAAAATTCACTTTTTTGGCCAGCCAGAAAAATTCACTTTTGGTTTCTGACCTGCCAGAGTTCTCCTCATTTTGTTTCCTTCCCAAAGCCAAGTTTCAATTAGCGCATTGAGAGCAAAGACTCGGGCCCTACATGACAGTGTTTACCTCAGTGTGGAAACCACAGGAGATTGCTAGCAACCAGGACTGCTAAATAGTTCTTGGGAACTAGTGCAGAAAGAATAATTGAGGAGCAGATGAGGAGTTTGTGTGCAGCCTGTTCACACAGGCATACACAAGCCTGCTCTCAGTTGCAGTAGCTGAAGTTGTGCCTACTAACAAGTCTCAGCTGAAACTATCAGTTTTATACTTGACAAAGGGTGTTTGTGCAGTGTCAAATAGTTGAAACATAACAGGTTTGGGGTTTTTCTCCCCCATCTATATGTTTTGTGAAAGCAATCACTTAGAAATCTCCATTATGTAATGCTGTCTTAAAACATTCTTAAGCTCCATGAAAAAAAATCTCTTATAATTACATGATCAATTTCTTCCTTTAGTGTGCTTTTCTTGCATGCTACATGCTTTTCTTGCTACCACATTACCTTCATGGGAGGATAAAGAATAGCACTATTTACTGTTCTAGGATTACAGTTTCATAAATAAAACATATAGTGATAATTACAACATCTAAATAGGATTAGCATGATTTTTCTTATTTTTTAGGTGGATTATTTTTATATAATTTATTCATTACAGTTTCATAAATAAAACATATAGTGAGAATTACCACATCTAATTAGGATTAGCATGATTTTTCTTATTTTTAGGTGGATTATTTTTATATAATTTATTCACACTATATTTTGTGTAGTAGTAGAATAGCTTTAAGCTTTTAACCCTTTTCTTCCCTTCTTCTGCCTGCTGAATATTTTCTTACCATAGAAGTTGCTGAATAAAGCTAGAGACCAGGTCATGTATGAAACAGGATCTGAACATTTTTTTTTTTTCTTAACAGGAGATATAAACTTAGAAGTCTATATCTCTCTTTCATCCTTCACTTCCCACCAGAAGACATGCACTAAATGGGGCAGTTCAGGAGGGGAAATGTGCTTTCCCTGAGGTTGAATTTCTAAGAGGTGTTTTATGGGCTCTGCCTAGAGTATGCTGCTGGTGGGGCTCCACACACCCTTAGCTGTGGGGACAGCTGGGCCATAAGCAATTCCTGGAAGAGTGTCCTTGCTAGACCTTGGCTCCAGCTGTGTGGACAAATGCTTTAGGGAGTGCAGCTTGAAGCCTTCAGCTCATTTTAAATCCAAGCTGGTGGTAATTTGCTAGGGACACTCGACATTCTTAGTCAAAGTAAGAATGTCCTCTGAGGATAAGGGCAACAGCTAGCTCCCATCTCCTCAAATCAAACTGAAAAGCCCCAGGGAGCAAGTGCCCCTGCCTTTCACCCTGCAGGTCACCTCCTGGAAAGGACATGTGAGGGCTCAGAGGCCCCACTGAGCTTTGTGCAAGAAGCAGGCTCAAGGGGCTGCTGGGAGATGCCCGGAGTATTTGCCAAGATGACACCAGTGAGAGCTGCTTTTGCAAGTATGATACACAAGCAAAAGTACCAGTTTGAATATTCAGAAGGGATTAGTTTCAGATTCAGAAATACAGATGCAATGAGGATACTACTGCTTCCAGGGGTAGGTGGCAACTGAGAGAAATCTTGAGGGCACCTGCCTGAAACATGGAGCCATCACTGATAGTTTTGTTAGAGAGCCTGACTGTGTTCCCAGAGAAGCCAATGTTGGACAAAAACTTTGTTAAAATAGCCACTAAAATGAGAGAAAGATAGTATTTTGCTTTCTCAACAGCCAGGAGTTTCAAATGAGCTGGTTGAGGACCTCAGTATTTCTAGGATGAATTTCAAATGACTATTTAGAGGCAGAGGCATCTTCAGCTCTATGCCAATGTTTACAATCAGAAGATGGCATGATTCAGATGCTTTCAACTGCTATTTCTCATTCTGACATTCATTCTGTGTAAAATATTTTAAATGGGATATAATAAAATAGAGGAGAGAATTAATGAGTTTATAATTATTACTTCTTGCTATTTATTAAAGAGCTTAAATGGATGCTTTCATATTTGAAATAGATTGCTAGATAAAAGGATAAATTTGGCTAGCATTGGGGGATATAATATGTTCAGACATCTGGTAAGAGTTTTATTAGATCTTACATAATATTTTGACACTAAATAAGACTGCCACAAAATTACCAAAGCACATCTTAAAAAAATAAGATGGGTGACAAGTCTTCAGTACATATAAGCAGGTAACCATGAGCAAGCATATGTGCTTCCAGAGTGGTCAGTGGTCAGCTGGTGGCTGCTTCTTCATCATTGACTAACTGCCAGAAACCAAAGAGGTTTACAATGACAGCAATGTTGAGCTTAAAAGCCAGACAGAACAGCGTGGTTCTCTGAATAAACTGAGAAAAAGCTAAACAGTGTAGGTCTTAAAATGAAGTTTATTACTCAAATACATGGTCTGGGTGCAATTTATAATAATAAAAATGAGGGGAGGAAATCATCCTGCATCCCAAAAGCAGCATCTCTGCAAAAAATGGAAAGGGTAATTTGAGCTGCTGGGGTAATAAGCTTCTCCTTGACAGGATAGGGTCTAATGCAGTCCTTGGATGTATAAACAGAGGTAGTTCAAATAGCAATGGAGCAATGATATTTGTGTTTGGCACTGGAGAGAGCACTAATGGAATCTGTGTCCAATTCAGTCATTTGAGAAGAGTACTGGCAAACTGAAATGGGTTAGAGAACAATTAAGAAGCTGGAAAATACTTATTATGGGCAGAAAACCCACAAGCCATGAGCTAGTTTGTATTTTATAAAAAGAAGGTTAAAGGGTGCCTAATTTGCAATCCATGAGTTTACAAGGGAGGAAAGCTTTGGTGATGGCTTCCTGCAGCCTTGAAGCCAGAAAAAATGGGACTAGAAGCATGGCACAGTAAGGCTCTCATTATAAGTTATTGTAGCAATTGTAAAACTTTTTTTTCTTGTTTGCTTCTTACAGCTATACTTTATTGAGAGTCAACACAGGAAAGTGCCACTGGCCTCTCCATTGGCCTCGGGAGCCACAAACCTAAGAAAACTACTAAGAGTATCTCAAACAAAAAGTGAGTTAAAATTGCATGAGCATCCACACAGAGCCATAAATGCAAGCATGAGGTCAGGGTCTTACCTGAAACCAAATGCTTTGAACATTGAGAAAACTGTTCTAGACTGTTCACATGTACATAGAAAACAGGCACCATGCGGCACGCTGACTGTCAAGAGGTAAGAAAGTTCCAGTGTTTGAGACTGAAAAAGGAAACCAATATTGCAAGGGAAAAGGGTTGGTTGGGCAAATAACGTGTAAGATGTGGGGCAACAAGAGCAGCAGAGAAGCCAAGTAACTCTTTGCCACGAAAGGAGGTCTGAGAAGAGTGGGGTTTATACAAGCACATGAGGGTGAAATTGATCCTGAAAGGAAAATGGATTAGGTAGGGAGGTGTGTTAGGCTCAGTTTTTATGCAGGTGTTCTCATTAATGTTAGAGTAAGGGGAACTGCAGATGATGTGAAAGTACAAGTTACTGCCCTGGAGAAAATATAAAAGAAGATACAAAAAAGTGGTAGAGGATAATAACACAGGCACAGAATAACAGTGTTAGATTCAGAGTGAAAATATGTAAATTAACTCATTGAGGCAGAGGAAAAGATGGAATTAATCCAAAGGAAGGGAAAATTGTACAGAGCAGCTATGCTGAAAGATAAGAAATGTGCAAGGATGGAAATACAGAGCCAGTGAAATGAGTCTGCAATGTGATATGGTAGCTTAAAAGATGGCATTGGCTCTGGATTTCACATGTAAAAACACAAGTTTGGAGTCTAGACCTGTAGGAAGGTCTGTTGCCAGGCCCTAAGCACAGTCAAGGTAAAGATCTCTTCCTAATGTTGTTTTCTTGGGAAGAAAAATACCATGCTGTGAGTTGAAATACCAATAATACAAGGCAATTTTGGAGTAACTGAAATAAGGATCCAGACACAAGTCAAAGTACATTTGGATCAGAATTTAGCTGAGGTATTTTGATATTGGACAGGCTCTAGCCAAACTCCCATTTGTGCATTGAAAAATGACACAGATTGGATTGAGGCATGGTGCTCAGGAAACTACTGAAAACTTGGAGAAAATTAGTTCTGAAACTGATCTGGAAATCTGAGTCTTCCTTGGTAGTCAGACAGGGCATTTCCTTAGAAAACTTCTAACAACATTTTCACTACCTTAGATACAGCACATGTACAACTGTACTATAAAGAAAAAAAGTTTCAGAGGCAAGGAGATGGAATAGAATACTCACTGGGTTTTTTCCACCTTTGTGATGACTTTATGAAAGCACTTTGTCAGCTCTTCACTAACTACTGTGCACTTAGCTCTGATCTGTCCTGTCAGTCTATGGTTTGGGAAGTTAGATTTAGCTATAAATTCCAATCTGTCTCTCTGAAATCTAAAAATAGAATAGTTGAGAATGTATGGGCTGAATTATGGATCAAATGTGTCACTGCAGAAATCAAGGACAAAATGTGTGACATTAAACTGATGTAAAAGAAAAACTCTTTACTTGACTATTTCTGTACTCATAGAGTACATTTTTCATACACAGAGCTCTGTGAAGACATTAGCTAATTAATCTTCACAGGATGTCAGGGGACCATTACTCACACTTTTCTTTTTTAGGCAGAAGAGAAAGATTAGAGAATCTTTCCAGCTTCCAACGGGAATCAGGAATATGAATATCTTGCCCCATGCTGAAGTTTCCAGCCCACACTGCCACCTAATGCCTGGCTAATACATGGAAGAAAATGCAGACAAAACAGATTAAGTAGACATTTTCAAACTAGTCACAATTTTTAGTATTTAAAAAAAATTATATGATACATAAATTGGCTCGAGGGAGGGTTTGAACAGGTTTAAAGTGGTCAGGAGGTGTTTAAAGCAGTGTGATCTGGTTTGAACCTGTCTGGACTGGTTTGAACCGGTTTGAACCAGTTTGGACTTGGTTTGAACGAGTTTGAACTGGTTTGAACTGGTTTGAAATGGTTTGAACAGGTTCAGACTGATTTGGACCAGTTTGAACCAGTTTGGACCAGTCTGGACTGATTTGAACTGGTTTGAACTGGTCTGGACTGGTTTGGACTGGTTTGAACCTGTGTAAACCGGTCTGGACCAGTTTGAACCAGTTTGAGCTGGTTGAGACTGGTTTGAACAGGGTTGAACTGATTTGAACTGGTTTAAAGTGGTCTGGACAGGTTTGAACCGGTTGGCACTAACCAAGGCAGATGTAGCACACAGTGAGGAGCACTGTTTCCTCTTGGGAGAGGTGCAGGCTGCCTGTGCTGGTTTGCTGCAAACGTGATGCAGAGCAGCACAGGCACTGGTCCACAGCTTCTGAGCATCACTCATGGATCACCCTGATAACTCCTGCCTGGGCCAGTAGGCATTGGAAGGAGTTTCCTCATCACTTATGGGGCTCCAGGATTGATATTTCCATCTATCGCTGCGGCAAGCACTGGTGTATGAGCTCCACCTTTCTGGTAGAGGGGAAACTAGGCCAGCCTGTGATTGCAAGTCTTCTCAGAGAGATCAGGAGCCCAGGAATCCCCAGCCATCATTCGTGATTACAGCAGCTGCTGTGCCCTACATACTGATGAGGCCAAAGCTTGTCCTGGGACCACAACGCTGAATTGCTGCTCCCTCCATAGCAGTAACTTCTACAGCATCATCAGTCACAATTTCTTCAGTTTGCAGCTCTGCCACGAGCAGTTAGAGTAGCTATTATTCAGAGATCCATCCCCAGCACTGCAATATTCACAGTCACACAAGCCTCTCTGTGCTGCCCCTGGGTTGTTTGCAGCTGCTGAGGCTGGACCAGGGGCAATGCCATTTATGCAGTCATCGACTGAGAGATGCCACTGTCCTCGAAACAGAAAGAGGTGGCACACTTGTTGTGCTGAGTTAACAGTCCTGATCCACCTACACTCTAGACTTGCTAAAAAGACATGCTTGTCTAGTAGCCATTGCCCAGAGGCAGTATAAAGCAATTGTAAGTCTTTTTTCTCAAATTCTCCAACAGTTTGAATATTCCATTAATGGTAATATTTGCATGGTCTTGCAACTCACTGAGCAATTTTCCTGTAACTATTAGGTTTAGTACTGGTTTAATGAACCCTGATATTTTATTGTCCCAGCAGTGCTGACAGCATTGCCACTGGAAGACAATAACAAGGGAGAATGAACTTCTATTGTCATCTTGTTGCCATTGTTATAGAGGTGAAATTCTGTTTCACTGTGGTTGAATAACCTTTAAATCCGGGGAAAAATCAGGCCTATACAAGTATTCTTGTGTTTTCATATACAATAAGCTGAATGTAGGGGGTTGCTGACAAGCAAGAGAAGCATTCATAGTGAAAGCCAAGCTTTTTCCATTAGAGAACATTCCTGTCTTTCTGACCATCACTCAGAAATCCCGTATTAATCTAATGCGTGACTTGTCCAAAGCTACAAATGTATACACAGAATGTAATGCTATGTCTTTGAGGATTTGGACATTACACAGCTTGCTTTTGTCGTAATTCAAGTGGAAAAACAAAATGTTTGGAGTCCTTTATGTCAGCACTTGAAGGCATCCTTACTCTTGACTTATGTTGACTGCACAGCAGAGATCGCTAGAGTCTTCGGTCCTAAAAGTACCCAAAATCTGTGCCTGCCAGAGATCTGTGCGCCAGGCAGACTAGCTTACCTGGCATATTTTCCTTTTGAAGAGAGCTGCCAACTGACTGGGAAATGGGACAGGCAAGAAACTTCCTGAAGAGACCTTGTTTGTTTTCCTTCTCTCTAAATTTCACTGGCACAGACCCACATTTGCAAAGCATTTCAGGTCCAGTTAATTCAGCAGCTTGTAGTGAAAGAGAGTCTTCTCTGTTCTGCCCTCCCCACAGTGGTTCTAATCTTACCAGAAGATACCTAAAATTACTGAGTATTAACTTTGATTAGAAACTGTCAAAGAGAAAAATTCATAGCCTGATTTTTAAAAGGTAATGACTGCAAACTTTCCCACTGGCGTGCACATGCTTGAAGAAATTAGGTTATTTTCCTGTTTCAGTATCTTTCAAAATAAGCCAAATTCAGCTTGGAAGGAAGTAATTGTATTTATTACAGGAGAATTTAGTTTTCTGGGAAGTCAGTGGCTTTTTTCCAGGAAAACTGTTGCTGTTACTATTATTGGTAGTGGTGTTGTTTCTGTTAATTCAGTATGGCAGTTCCACCATGTTATGCAATATAAGATAAAAAATGCTCCCCATCTCAAAGAAGGTAGAACTCAGGAAGAAAAAGCAAAGCAAGGAAAAGAAAGGAAAGAAAAGAGGAAAACTGCAGTTTCCCCATGGGATCATACGTACTGGCCTTACTGTTTCTTATCAGTCATCTTCTAACTTTCTCCCACTGTCACTCGAGTTTAAAAAGGAAATCACAGGAAAAGGAAATGTTTTTGATGGCATGCACCACCCTCTCAGAGCATCACAGTGTCAGTGCCCTGTGCTGGGTTTCCAAGTGCATTCCCAAGCAGCCAGTTAAAGCAGACAAGATAGGTACCTAAGGAAAAAATAAATATTCGTCAGCTGCCACCTCGTTATGGAATGCAAGTGCCTGCCTCCTGTCAGAATCACTGGAAGGCTTTTGCAAATGCATAAGTGCATAAATTGTGTCTGGGAAATTGCAGCTACCATTGCTCCCAGAGAAGTGCATCCCGTTAGCTTGCTTTTTAGATAATATAATTAAAGACATGAGTGAGGCTTGTGCAAAATTCAGACATACTGAATCTGGAACATGAACTTTTGCAAAATTAACAGGGCTTCCATTCTTCACATATCTTGGCAGATATCCTCCTTTGCCAAACATTTCCATTCTGCTGTTTACTAGGCATGGGACAGGCTCAATTCAGGAAGAGGCAAAGTCCTGGTTTTGCCTAAGAGTGCAGACACAATTTCTTGCCTGCAGTCAGGTACATGTAGTAGCCAGTCAAATGTTGACACTAAGTATGTTAAGACACACAGAACTGTCCTTCAGAAGAAATAATATCTTATGCCTATGAGGCAGCAGACATCAATTTACATAATTTATCACGGATCAGCCATAATTAGCCTGAGGAGCACATGCTAGTCTTGAGAATTTTATTGCCAAAGTTGTGTGGATACGGTATTTGCATAACAGGAATGCTATGCTTTTTGTTTTGTTGTTGTTGTTGCTAAAAGCATCACATTACAATGTTATTTGTACTGAGTGACTGTGGGGAATAGACCTCCTCTCTTCCCTTTGAGCAGAGGGTGGGGCAGAGGACATTTTGGACTGTGATTTCTACCTTTAATTGCTACTGTTTTGTCCTTAAAGGTAGGTTAGATAGAGTATGTATTTCTGAGCCTGATAAAAGAAGCTGAGATCAAAGTGTTGATCTTTTTCTTCTTAGTGGCATTGCTGTAACTAACTAAATTACTTGGGAATGGAAAGATAATGAATACAGAAAATGGATTGGAAATGTTACCAGAATACTGTAATGAAATTAAAATTTTAGAAAAGCAATTCAGCAGCACACTGATTGTCCCTTACAAAGTCACACATAACAGTTAGTGTGCAGTGCAAAGTACAGGAGGAGGAAGGGCCTACCACAGTGACCAGCTTCCATTAAGTAATAACACCTATGGATGAAGGTTTTGTCCTTGACCTCACCTTTGATGAGCTTTAGTATCTCCCTGAACTTACTTATGAAACTTTAGGTTTTTCAGGTCATTTTAGGGGACAATAGGAGTGAAAATTTTGCTATTGTAAGTTTTTGGTTTAAATGTAATCCCAGTTGCTAGTGGCCAGAATTCTGCCTGCTGGCACACACAGCCAATGCTGGCATCCAGGCTCTGGTGAGATAAATGTCCAGGTCCCAGAGGTCACCATGACTGGCTTTACTTGCATTTGCAAGGAAGGGATGTAGCTGGAAAGAGATCTGCATTTCCACTTATGGAGGCCAGCATGATCATGCATACTGCTTTTGATATTTCTTTTCTGGAGGCAGATGATTTGCCTTCAGTCCTATTTGAGGCTCTCAAAGACACCTCACTGCCTTGCTGGAAGGGAATGCCTCATGCAGTAGAAAAGCATGTTTTCCCACACACACTTTCAACTCTCTGACTCCACATAAACACAACCCTTACAGACTGAGTACCTCGGAATAATGCAGTAGGAGGAGAACAGTACTTCAACTCTGTCAGTTCCCAGGTGTGTTCATGTAGCTCTTAAAAGCCTGGCACCTTCAGCAGTAAAACCCTGCTTTGTAAGATCTGAGTTGCTGTTTTTCTGGCAGAGCTGAGGAAGTTGTTGGCATCCAAGCTGCACAGAACACCTTATTGTTCTGCTTGTCAGCTACGACGCCGGGATCATTGCCTGCACACTTCAGTGCACATCTCACAAATTATAGCTGTACCTGTATGCAGGCTCAATTAGGTTCGTTTGTGTACAGGGCAGCTGAGACATTTCAGTGCTGCCTCTGCCAGTGCCTATTCCCAACACTCTGACGTGGAAAGAAAGAATAAAGAGTCCTTTTCACAAGAGAGAGCAGAAAAACCAGAAAGGAGACCTGCAATAACACCGGTCACTGCTTCCCATTGTATTATCTACAGAGCAGAAAGATCCAGGGTAGGAGCAAGGGCCTGGGATGTGCACAGGCCACTGGGAAAGCAGGGAAGGAGCACCAGTGATATCGTGGGGAACCCAAGCCAGACCTCTAGGGCCAGAGAGAGGTCGGGAATAGAAGCAATAAGCTTGAAGTTGCTTTATAATCATCTGTCTGGGTTTTTTTTTTCCTTACATCTCTTCCCCAGTTAAAGAATGGGAGAACAAATTAATATTTCTCTAGTTTTCTGGAACCTGAGGTCTTTAATTTTACTCATAAACTGAAAAAGCAATGAAAAAAAAACACCTCATAATGAAAATCTGAACCTTTAGGTTTCAAAGGCATTGAGATGACATTTTGGCTCATCCTAAAATATGTTATAGGGGCAGAGGAAAACAAGGGATCCAACCTATTTCAGCTGAATTCATGTGTGATCACTTGAGACTGAATTCTCTATTACATTTAGCTGCATTTGCTAACAAAGTTTAATCCAGTCTTGTTTCTTTTTTTGTTTAATAATTACAGTTTATTTTATATTACTATACTCATGCTGTAACCCAGATAGTTCCCACATGTGGATGTCTGGCTGTAATGCTATTTCTAATAAATTTGGACTCCTTTTTGTTTTTCATTTCTTACTATTTAAATGAAAATTATTTCGGATATGAAATAGTTATAGATGTTGAAGAAAAGGTGCTAAAAATGACATATTGGATGTTTGAAGATTTGATTTCAGTAAATACACATGAATTTGGACAAATGAAACAAATCTTATCAGAAGATCCATTAAATAGTTTTTTATCTTGGTGGTGAGAGATGCTTATAATTTATATAGTAGGACTTGCCCTTAAAATGTCTTTTACAGTTAAGGTTCTTCTGTCACCTGTATTTATGAATTATTAGGATGGAGGGGAAATCAACCAGTTCCTTAACATGTGACTTAGGGGAACATTTGCCAGCCAGGCTCTGAAAATATGAAGATAGTGAAGAAACAGATGTTGGAGCAAGGAGGTGATTATTATGGCCAGCAGGAGGACAGGGGCTACAGATGTGCCACTAAGCCTGAAACCTGCATTTTCATCATCATGCTTGTACTTTGACTCAGTCTTCCCTGCTGCTAGAGCTACAATGCAGCTTTTTGCAGACAGAGTTTGTTCTGTTAGAAAAAGAGGGTGGTGACCTTCCAGGCTGGAATTACAGATGAATGCCTTTGGAAAGGCAGCAGGAAAACTGTCCTTAGTTTCAGCTGTCAGAAATGAAAGGCAGGTCTATGTCAGTCATGGTACATATAGGCACACACAGTTCTGAATTGATCTCTGGTCCTACTTAAGAGTTACAAACAGGTTACAGTACACAAAATGCTATTTTGTTGCATGTTACATTGCATTTTACAAAATACCTAGGAGATATTTTACATTGAGGGTTAATGTTGTTTTCCTTCAATAATACGTATGGTAAAGAAAGGTGCATAGTAACCTAAAACACAGGCATAAAAAAAGAAATTTATTTTTTCATTATTTCTACACAAAAAAAAAATCAGTAGTGACAACATTGAATGCATATAATTATCTAACACTTTCCCAAAAATAATTCCCCTTCTATTTCAGTTTCCTTTCTCTTCACTCTTGATAGACCCTCAGTAGTTTTTGTCCGTGCTATTTTTCCTCTAGCTCAAAGCATGGCTTCCCTGCAGAGAAAACAAATGAAAGGAGTTTAGCCGTTGATTTCAAAAGGGACTTGATTTGACTCCAGATCGTCTTCCTGGCCATCACAAAAAATAGTAAGGGCTGAAACACACAGTCTAGGAGCTTTTATGGAAATTCAAGGCTTTATTCTGAATCCACTCAGGTGCAGCATTTCACAGGAAATTTCCAAAGGTTCAGCCAGATGATAGAAATCAAAAGTACAGTCTCACAGCCAGTCTGACCACTTTGCCTAAGACTGAAAATCATGAGGATTTCCTTTGAGCAGGGCTGATCCCAATAAGTGCATCAGGCCTTTGAGGTTAAATGTATTGAAAGGCAGTCATTAATGTCACTGGAGTTATAGCAGGGATGCATTTATGCTGAGAGAAATCTGTGGTGTAGAAGTACAAAATGCCAAGCTCAGTTGAAAGGTTTTGGGGCATGTGTGTGCAGATGGGTAGAAAGATGTGATTTCTTTCTGCTCTGTTTGGTATTTGGTTTTTTATTTTATTAAATTTTTGGAGTAGTAATTTATTCTATGCAGCATGTAGTGCTATTTGTCGTCCTTATTCCTTCAACTATTCCAAAATCGAGGCTTACCAGTTTTGGGTGGCATGTTTCAGGTCACTAAACTGGGAAATTAAATGAAACTGGAAAGCCTGTAGAAGTAAACCACAAGGAAAAACTCCTAAAGGACTGCTATTATCAGAGCATTGAAGAACAAATACGGAAAAAATATGCCTGTGTCTCCTATTTATCTGAGCAAAACAGTGACTGTGACCTACAGAAGTTGTGGACAGGACAAGGTCTGTTTGTCTAGACCCCCACCACAACATGGACACATATAGCACTTTCTTCAAGGCTCCTGAGGGAACACCTTAGACCCCCACCACACCTGTCCACAGCAAGCCAGTCTAGAAGCTTTCATTTACAGATGAAAGGATGCCAGTAATATTGGAAAGTTTTCCAGTTTCGCTCTGCAATTGGAGCAAAATCTCTCCCATCACTATGCAGAGACCATAGTAACTCTGTGGGTGCACGAATATTAGCTTTGTTGGAGCACAATCTCCCTACCGAGGAGGTCCTTCAAAAATACCTAATTATTCTAAGGTAAATTCAAGGTGAACCCACAACCCTTCTTGAATGTGAAGGCAGAAACTGTCCCCAAAATGCAGATCAATGAAGGTGTCAATGAAGGCATGTCAGAAAGAGTAAGTCAGTTACACATGTTATTATTCATTCTGATCTCTCAGGGTCTTTGCAAAATCATTTAATGAAAATGTGATTTGGAATGTTTGCACTGGATGTGGAGGTAATATAAAGTCCTTCTCTACATTTCTGTTGGCAGAGGAAAAAGCTGTGATGGAATTCATAGTAGACTTGAACCAGCTGATGTCAACTGTCCTACCTCCACTGACTTCCACACAGCTAATGTGGTTGACCCTCATTAAAAATCTGCCCCAGTAATTCTGGTCCTTCTCCAAATCTGTCTCTTATTAGCAAATGAGTTTCCTGAAGTACCTTCATCCATCTTGTGCTCTTCTTCCTATCTAATATTTTCCAGAGTAAGACATCCTTCAGTAGAATACATTTCACTAGGTTAATTCCCCTGAGGTTTATAAATAAGAAGTCACATAAGCAGAGCATCTTATTTGCTGTATCTGCTTCATTAATTTCAATACAATTCAGTTGTATTTCCCTGCATGGAAGCAGCAGGAAACAGCCTGCAAGTACCTAACAATACTCAAGACAGTACAAAAGATTGTACTGAGTAATGAGCTCAGCACAGCTCAAACATCCAGTGAAGCTGTGACAAAAGCCTCTCGCAGACCACAACTTACAGAGCCAACCTCCAAATTACCTCTTGGTGCAAGAGTCTTGATTCTCCCTGCAAAATAGAGGAGGAAGCAACACTAAAAGCTAGTTCAGCAGCTGGACCCACTTATCAGGGTTTCTCAGTCCTAAGGCTGGTGCTTACCATCCTTCTATTCAGTGGAGAGAAATGGAGCTGGCACTGGGGAAGAAAGCCTTCTAACAGGCTGAAAATTGCTGTATAGACTGCAGGAATTAATTAAACTTCCACTGGAGCAGAGAGAAGCCAATAGTGAGAGATCTTGTGCTCTGCAACTAAAATTTACCCGGGAGCAGAACACCAGAGCTCAGGTGCCTGGCTCTAGGGTTTATTCAGTGTCTATCCCAAACCCAACACCATTGAAGGAACAGGACCTTAAAACCAGCGGGGAAGAACTGTTACTGACCCCATCCCTTGAATCAGCAGCCTGGGAAAGCCCTCAGGAACACCTGCTCTTGGGACGGGGCACTGTGGAGGGCTTAGATGGATTTTAGCACTGACTGGCCCTTTTGCCCAAGCCTGGTTTTGGGTCTGGTCGTTACCCAGCAGTGTCCAAACACAGGCTCCAGCAGAGGGCACAGCCACCCAGCAGAAGCAGGGGGCTGTGGCAGCAGCAGAGGCAGTGCCAGCAGCAGGATGTTCCTGGGAGCAGAGATCACAATCACAGAATCTGCTGAGTTGGAAAATACCCACAAGGATCATCGAGACCATCTCACAGCTCTGCACAGGGTTATCCCCAAGAATCACACCATGTGCCTGAGAGCATTGTCCAAAGGCTTCTTTAGCTCTGTCAGGCTTGTTGCTGTGGCCACTTCCCTGGGGAGCTGTTCCAGTGCCCAACCACCCTGGGTGAAGAACCTTTTCCTAGCATCCAACATAAACCTCTCCTGACACAACTTCAGGCCATTCCCTCAGGCCCTGTCACTGGTCACCACAGAAAAGAGATCAGTGTCTGTCCCTGCTCTTCCCCTCATGAGGAAGCCGTAGACTGCAATGAGGTCTCCCCTCGCTGTCCTGTTCTCGATGCTGAACAGACCAAGTCTGTTCCTTCTAAGGCTTCCCCTGAAGGTCCCTCACCATTTCCATTGCCCTCCTCTGGACACTCTCTAACAGCTCAGTGTCTTTCTTATATTGTAGTGCCCAAAACTGCCCCCAGCACTCAAGGTGAAGACACCCCAGTGCAGAGCAAAGTGGGACAATCTCCTCCCTTGCCCAGCTGTGCCTGATGTCCCCCAGGACAGGATTGGCTCTCCTGGCTGCCAGGGCTCAGTGACTCACATTCAGTGCCATGGACCAGGGCCCCCAGCTCCCTTTCTGCAGCGCTGCTCCAGCCTCTCATTCCCCAGTCTGTATGTACATCCCAAGTGCCAAATCTGGCGCTTTCCCTTGTTGAACTTCATATGGCTGGTGAAGTCACAATGCCCAGAAGAACTGGCTCCTGCGGACCCCAGATGCACCCTAAGAGGAGCTGGGGCCCTTTTCTAAAAACACCCTGGTCTCTGCCACTTCCAAGAGAGGTGCAGCATCTGCTCTAAGCACCAGAGCATATGAGCACCTGGTCTGGGCAGGTTAAAGGAAGGTAGCATAGCCAGAATGTTGGTGGGTTTTTTGTTGGTTTTTTGGGGTGGTTGTTGTTGTTGTTGGTTGGTTGGTTTTGGTTTTGCTTTTTTTTCAATGTTATGTTTGATCTTATTTTGGTTATGTGTATCAGGCAGGCTTCCTAAGCTGGCAGCTGAGCTTTACCATTTCTTCCCACTAAACTCAGGTTCTAGATTCAGGAGTATTTGTGAGTCACCTGGTTAAAAATGTGCTTGCCTTGCAAGAAACAGAAAACCTACCAGCTGTAACCTGTAACTAGCTTTTCTGCCTAGTTCAACAGGGATCCATGGACCTGAGGTGTAATGGAGCATGGAGGGCCTTCCTCTCTCAGCTGGGACAGCTCTGCTTCCTTTCCCCTCTGTTAGCCTATTCAGCATTTCAAATGGACCAAGCAAAGGCATTCCTCCTTTTCAGCCAACGTGTGAGGAGAAAGTGATAAACATCCTTCAGGGAGTTACAAATCAGGAGATGTGCCTTCCTTGTGCAAAGGAGAGCTCAGGGACCACTTCTTCCTATGATGCCTCCCAGTGCTCATTTTAGCTGTGTTCTCCCCAGCCAGGGCTCTCCCTCTGCGGCATGATTGAAATCACACTTGAGCTTTCTGTTCGTCTCTGCAGAGCACCATGGCAAGTGCAATTGTCATATTATACAACATGACAGCAATTAACACCTAGCTACAGCACTATGGCATCTAGGTCTTTCTTCACTGATGACCACAAATCACAGACAAGAATTTACACTATGAACAGTATGAATAGGGTACATTTCAATTATGTGGGCAACATATGTAACAGATATTCAATGTAATAATTATGCTTTGTATATAAGCACTTTCCTTCTAAGGCTCTCCCTACACTTAAAACTCAGTAATGAATTTAGCCTTCTGAATCAGCTGTGATGGGAGAGTTTTGCTCTTTAGAGAGAAAATGAAGCAGAGAGTTTTGCTCTTTAGAGAGAAAATGAAGCACAGAAGTGACTTTTCAGAAGCATCTTGGAAACTCTGCCATTGACCCATTTAGGCTTAATGAATAAAACCCATAAAGTTCACAGGTTTGGCGTGCAACCATAAATTGTGGTTGCACATGCCTGCTTCTGGGGCCTGACTGAAACCCAACAAATATTCTGTTGATTCCTGTAATAAAGAATCAGCACTTTGACCTTCAGAGATCATGCCATGACACAAGTTATAAGAAGCAAGTGATGAAATTTCCTGTCTTCAGGGTGTTGATTTAAACAGATGAGGGGTTCAGATAGGAAATACATTGATTTGTTGTCCTTCCTAAGGAAGCTAGTGAAGACCCCCATATGGCAAGGCAAAGAATCTTCCTCTGGTCAGTTCCTCATGCTGATCAGGGCTCATATCTGACCTATGTGTATTCAAACCTTCATCCAATAGTCATTTAAGCATGCTGGAAAATTAATTTCTCTTCTTTGGACTGTCCTGGATAAGGGAGAGTGAAATGACAGGGAAAAGGGTCTTGGGATCAAAGACAGTGGTATATTTCTGTATCTTCCTATGTGAAGGCAATTCTTATCCCTAGAAGGATCTTTCCCAATATCTGTACTTTTGAAAATGCTGGAGAAAAAACCCCACAGTTCCAGATTTTATCACCCTTTTTTTCATATTCAAAATTACTTAAACTTACATAACAATGTCCTAACTTATGCCCATGTGACAACTTATACATGGCCCTCATACCAGAACTCTGAAACTCCTCATTTCCAATTGAGAGCCAAACTTTAAACAGAACCCTCTTGCACACTGAACACAAGTTAACTAAGCTGAGCAAACCTGAACCTATCCCTTTCTGGTCAGAATAGCTGGCCCAAGGCTAATCTATTTCAAGCACTCTGCTTCTCTGAGTGAGAAGTTGTGTCTGCTGTAAGCTTGCAATGCTGCAGGCTTATCCTTGGACAGCACCTGGCTGTAGCAATATGCATTTCCCAGTTTACAGATTGGTAGATAGATGACCACTGAAGCAGGAAAACAAGATTAAAACAAGCAGATAGCTGGAACTGAGGAACAACCTGTCTGCTCAGTAATGTATAAAACCCAGAGAGAGCTGACACCTCACACTCTAGCACCCTTGTCATACGTAGCAGGTGGTCTTTCTTCCCTGCCCATCCCACAGCCCCTGGAGATGTTTCAAGAGTTGGCCACTACAACTTGCTGGCTCACTTGGCCTCTTTGAAAGAGTGCAAGGGAGCATCTCAGTTCCAGCTGTACCACCAAGCTCACCCTATCTATGGGCCAGACCTGACCTTTCAGGGAGCCAGCACAATTCATTGCACAAGCTGTTTACCTTTCTTTTTTTTAGATGAATTACCCACCCACTGTAAAGAGCAACATCAGCTGATGGAGGGGCCAAGGGAATGCCAGGGTCGCAGAAGCAGGGGGAATGCATGACCAACAGGAGAGCAAGGAGCAGAAACTCCCCTTCTGTGGCAACCAGGCTGGTTCAGCCCTTCCACCCAGGCCTTCCTGCCAGTGTGGCAATCGGTTGGAGTGCAGAGAGCAAGATGACATGTTATTTTGGAACACTCCCCAAATAACATTCATCCTCCAAACAACTGTAATTCCTGTGGCTCTTGTGTTGGAATGCAAACAGCTTGAGGCACACAGGCATGGTTATGTGCTCAACTGCAGGTGATTGCGTCCACGGGTAGGTAGGCTAGGGCATCCAGCACATTTCTGGGGCTGCTACAGACGACATGAGATTTAGGGGAACAGCTCCTGGAGGCCAAGAAGAATACTGGAGGATATCTCAAATAGCAGTACCAGACACCTATCTCTCTGAAAATGAGTTGAGACTGAAGCAACTTATGTTAAGGGTCCTCAGCCATGATGTAACATAGCTCCAGCTACACTGAAAAAACTGCTGGAATATAGGATACTACAAGGATTGAGTAGCAGGGGCAGAGCCTGCCCACAGACTTTCCCAAACCTCTGAAACAGTGACAGCAGATTTAACATACAGCTGGGTACAAAAACTTACCCTTGACCCCATTGACTTCCTACAAAAATATTTGTAGTTTTATTAGCATCATAATTTGTTCTCCTTTCTTCATGTATTCAATCCAATGCTATCATAGACCACTTTTTTATGCCAACAAAAAGTACTTATTAAGCCAAAAAATGCATGTGCAGAAGATGTTCAAAGATGTGTTTAAAAATTAAAAGAAGCCCTTTAAAAACAGCTTATCTGTGCAACTGTACAACTGTTTCCATAAAGCATTTCTTTCTTGTACTTTAAAGTGCATGCATCTCTAAAATGCAAAGTAAAGTTCTTTTCTATAATATTTTTCCACAGATTCCAGATGGCACAGAACAAGTAACTTTGCTATTGAGAACTAAAGGTTTTAGAGGAGGTGACTATAAAGATTTCTTTATCTTTTGCCCCCCCTTCCTCATTGACTGTGGGGTTTAATCTGACTAATGAAGTGAAAGAACAAGAGAAAAGCTCAGCAATCATTTCCCATTTTCAGTCTTCAAGAATCAGCCTAAGCATTATTTAAGGCACCATTACTTTTTTGATAATTTCCTAAAAGTGAATATGATCAAATATTTGTATGGTTAAATGTCTCATTATTACATGGAAGAGCAAGACCTTATTTGTCCTCTTTCTAATCAGTGAGCCTTTGTGCATACCTGTATGATCTCAGCAGCAGCAGGAAGATTATGCAGCATACCTATGACTTAGTCCTGTCCTTCATTTTGGTAATCTCTACATGGCACTTGTGTAGCACATTCACATTTGATCGAATAACAGCAGTAAGTAATCATAACCTTAACAGCTAAGCAATAATTAACAGGAATTAATCCTGTTCTTGCTGTGAAGGAGTCTAAGTGATAATTTTCATCTTAAAGTAGGCAGCAAGTGGGCACCATTTCCAAATCCTATTGCTGACTCCATTACCTCAGACAGCAAGTGTGCCACCACATCTAGTCCCTGCTGAGATGAGCAGGTCTTTCCAGAGCAAGATACAGCACAAAGCTCTGCAGCAGAATTGCAATCTGTTTGCACTGCAAGCTGAAACAGTTGGGATGGAGCCTGTAAGCCATTTGGCAATGCCACTGTTGCATTATCAGGGTTTTTTTACGGAAGGGAGTGAACTGATTTGTTCAGGAGTGATAGCAGTATCAGTTGCGTTGGCTCTGGAAGCAGTTAGACCTGCACAGAGCAGAAGCAGGTGAAAAGTCCAGGCCTGTTTCATGACACTTTCCTAATCACAGCTGGCAGGCAATCTCACTGCTAGAGGGTGAAATCATGAAGAAAAAAACCCAACCACAAGATTTTCAGGGTGCCCAGTATTTTGCTCTGCGGCCACTTTATCAAAGCACCTGTCAGCTTTTTGCTCACTTTCCAAGATCATGAAATATGCAGGAACAGGCTTTGAAGAAATCCTAACTATAAAAAAGCATGGGAAGTAAAGGTCGAAGCACACACATTTGTTGCTATGTTTACATACTTTCACTCTTTCCCCAAAATACAGGCATATCTACTCAGACACTGGTAATAACAGCACTAGGCACCTGAAGCCATGTTTTCTGCTTCTATGTCTCTTGTACTGTAATGTAAAATTTAAATGGTCTGTAGAATGTAATTGCACAGACCCCATTACTTCAACCATATTTTCCATTTTAAACTTAATTAAATTAAAAAGTAATACATAGGCATGGCAAGAAAATATATGGATTAACATCAAATACCATAAGTCAGTTCCTATTCCAATCTCTGCCATAGACCTTTATCATGACCTCAGCATGCAAACAGGTAGTTCAGCACAGGCATCCAGCTGCAAAATTATGTGTCAATATTTGAGCTTTTTCGCCTTTTGCTTCTGCATCTTGCCTCCTTGCCTTACAAAACAGATTCTTTTTGTTGAGTTCTGAACAATGAAAGTCAATTTATTTTCTCTCCCATTTACTGATATCATCCTACACAAGGTTGTAGGGAAGGAAGGACACTGTTGGTGGTGTGCTTTCCCCAGCTTGTATGGATGCAGCACTCCACAGGTCTGCAGATAATGCAGAAAAAGACTTGTGTCTTTTGCCTATGAATGAATACCATCTGGGATATGCTGAGAACTGCTACTAGTGTGTGTAAAGATAGCAAATACAAATTTGGTGATTTATATGGAAATGGCTGTAAGGAGGGAGATCTTGCTGTTGGATTGTGCTTTATATACAAGATGTCATGTGATCTAAACCCACAGATATTTTCTACTTCTTGCCACAAACCACAGGCTAGAGCTTCGGCTCAAAGTGAAGAATGCTTCTGGTTCTTATGGCTGTGAAGGAAATACTGAGAGGGGCTGAGAAGTGAACCATGTGAAGACAAAGATAAAATTACTCCACTTTCAACAGTAAGCTTTTATTAAGCCAATCTAAACCATAGCCCTGACAACGAGGAGGGGCAGATCTGAGCTACCCACAAGGGCTGCACCCTGGAGCTGCTGCCCAGCCCCAGCATGCACTCTGCAACTTGCCCCTGCCCATCATCTTTTCTGTGGTAACTGTCATGAGCTGCACTAAAAATATTTTAGGACAGCTCAGATCTAGGTGGCTTCAGACCACACAGGTGACTTCTAAGCATGTGATCAAGCTGAAATCCCTGGGTTCTGCGGCATGACAGAAGGGAGTACATTGAGACATAGGCTATTTTACAGGCCTTAAAGATGACACAATAATCCTGCTTTAAATTTCCTTGTAACATTGTAATTCAGCTTAATGTTTACTATTAATTTATTATGTGCTAACCCTGACTGTGTACAACAGTTGGTTCATAGGGTTGCTTAGACTTTGCATGGAATCCATTCAGGCAGCTTCCCAGCAGCCCATGGCTGAGATCAGGAGAAATGCACTGGCACAAACAATTTGCAGGCCTGAGTTGCCAGGTAGACTTGGGCTGGACATAAATGCCCTTTGTCCATTTTTGATTCATTGCTTGGCACCTGATGAAATCTTTCTCTATGTTAGAACCATTCATTATTGATACTAACTCCCACTACCTTATCCACGAGCATCACCAAACTGTTTCTAAATTATGGGGTATATAGAAGAACCTAGTTTTCCATGGCTTCCATTATTGCATGTAGCTTTCATTTCAGGTATGCCAAATCACACACAGAGAGATTAAATCTTTTGATGAATTAATTGATACAGCTGGAAATAAGCTCTTGAGCACACCGGCCTCCTTCAAGTCTTTGTGTGTTTTAGTAATCGATGTCACATTTAAATCACAGTGTCAACTCTCATTGCCACTTACTATACCTTATGTTGACTTGTCAGCAGTATAGCATCTCATTTCCCAGCAGCTGCTAAGAGTTTAGTTGAGACCTAGGTATACATCAGCAAGACAAACTATTCAAAATTACTTCTTACAGCAATAGAAGCCTAATGGTTTTTGCAATAAATTAACTCTATGACACGAAGGGAAAAGTATTTGCTTAGTAGCAGAAATGATAATGGTAAGGTGCCCAACCTGATCAGAGAGTTGTCTGTAAATCCTGAATGAAGTTGCTTGCATTATTCAACCAAAAGGTCTTGGGTAAACTGAAACTGCATAAACATATATCTGTATGTATCATTTACCTGCTACGCCTTCTACACAGCCTTAGGAGACATGCTAAATAAAGGGAATAAAAAGTAATGCTCAATAACTATCCACTTACTGAACGAAATGGGCACCCTATAAAAAACCACAACAATATAGAGGTATGCACATGAACAAGCACAGAGGGACTAACATTGTACTCCCTGTCTCTTGAGACCACGTAATTCTCCCCACATCCTTTCTCCTGAGAGACATTTCCTACTTTCACTTCAAGTTTATGCTTTTATGTGAGAACTAATTAAATTGCTTCAAAAATGGTTACATAAATGTTATTTTCCTTTAAATAGACTATATTTTTTTGTTTACTGTTCTTGACTGTGATCAGTTTAATCAACGAGAAGCAGGTCTTACAAACTCCTCAAGGCTAAGACGTTTTTCATGCTCTTCCATTGTTCACACAGATTTTGCAAATGACCCCAAGCTTGAGGATTAACTTGTAGATAGTAATGTGCTAGGGGAAATTTTCAGGTAGGGCAGGACAGGAAAGGAAGTAAGATTCACTGCAGACTGTTTAACCTATGCAGAAATCGTGAGAGCTACAGAAAACTTGGAAAAGTCCCCAGTGAGTTTTTGAGACTCACATGAATCTCAGTAGGGTTTTGTATTTCCAGACTGTTTATGTATTTCCTGAAACTGTCACAGTAAATTTTCAAGTCTTGCTGTGAATTACTCTCTACCTGATGTCTTGCACTCTGCAATGAAGGCTGAATGCCATTGGATGCTTTGCAAGTCTGGTTGGCAGCTGAGCTCACAGATAGACAGAAACTCTGCAGAGGTAATGGTCAACCTTATCTGAAGCACCATGGCCATCCTAACCCTAAAGGAGCACTTGTCATAACATTTTATAACCTTCAGCTTCATCCTGTGCAGCTCTGACACCAACTTTAGGAAGCCGCCAGTGTAAGGGAGCAGGTCTTCAGACCTTTGGGATAATGTGCTGAAAAACATGACTCTGAAGAGCATGGTAGTCCAGTTGCAAGCAGGATCATCAGATTGGTTAGCTGTTGATGTCTCAGTACTCGAGGGCTCTCTTTTTTAATTTTTTCATTGCTTGGGTTTAATGATACTAAAAAGTTCCATGTCAATGAGAACTGAAGTCAGAAAAGTCAAGAGTGTGCTGACCTTGTTGGACCTGCTGGCTTATGCTGGCTTCTTTGACTCTGTTTTCCTCCTGCCGTAAGACTTCTAGTTTAGTGGGGGCTGGGACCACTTTTTTACCTCAGCTCGTACTGCAATGCACATCCAGGATGCTGCTGGAGTCGGAAGAGCTCAGCTGGAAACATCAGCAAGTGGCAGATGAGACGGGAAGGAAAATCAAGGCTACATAAACCCCGTGTGACCCAACTGCGAGAGTGGCTCAGCAGGTGATGGTTAGACTTAGGCTCTCTGCCCCATGCATACTGTAACATCCAAAAGCGTGTCTGTGCGCAGCAGGGAGCTCGGGGCAGCCTGGCTGCAAGACGGTGCCCCCGGCATGGGGACACCCAGCCGCAGCCCCTGTCCCCGCAGCAAGCTGGGCAGGGGGGCCGAGAGCCCACTCCCTCGGGATGGAGGCAATCGCAGCAGGTGCGCTGGGATCTAAATGCAATAAAGGACGAGTTCGGCGTGTGTAGGCTTCTTCTGGGGAAAGGTATGAGTCTGCCCTTCTGGCTAAATTCGAGCTTGTGTTTTTAGGTTCCCGGTTGGCCGGCAAGGGCACGCAGGGCGCTGCGGCATGGATTCAACACAGGGGTGGGGGCTTCCTATTTTTGTAGCTATTTTTGACAGCCTGCGGTGTGTGTAGGGGGGTTCCTTCCTGCCGGGAGCGCAGCCCCGGCGCGGTCGGCGGAGGAGCGCCAGGGCCGTGCGAGGGGCGGCGGGGGGCGGGTGTCCCGGGCGGCGGCGGGCGGGCACTAAGACCGCGCCGCCCCCGGGCGCTGCGCGGCGGCCGCAGAAGAGGAGGAGACCGGCGGGCCCGGGAGGAGAGGCGCGGAGGGGAGCGGAGCTATGCTAAACCCGGGGTACCGCTGAGGCGGGGCGGGCCAGGCCAGAGGCGGGGGCTCTCCGGCGGCGGGCGCGCAGGGGCCCGGCTCCCGAGGCGGCGGCAGGCAGCATCTCGGCGCGGGGAGCGGCTCCGCAGCCACCGGGCCAATGAACATGTCAGTGTTGACTTTGCAGGAATACGAATTCGAGAAGCAGTTCAACGAGCATGCGGCCATCCAGTGGATGCAGGAAAACTGGTGAGTGCCGCCCCCGGGCCCCGCCGCCCGCCCGCATCGCGGAGGCGCTGAGCCCATCCGGGTGCGCGGGTCGCGCCCGGCCGGCGCGGTGCGGCTCGGCT
>NW_024366926.1:6340516-6508102 GCF_014805655.1 Passer montanus | reverse complement strand
CCCCCCCCATGCAAGGGAATGTAAACACGCTGTTCAAAATTCAGATGTTCTCATTTGGCTTCCCAGATGTTTGAAGTTGAATAGATTTCTTTTTTGTTGTTGTTTTTTCATAATTTCCTCTGCTTCATCTTGTGAAGTGCTAAACCATTATTTCTTTTTGCCTGCACATTGAGATTCATCTGTAGGCTCTAAACTGCCTCAAAAGTGCTTCAATTTTGCATGAGCACTAAGCTGGGGACTGGGAAGCATTACCCACTGCTGAAGGCCCAGATCATTAAAAAGAGCATGTAAATCCACTGAACCAGAAATAAAAAGTGCACAGATCTTCTTTGTGAAGTCTCAACTGCTGCTTTAAGTAAAACATGAACCATTGGCATGTTTTTTTCCTGGCTCTTGAAAAAAAACTAAACTAACACCTTTTCTCAGCTGCATGTTCCTCAATCAAAAAAAGGGAAGATTGGGCTATAACCCAAGAGCTGGAGCTGCTAAGAGCTCATACTCCTGCCTTTCTCTCTGGACAACCTGTGTTCTTTCCAACCCCTGTAAGTAGCACCAGCCAGGCAAGGAATTGTTTGGGGATTGCCACCTGGGGTTTCTTAGTGTCAGGATAACTTTTGGGTCAAGATGCTTCAATTCACAATTGTTTCTGCTCTTAGACTTCAGCCTCTGTGAGTTCAGAAATTATGATTCCCATTGTTAAATGTAAATATATATTTATGGGGAGGTTTTCTTTGGAGTCCTGCCACACTGGAGCTTATTGCTTTTGTTCCAGGAAAAAGGAAAAAAAAATGTGGCAACTGTAGGCACATATTGTGGTATGTGAAAGAGAGCAATGAATTTTGAAGCAATTTGTACATATTTGCAAAAACTGCTGTCAACCAGAAAATAGCCTTCATTAAGAAACAAAGGGGGAGGTGTTTTTCTTTTATCTCTGAGCGGTTTGTAGGCTCAGAACAGGCAATCCAATGCTGTTCCAAGGTATTAAACAGCAGTAGTTCAAGGGTTGATGCAAAGCAATCAGCTGCTGAGATTGGCCAGGGGAGGAGTTGGCAGAGGGGCTATTTTACCTTCCCCAAGGGGACAAACCTACAGGGCTGTAGTGGCCACCCCCACCATCCTAGCAGGAACCAGGGCGCAATGGTTTGTTTTCCACCAGCATCCAAGAACTCTGTTTTGAAATCTCCCCTGCATCTTCCACAACTTGGTCCTTCAGTTGTTAATGGGAAAAGAACAAAACCACCTTGTTTTCACTGAAAGACAACAAAACCCGAACAGAATATGTGTTCTTTAATTCCAGTTCAAAGTAAAATCTCTCTGAAGACAGTCCTTTGTAATTTTTGTTTAAGTCAGTCAGTTAAATATTAGAGGAGCTGGGATTTTAGCTTGACTCAATAACATTAGATGGTAATTGGATAACATAGGTAAGGGATGCAAGTCAGTGCAAACTTGACATGGTTATTAGAGCAATCTTGACTTTATTAGGCTGTTGCCTTCACCTCTGTTAATTTGAGCTCAGAATGTATCAATTTCCTAAAGAGGAAGTTATGAAGAGACCAAAAATAGCTGGAAGTCTTTAATTTAAATATTTAAGCTAATATTCGTGGAAAATTGTTTGTGATCTTCACACAGTTATTTCATATTGTCAGCCAGCCTCAATTTACGTAAAAGCAGTATATTGAGACAAAACCAGGTGTAGGCAGTCACAGGGTGAAGGATTACTGGGTATAAAAGCTGTTTATTCTCTTAAACTATCTCTGGATATCTATCTGTCTATCTGTCTTTTGTTAAGATTACAGGTACTCTATATAGAAAATAAGCTATAGGCAAAGTGTGCCATTCTGCAATCATCTCAGTCCCATTATGGGGCACAGAATACATTTTTCTCAGCAAGAACTTTAATATTTGAAGCCGTTCTTCTTGTGCATAGCCTATTTATTCATTTTTAAACATCAAATTCTATAGCTTAAGTACTTTGATATATTCTAGTGGAACAACTCCCTGACTGTGAGGGATCCATCTCGGTAAGAGGGTAAATAAATTTAAATTCCTGCATAGCACTGATTTTTTTTTTTACCTTTCTGAAAAATTTACTTCACCAAGTAAAGCAAACAGACACAGGTTGTTTATAGCGCCTTTGATGAACAATTAAATAAATTGAATGGGTCATTCCAGACTATCCATAAGTAAAAAGATCATAATTCTTGGCTTTGGTCACTTCTATTTTGCCATTAAAAGTAAAAGGACAAAAGACTGCATAAAAAGAAACCAATCTGTTTCCCTTTTATTAAATCTGTTTACTGTCATACCATTTTGATTTATGGTCTTGGCCACTTTCATGAGGCAAAACTATGCTACTTTTTAAGTGTTTTTTTGGTGAGGCTTTGTTAAACTGTTAAGAGAGATGAGGAATATGAGTAACATAAATTGATTCTGTAGCAGCATGGGTGTTTCTTGGGTGTGCAGAGGAGTCTCCCTACCCCAGAACTGTTTTGCTGCTAGCTCCACAAAGCCTCTTTAATAAATCAGAAACACTGTCCCTGCCCTCTGTGTCCCCTCTATGCAGTGGAAAGGGACATTTGGCGTCTCACCTACTCGGGGGAATCTGGGCCTGTCTAAGCAGGGAGAGAACACACAGCACAAAATATCAGGTTTGTGAGGAAGGTCTGAGAACTGAGTTTTCAAAATTGAATGTGTAAAGGGTTGCAAGTTACCTTTGTGAGAATGGGCTGTATTTCCATACTTATTGGCAGTGGCTGTGATATACCTGCCATCTATATGCTGGTATTACTGCAATGTCTTTTTCCAGACCAGTAGGTCATAAAGTTCCATCTCTTCAGAAATGTGTTCTTTGGCATATGTAATTACTAATTAATCAAATACCTTTTGGGCAAATGAAAGCACAAAAGCACAGAAACTGTTTGAACTACTTACAGAGAAAATAAACAAAGTATCCATGCAGTTTCTTAGAGTTTTTGTAAGTGCAATTTAGTCTTGCGACTAAATAGTTCCTGTTTACTGTTCTGCCAGAGGGTTCAAACACATACCAACGTAGCACTTTCACCAAAATTGCTCTATCAAAGTCCTGAGGAGTATTTTCATAGGTCTTGGGTATTAATATCAAATGCCGAACAGTTATGACAGCCAAAATATATCAAAAGAGTTTCTTGGCAGAATGATGCCCAGTGAGGTGTAGATATTAACTCTGTGACCTAGACTGACTCCAGGCTGAATAACTACATTTGATTGATCGATAATAATTTTCTCTTTTCTGATATTTATGGTTATCATTTATTGTCTTGTGAAGTCTTATATGGTCATAGAATCTTGAGATTTTTTTGTTTCCGTAGAAAGAAATGCATCTGATCAGCAAATCTCTTTCTTTTAAAATCATTGGGAAATTTGCCAATTACTACAGTGGAAGCAATATGGAAGCCATGAGTTATAACTGAAGTTATCAATAATCTGCCATAATGTCTACAATTGCATTGCATTTGTGTACATTAAAAAAGATAACATTTGTGCCTCTGAAGACCAGATAATCTGCTTCACAGTTTGTATAGCCAGCTAAGTTAAGCACTTGGGGACCGTGTGTATGAAGTGTGTCTTTGCCTTATTGTGTTTCTAGGATACAGTTATAATAAAAGACCATGCATATAAAGCATGATTCCCTCTTCACACTTCCTTTTTGCTCATGTGGGATATTAACTTAGATTTTGATATACACCCTGAGCTAGTGCCTCTCCCTGTGCTTATTAGGAGCAGGCAGACTAAGAAAGATTCCTTCCACTCTCTGCCTTTCTTTGACCATTAATCCCTCATAACCTGTAAATACAGAAGTAAGTAAAGTTCTGGTTCCTTCCTACACCTTTTCAGAGACCAAGTTATATTAGGTCCAGAAATACATTTATTTTTTTTTTAAATTAATACTTGAAAAAGCTGTGCTAGTAAGTAGGCAAAAATTGTGACTTATAGACAACTTCTTAATTCTGGGGAATTGGACTGGGACATAATTGCAGACCAGTTATGACAAACGTCATGAGCCTTCTTTATTGCTATCCTCCATCCTGAACTGGACAGAAAACTAGTAGGACAAAAGAATATCTTAGACTGGTTGTTGTGCTCTAGGTCCATCTGGTGACTGAGCCACACACAACCACTCACACCCATGGTGGGATAGGACTGAGAATCCAGCAGGTAGAAGTGAGGGAACTCATGGGTTGAGACAAAGCCAGTTTAACAGGTAAACCAGAAACTGTGCAATCAAAGCAAAACAAAACTTCAACATTTAGTAGGCAGGTAGGTGTTCCCAGGAAAGCATGGCTCCATCACAGGTGACTTTGCAGGACAAATACCACCACTCTGAACATCTTCCTTATTCTTCTCTCAGCTTTATATGCTGAGCATGTCAGGGATATACCTCTGGTCAGCTCTTTGTGAATTTATAGAAGGAACCAGTCAAGCATTCTAGCTGCCCATATTGCTGTTATTTCCCTTCAACCCTGTTGTGGCATTGCTTGAAATAGGAAAATCCTGACTTCTTGTGGGTTGTTCCACCATCTAAGTTATTATTATGTTAAGTCTGGAAAAGTTACTCAAGTGTTACTCAAGTGAAAAGACCCCACATTTATGCTATGTATCTTCACCTGCTATCTATCTTAGCTGTATAAAGAACTAGACTGAAAAATTCAATATATTTCTAAAGAAGAAGGTAAGGTAGAGGATTTACCCTTCTGTGAGAAGATTACATTTTTTTGCTTAGCACAGTGATAAAGTTCAGTACCAGGTAGGTATATGATGCATAAATTATTGTTTATCTCTTAGTCTGTCTTGTCCTAAGTGTATTTAGGCAAAACACAGAAACTCATTTTATAAAGCAATTTCTAATTTTGCTCTCAGAGATTGTGCACTCACTTATAATCAAGCAATTTGATAAACAGTTGCCTGAATAAGAGGTGCAGCATGCCACATTGTCTGGAAATATTGAGACATGGGTTTTTCAGCTTTTTTTCTCCTTTTTCCCTTTTTTTTCCTTTTCCATTCCTCTAGTTAATGTTCTTTACTGTAGAAGCAGAAGCAGGTCCAACAGAGATAAGATGAAGATCTCTGTTTGAAGTCATCCTGCAAGGGTTTTCCTGCACTTGGTGCCCATGGGAGACGGATAAGCAATACACTCCTGAATGAAAGCAGACAGAGTGTGCCAGCTCCTCTGTGAAATCTGATGTACAGCAGTGTGTCAGCTGGTAACAAGGCAGTTGCTATCTGAGATATCTCAGCAAATTGCAGTGTTTGCAATATGGCCTAGAAAGGGATTTTCTGTTTGGGGTGATGTTGGAGGTGCTAGCAGAAGGAATAAGATTGTGAGTTGGTACAACAAGGGAAACATGTCTCTTTGTGCTTGCTCCAGGGTCTGAGGGTGGGTGTGTTTCAGCTGGTGAGGGTTTTCTCCTAAATCAGCATTGCTATTTGTGCAATCAGGCACCACTGGGTTGTGCTGGGAAGCAGTGGTGGAATCAAATCTCCAAGTTCTGGCCATGAGTCCTGATATCCCAGATGATCTTGTGGCACCACCAAATGGTTTAATATATTTTGAACTCCAGCTAGCATAGTTTACCTTAGAGATCAAGACACAATGATGTTTTTTACTTGTAAGCAGAAAGAGGTAGAATTTATTTGCTATGGGAAGAAGGTGTGCATCTCTTTGGTCATGGCACAACTGTTGATGCTACTCAAAGCCCAAATTACTGTACCCACTCACAGCGATCCCAAAAGACATTATGAGGAGTAGCTTGTTATTTTGAATTAGAAAGCATCTCAGGAGGTCCAAGATAAAAGTTCTGCTGGTGCATTCATAAGGAGCAGCTATTTATAGTATAGTTTTGTATCTTCTACAGACAATAAGAAAACAGCATTTGTGTCCTGAATGCTAAGGCTATTTCGTAATCATTATTAACCAGTATGGTCATTATGAGCATGCTTGTTTTGGCCCTTGGGTAACAAAGTTCACTGCTCCATCAAGCTCTGTCATAATCAGCCTTATTATAAAAACATAATATTGTAACCTTCAAAAGCTCCCTGGGCTAGTGCAGTAAAAACTGGGGGAATGAGCGGAAGTAATCTTTAGGCTAGCAGCAGTTACACTGGGAAAATATAACAATTTTTATGGATGCAAGGTACATGCTCCTCCCCACCCTCTTCATGCTCTTCTCACCAGGACAAAAGCTATCCCTCAGACCCCTCTCGGAGCCAAATTAGCTCATCAAAGCAAAGCAAGTTTATAACACAGTACTCACTGCATATCAAATTCCCATGCACTGCTTTGATTTCCATTCTTTGGAGTGCTGTTACCATATTTTGAGTATTTCATTTCAAAGAGAAGAGCTATTAAGCGTTTCCCCCAAAGAAGCTGATTATTCAATGGCTAAAGATGTCAAGGATAATGAAATAAAAAGGAAGCTGGGCTGTGATAGTCTCTAGCAGGAAAATACATCTCATTAGAAGGCATTCCCACCAGAGAAGTCTGTGGTGTTACATGCCTTAATTCCTTTCTGCTGCTAGGTTGTTACCCAAGTTTGGGATGCAGGCAGCATGCAGCCGCAGTGACAGTGCACAACTGTGTGCAAACAGTAATTAATCACTGGCTCCCTGAATGGAGCCTCTGTGAGCTGGAGGCAAATCAAAGGGCTGGCCTGGTTTCCAGCGCTTGAGGAACACGCCATGCTGTACAAATGGGAACATTCACGTTATGAATATCCCCTTGTAAGCCCTGTGGCAAGAGGCTGAGGGTAGCTGGCCTCCACAGGCTCAAGTCTGTGCTCAGCTGAAGGACCTGCCCTTTGGTGTTTGGTGATGGGGACAAACTGTGCATGCTCTGATCCCAGGATAATTCAGTTGAGTTTCCTGGCAATTCGAAAAAGAAAATCAATCTCACTACACAAAAGATTTGTATATGAATTTATATATTCAAGGCTGCTTGCAAGAGTGCATCTTTGAAATGGCAGTGGTGTTCTCTACAGGCAGATATGCATTAGAACTTTGTCGATACTTTGGCATCATCAGCAAAGAGCAAATATGCTGAGAAAAGGTGTAAATGCTTTCTCTCACCCCCTCCCAGTAATTAAGAGTCTTTAGACAAGGGAGTGCATTTTGAAGCAGAGAAGGGGGTTGTGTCAGTGTGAAACACAGTGGTTGTCATTAGAGGATCTACACATTTTGCCAGCGATGCTCACAGTGGTGTCTGAGACACCGCAAAATTTCCTTGCACTTAGAAAAAGCAAAAAGGCTTCCCCAGAGAGAGCACTGTGTGGGAAATGTGGGCAAATCTCGGTCTGCTTGGAAGGATGGCAAGTGGGTCACCGTCCTCGTGGGTGCAACTGTGGGTTAGGGGGAGGGTTGTGCTGAGATGGGTTATGGAGGGCAGGGCCAGAGAGACTGTCAGGCACTGAATTGTGTTTCACTGTGTTGTAAAATCCCTTTAAAAATATCCCAATATCTGCAGCATATATGACAGTAGGTCGTGCCCATCTTGCAATAACCATACTGCAGCACATGTGCTCATCATTACAAAGTATCAGGACATTTTCTGCCACCCTAAAATCCATTTTCCTGGCAGCTCAGTGTCACAGTGAACAGGGCTTCTTCCTGTGCTGTGTCTGTCTAGCAAAAAGAGGTGAAGTACAAAAGGGCTAAGGAAGTCATATAAATTGAATGATTATGTGGTTTTAAGATATATCAAAATAAAACTGGTCTGGAATGTCCCTTGATGTAAATTGTCCTAGAGATGTGGTACAATTTATATTAGCTGAGGTGCTTTTCCTCCAATTTGTCTAAAATACATGCTGTATGTGATGAAAGTCAAAAATCTCAGCAATTAGTTTTTCACTCACCTACATCTCTCATTATGCAGGTAAAGTGGGAGCTTCTTTCTCTTCACATCCTTGTGACAGTCTGTGTTGCTGTGTAGATATTTGTAGAGAGCTGTAAGGTCTCCCAGCAACTTTGCAAGCAGATTTCTGCAACTACACTCGTTTTCTGTCCAGTAAGGCCAGCACTAACCAGTGTTCCTTGCACCCTGGCAGGTCTGATTGTCCGGGAGGTCAGCATTGAGATTTCCCGGCAGCAAGTGGAGGAGCTCTTCGGGCCGGAGGATTACTGGTGCCAGTGCGTAGCCTGGAGCTCCGCCGGCACCACCAAGAGCCGCAAGGCCTACGTCCGCATTGCATGTGAGTGCTCGGGTGTGCAGCTGGGGGGATGCTGCTGAGCTGAGGAGAAGTGCAATCTCTGCCATTTCAGGGAGATTTTTGGTTTTTTCTGTATTTTGTGCAGGTATTGATGCATACTGAAACTGAGGCCTTCAGAAATATTCACAAGAGTTTTGGTTTATTCTCTTAAGAGCTAAATCTCATTCTCCTATGTGTGGCACCAAAACTGGTATTTATTGAGTACAGCAGTTTTGTGTCCCCTTAAAAGTGCCTGAAGTTAATGAGTAGGAGCCTTAACAAAGCAAGCTGTGGAAAGAGGCAATAGCTGTTCTTTTCACAGGATCACAGAATGGCTGAGTCTGGGAGGCACCTTTGGAGGTCATCTGATCCAACCATTGGCTCAAGCCAAGGACACATAGAGCCAATTACCCATGACCATCTCCAAATGCCTTTTGAATTTCTCCAACAAAGGAGACCCCACCACCTCTCTTGGTAACCTATGCCATTACTCTGTCACCCTCACAATGAGAAAGTGATGCCTGATGCTTAGAGAGAACTTTCTGTGTTTCATCTTCTTTCCATTACCTCTGGTCCCATTGCTGGGCTCCACTCAAAAGAGCCTGGCTGTATCTTTGTTGCCCTCTCCCATCTGGTGGATGGGATCCCTCTGAGCTTTCTCCTCTCCAGGTGAACAACCCCAGCTCTCTTGGCTTTTTCTTGTAGGAGAGATGCTGCTGTCATCTTTGAGGCCCTTTGCTGGACTGCCTCCAGTATGTCCATGTGTCTCTTGTACTGGGGAGCCCAGAACTGGTCCCCACACTCCATATGTGACCTCACAAGGGCTGAATTAAGGGACAGGATCAGCTCTCTCACCTGTTGTCAATACTTTTTTCCTAACACAGCCCAGGACATCATTAGTCTTATTTGCTAACATTTGCTACATTTCTCACTTATTGTCAGCTGGGCGTCCACCAGAACACCCAGGCTCTTTTCTGTAAAGCTGAAAATATGTATCACTGCAGTCAGATAATAGAGCTGCTGTTTCTTAGCAAAGAAAAAAGTGTGTGTTTAGCATATCATGTGACCAGATTTGTAATATGAGTTTGAAAGTGGTCATCTGAACCCTAGTATTTCATCATTATTATTCATGGCTACTAGCCTCAGTATTTATTTGGAACCATTCCCAGCTTAGACCCCAAGAACACAGGGCAACCAGTTCCCTGAAAACAGATCTTCATTTGACTGTACAAATATTTAATGTTCATTAATTTTCAAAGAGGTGCTTTTCTTTGTAATAGAGTAATCACACTGGGGACTCCCATTTCTCTTTCACATGATGAAATACTGGTCTGTATAATAGGAACAAAATATATCATCTAGAATTGCCTTTCTTCCACTGCTTTCACTCAGCAAAAACACATTTTGTGAGAAAAGGTCATTGGAAGTTGGATTTGCGGCATACTTATATTTCCTGCACTGTGCCTAACAATTTATAATAGGATAAGAGAAGTCTTCCAGCCAAATAAACCTTTTTTACAGACACATTAGAGGAAGGACTCTCTGTCATTATATCTCTCCATTAAGGGCTTGATTCTCCTTCTGTTCTTGGGAAACTACTACTTGGTTAAATCCTCAAAGAGGAGGTACCTTCTGTATAAACATCCAGATACCAATCTCAGAGGTGCTATTTAAATACCCATTTTTGAATGCCTTTAGTCCAAGTAAAATAGGAAATATGGACCTCTACTTTTAAGTATAGGCCTGCCCTCAGAGAAGAATTTCCCCAGGGCTAAGAGGAATTAAGATTATTGTACAAGACAGTCTTCCTGCAAAAGCAGAAATGCCATTACACGTGTGCATATTGCTTTCGCGTTGCAGGAAGCTTTTCAAAACTTTGAGGATTTTCCTTTTTTGTAATGAAACAAAAGAGAGTGGTTTCAATTTGTTCTTTCTTCTGAGCAGTGAGCACTTCAGAGAGGCTTAGCAATGTTTGAACAGGTTTTTTAGATTATGACTCTGCAGTTAACTCATTCAGTAGATTCTCATGTCTGGTAGCCCCTGACAGATGACCATTAAATCAACACAGCTTGGAAGTATTTTATATATACTTAAGTGTGTTTTACCTGATATTTAAGTAACTTTTGTGTCCTGGCATACCTGTGCACCTAATTCCTATATGACACATAATCATTATGTGTCAATGCAAGTTATTTTATATCAACTGACATTTCTTCCCAGGTGTTCACATTTCTGTTGAAGGTGCTCATAATACAGAGTTTGCTTATTTTTCTTACTATATTTTGGAAAGAGGAGAACAATCAGTTCAGTGATTTTTCCAAAGTCTCAGTGGCCTTTTTTTCCCCCCCAGAAAAGTCTAATTAAATAAACACCGGGGAATTTTAGACGCCTGTAACTCAAATGTAGCTTTGTATTTTACTGAAGTTTTTTTAACCTCTTGTCCCTGAATTTGGTGTTCTTGGACAGCTGTGACACAGGCAAGTCACTTAGAGTCCTTGGGATTAAGGGTTGAAGTATGAGTCCTTCAATCTGTAAGTTTTAAACCAGCAATAAAAAGCACATTCTGTGCAAAATTTTCCATGCACAGATTTCTATAAATTTGTCAGGTAACTCTGACCTACTTTTTGGGAACTCAGGAAGATGATGTGGGGAATATGCCTTTCTTTCTGACATAATTTGGTCTGCAAGACCAAAATATTTTAAACTCTCTTGCACCAACACTCATCTGTATTCATAACTTTTACTTCTTAGGACTGAATCTGCACTGGCAATAAAAAAAAAAATAAATTAAAAGTTGTGTCATGATAAAGTTTCAACACAGCTGGTTAAGTATTCTGATGGTTACAGAGTGTGCCATGAGGCTGGGATAAAATGTAGGTTCTATGCAGTATTTATTAATCCAGGAAATCAAGGATGTCCAAATCTTAAGAGAGACAGAAGAGTCCATCTCTCCACATCAGTCTGTAGCTATAGCTGCTTATTTGTCACCAGTGCAGTCTTCCCTTTTAATTGGCACAAGAGTGAGCACTGACACCTTTGGGAAAGGTGAGGGGCCAATGGAGCATGTAAACTACTTAAGTGAAATTATTTATCTTAATACCTGAACCTGGTGATTTTATCTTGACAGGTACAATTGTAGCATATCTAGCCATATCTAGCACATTAGGAAAAGCTTCTCTCCTCTTTCTCTCTCTCACCCTGCCCCCATCTCCCTCTCCTCTCTCTCTTTTTCTCCCTCTCCCTGTTAATTTCCTTCTACTTTTATCCTTATCTGCTTTGTTTTTTCCCCCTTATGCCCTGTTCTGGAATTATTGTGTCCTCTCAAGGGCTGGAGCTGTACTCCATTAAAACGAACAGAAAAATAGCACCCAGCATCACTGCTCACTGAGCGTGTAATAGAATTAACTGAAAAGTAATTTGAAAGTGTGAAAAATGTGCATCCTGGAAAAGCAGCTTGTGTTTGTTTAATACAGGGTCAGGCATGTGTCAGAAAGTACATAGCAACCTGGTCAATGAAAGTTCTCTGTGAAAATCAATTGCAACATTGCTTTGACCAAGAGCTCTAGTTATTCAGGAAAGGAATGATCTATAAATATGGACTAAAGATGCTGCTGGTGTTCAAAGGTTGCCCATGCTGGCAATACAGACAGGAAAAGAGCCTGAGTTTAAAGACAACATTCCAGCTCCCTTAAGTGTTCAGGGCATTTAACAGAAAATCACTGTTGCACTCCTGGGTCATGTGTGTTCTGGGAAATTACTCCCTCCTGTGCAGGATGTTTCTGCAAAGGCATGTCTTTCCAGTTTCACGGAATTCATTGTCTTGGGGCATTGGTCTCCCCATGAGAGCAGAGCTGAGCATTTCATCCTCTTGAACCAGCAGATTTGTTGGGATTCATTTGCCATTTTAGATATATCAGAAACCAACAAAGTAGTGTCACCTAATGTATGTATATTGGTGGAGCTGGAAAGATACAATAAATTTTCTGAGATATTTGCCTAGGAAAGTGCTAAAACACATTTCCTGTTTATTCGCACATTGCTGGTTTAGTCTAGGCAAATCCTATGAGGAGCCTTAGAAGTCACTAATATGTTTTGATACAGTTTTCCTGCTCAATTAAAAAATTTTCCTGTTGTGGAGGGAGGGAGAAAGAGGGGATTTTGGGCAGCTTTACCTTCAGCTGTGAAAAATGCAACTGAATATAAAGTTTTAATGTGAATTTTCTGTAACACAGCTGCTGTCATTGAGCAGATAAAACCTAGCAGGGCAAAATTCCTGTTAAAACAATGAATGAGATCTGAGCCTGTGTAACCAAAAGTAGAGTTAAACCCACTGGAACATATATCTGATAAAGACTAAACAATAGCTGCAAGATTTGACCTAATTTTTAGATCAGATAATAAAGGGGTGGCTAAGACAAATTGCTTTGAGCCCCTGTGCATAGAGCAAACTCACTTTTCATTTGTACCACTTTGGTGTTGCTGTAGCTTCACTGACTTCATGATGTTAACCCATGCTCTCCTTGAGAAAATATAGTAAAAATTCAAGCCCTAAATCTGCTCCCAGGTTTTGGAATTGTTGCACATCTATGAGAAAATAGAAGCTTTTCTTGTAATTTCTATTTCCTGATTTTTTTTGTGTAATGAATGTGAATAGTTTATTCTTTTCCTTTATTCATTATCTTAAAATCAGAATTTAAAAAAAAAAAGACAAGAGAAAATATTTTTAAAAGCCTTGATGTAGTAAGGAACTGTGCTTGTTAATCTCTTTTTATAATTTTGTATTAGTTTCCCACGTACTTATCTGAAAGCCTTTATTCTCCCAGACATTTTTTTCAAAGGCATGCAGTTAATATATGCATGTCAGATCCTGTATACTGATAAGATAAATGTGGTACAGAAAATTAGATTGGTTCATCTGATGGTTTATCTCCGCTTACAAGGGGTTTGCAGTTATGAAAAGGAGCAGATATGAAAAACAATCACATATGCTTTACTGATACTTGTTTATCTCACCTTGTAGTGCTGGGGCCTGTGCTCCATGGCACACGGCTGCAGTGCCTTTCTTCCCTCTCATCTCATACCTGATCCAAGCAGAGCTGTGAAGACATGTTCTGCAGCCAAAGCATTAGAGCCCTTTGTAATAGGAGCAAGGTTGGGTGGATGTTGAGATAAGCAGAAGGGAGATAGGAAGGTCAACAACTGAAAATGTTAATGGGAAGGTACATCCAGGATATCCAGTATTAAAAAAGAACATTAAAATGTGGTTTGTGTACTTTGGCAAGTGTGTGTGAGAGTTAGCAGAGATAGGACCTTAATTCCTTCCTTCCTTGTGTGCCATTTAAGTTGCTACTAATCAATATCCGCTGCTTGGAGTTAATAAAGGGATGACTGAGGCATGTGCTCTTGAGCTGAGATTACTGAAGAGCAGCAGATTACAGAAAGGGCAGCAGAGAGGTTAACTGTGCATTTAGCATATTCAGTCCTACCTACCTCTCTGCTTGTGCTCCTGAAAAACACGTTTCTGTACCACTTCCCAAGTTAACAGGAGTGACCACTCCCAAATTTAAGAATGCGGTTGCAACAGTAATGAATAGAAAATTAAGTTGCACTGTATGGAAGAGCCAAGACTCTATAAATTATGGTGGACCTGATGTTTGTATTGCTTCAAAAACAAAAGGAAACTCCTGAATTAACATTAATTTAATCCCTCTGTAGGAGCTTTGAGAATATCCTACCTACACTGTCATGCCTAATAAATTATCATCTTTCAGTACAGTCTGATTAGGGCCTTAGTTTTGATAGATCCAGCCAGGAAGCTAATAAATTTTTGCTTGTATTTTAGTAGTCACCAGATAGCTGTGTGAGTTATGTTAGTGCATCAGAAGAGCAACAACAAAACACCACTTACACAAAGAGTTTTCAGTTTTAGTGTTTCAGTGTCTTGTAAATTCAATTGTAATGTACACCTGATGTTTCTAATGCCTGTCTTTAGTAGCTTTAGCACACCTGTCATGTAAAAAGTCACCTGTTGAGGTTACGTCATTTGAACATTATATTTAGATTTATTTGAAAAACAAAAACTTAGGAGTTCATCTTCAATCACCAAATAAAATAAATAGAAGTAAGTTTATAAGTTGGTTTTCAGGTTAAGCTCACAACAAAATATTGATCTATCAAGTAAAAATAGAAGAGAACAGTGTGATCAACTTATACCTGGGAACCCATCTGCTCAGTGAATTCTTGACAAAGTTTGTTTACTTGTATTTTTTACAGCTGTTTCAATACCAAAAGTGCTGAGTGGGTCATTTTTCATTATAAGCATAGCCCACAAGAAAGCTGGGTTGCAAAAGACTGTTTAGTCTTACGAGCACCTGTCTGAATTAGCTTGGAGCTAAAGAGAGAAGGGGAAAGAAATGGTTTTCTTGCAGATCTGTAAGTAGTGAGTCTCTAGAATCATTGGGGTATAGTGTTATCCCCAGGTGGCTGCAGATGCCACTGACAGAGTGAGGACTGGTCAGTCTGCACCTCCCATTTGTTCAGGCTGAAAATACAAAGGAAATAAAAGAGGAGAGAAGGTCCTGAGCTCATGCAGAGTGTCTTGCAAATTGTAGGCTGGCAAGCAAAGGGTGTTCCTTGCCTCATTGTGTAGCTCAGGTCAGTAGATAGAGCAGCCTGCATCCCCAAAACAAGGTGTGCAGTTCCAGGAAGCTGCTGCAGTTCCCCTCAGCAGTTTGACCATGGAAGCTCATGCTGCTTCCTGGCTATGTGGGCCACCTGAGGGCTACAGACAAGCCCAGTTTAAGCCACAGGCTGTCAGGCATTTTAGGAAAGGTGGAAGTTCCACCATTCGTGATTTGCCTCTTCAGATTGAGAAGGTGGCCGTGTCAGCCTCGTGGTGCTGCAACATTTGTCTTTAGGACTGGCCAGAAGTGAAACAGCCCCTGCAGAAAAGGAAAGAGTAGCACAGAGTTGTGTATTGAGGATTAAGACAGAGTTCTGAGGTGTTGACTTATTTCCTCAGTCTTCAGCTCCAGCTGCTAAAGCGTGGGCCAGCTGAGAGCACTGCCCTGTCCAGCTGCAATCCCATTCCATGAGCAGCAGTGCTCTGGAGGAGGGCAGGAGGCTTTGATCAACGCCCAGCGTGCAGCTGGTACAGCAGGGGACTCTGCAGGGCAAGACACCACGCTTAGAAAAGCCATTGATAGAGGTTGCAGAGGGATCCCCTGGGTTACAGACTGATGACACTCCTGTGATTGTCTCACTGGAAATCTGGTTTGATCTAATTAATAACATAGCTGGAACCACACAAGAACAAAATGGAAAAAGAAGAGGTTTTTATAACTAACCTTTCCATTGCTTACCCACCAGTGCGATTGATCCCCTTGCAAAGGTCACAGACTCAGCTGTGAACATTAAAGCAAGGCCGAACTATGCCTGAGAGGTCAGGGTTCCTTACATTTAGATTTGCAATTCAGTATTTAATAGGGGGTTTTTTTGGTAGCAAAAAGGTGTCTCTCAACTCTGTCCACATTGTGGAGAGTGATGGAAGAAGAAGAGACCAGTTTTACAATATTATTAGTCATGTTTCTGGAACTAAGAATCAGTCATCCAAGTTTTGGAATAAATGCCATGAGATGTGTTTTCACAAGCATGTGAATTCTCTTTTACTTTATAGAACATCAGTGGCATTTTACCAGTCTTTTCCCACAATTATTTTTCTGTTTGCCTGTTCTTATTAGGCCAGGTAAAATTAAAATAGAATTGAGCCTCGCCTCTTTAGAACATTCTCAGGGGTAAAAGGTAGACTTGACATCTTGGTTACATATCACATATTGGCCTTCTAATAACAGCTAAAATTTTACCAAGCCATATTCACTTTTTCTCTAGTGTTTTTATTGTAATTTTTGCTTTTGAATTTTTATTGTATTTTTTGCTTTTGATGTGTTTGGTTTTATATGGATGTCTGTATATACTTACCTATATAAAGCAACCTATCTTCTGTATGGAAATGCATACTTTTTTCACATTCTTAAACCTTTGTTTCTCTTAAAGCACACATCGAACATATTTCTCTCAATGGCCATATTTAATATAACAGTTGTATAGAAAAAAAAAAGCGTCTTTTTTTCTTTTTGTGCTCTTAAATCTTGCTCATATTTTAGATTGTTTGTTCAGATCCTATTCAGTAAACAGGAGGAAAGTTGATGTTGGAGTTACTAGAAGAAGAGAGTTTAAAAGGTCTACCAAGGGCAGAAATCTATCTTTCCCTGACAGTAATGCTGCCTTGTTCTGTTTGTCTGGTTTGCATCTAATTCCTGGCTGACAAGTGTCCGTTTTTCATGCTCATTCATTAGTCACCCTTGCATTAGCACCACATTGAAGCGCCTGGTCTGCCTCTTATCACATTTCTCAGAAATGATAAAAGATATCCTTATAGTTTTACCCACCCACACATCACAGTAAAAACCCAGAACAACAAAGAGATAAAATACATTTGATTAAAAAAAATAATAGGGTTGTTCTTCGTTCTTTCTTAGAAGCTGACAGGTAGAAAAGGAAGGGGAAATTACTTCCTGTGTATAATCTATTACCTTTTGCAGGAAAAAATGCAACTTCTGAATGTTTTGTAAGATAAAAATGTGTTAAACATATAATGAAGTCATTTAGCAGTGCATCAAAAATTAGATCTAATGCCCCTTTGTCCAAAAAGCATAGAAATTCAGAAGGAAAGTTAACAACATGGTGTACACTGAGAGTCTGATTTTCCATTACTTTATTTCAGTTTTATGCTTATGAAAATTCTCTGGTTTCCATGCAGCTCTTATGCAGCCTTATGTCCTTACCAGAGAGGGTTGTGCAGAGTGTTTCAGGAGTCTTGGAGGGAAGTCTCACTATAAGTATGCTGTAAACGTGCTGCAATATATGCCACAAGAGCCCCATCTGAATTTACTAGGGCTGTGCCTTAGTAAGGAAAATAGTCTGGCTCAAGGTGGCAGACCAGAATTTTAATTGCTGCCTTTGGTTTCTGTTATGAACACATCCTTGAAGGGAAGGTAGAGGTGGGGTAAAACAGCTGATGGGAGTGCAGGCTGTTACCTGAGCCTGGCAGTGACATCCCTCTAGTCAGAGAGGTGGTGAAGGACAGGATGGGCCCTTCAGCACCACTGTCCACTCTGGCTCACTGCGTTATGGGGAATATTACCTGCAGAAGGGGAGGAAGGGTATTGCTAACACCAGCAATATAGGGTTATTCTACATTACCAAACTAATAATGGAAAGAAAGTCCAGCTGCCTTTCTCTCTTGTCCCTCCTATGGAAGGTAAGGGTAGGGAAGGTGCTTTCTCAGCATCTCAGTAACAGGGCTGCTGCCCACATGAGACTTTAACAGTGCACACTGCCTCTCGACAGAGAGGTCCTGATCCAGAATGGATCAAATGTTTTATTGATTTGCTTTTCCAAGTATATTTTTTGAAGATTGTTAAAGCTTCTTTGGGATGTATTTTATTAGTCTCTTACCATTCTCTGGGAAAATGAATCCCTTCTGTCCCCACTCACAAGCAATTGTAACTTACATGACACTTTGAGAAATTGAAAAGTGTTATTGAAAATACTCTGCTTGGGAAAGATCCAAAGTCCCTCAGTACATTAGCAAGCTCACCCACTCCCAGCTGACAGTATGATGACTATAATTGTTAAATGGCAAAGGAAGCTGAAGATTGGAGAATTAGGAGGGTGTCATTGTTACCCACAGAAATCATAGCAAGGGCTATAGAGAAAAAGCAGTCATTTCAAAACCCAGTGCTGTCCAAGCAAGGTGTTTCATGATAGTTACAGCAGATGAGGAAGATGTTTGTCCAGGCCCTTTGCTTCATCATCAGTTAAAAACCCATCTCGTGTGTGTCACAACCAGCCAACCTTATGCTTGGTTAGGTCAACTAACCATAAGTGCCCTGCACTGTTGCCATCCAGGGCCATTTGTAGGTGACGTGGCTGCTGTGGGAGGTGGTGGAATAAAGCTGTGAACACGTGGGAGGAAGCCAACAGGATATAGGAGCTCCTAGTCTTGTAAATACACAATTATGTACCTTCACCCCTCCCAAATTAGTATCATTTACTCAATAGTGTCTAATGGCTCCTTTGAGAACATTACTGCCTATTATGTCAAAGGCTCTACTCAGTGTATTTTTAGTTTGTGGATCATTGAAATGCTTGAACTCAACAGTGCCATTAGAGCATCCTCCCACAGCAAGGTGCTGTGGGGCTCTACTCAGTGTATTTTTAGTTTGTGGATCATTGAAATGCTTGAACCCAACAGTGCCATTAGAGCATCCTCCCAAGGTGCTGTGGATGGGGCAGCCAGGAGAGCAGGGGTCCCAGAGAGTTCATCTCACTTGCAGCAGCACCACTGCAACTGTTCTCAGGGAAAAGGGGCTGTTCATACCCAGCAATTCTAGCTGTTGGTGGCAAAGATATTAAAGGGGGATTTTTTTACTGTTATTACACATTTCTAGATTAATGCTATTTACTTTTGCATGCACTAAAACTTTGGGATTTTTCTAAAGGCAAGTGCTTTATGGGAGAGGTGATTATTGTGCAAGTGAGGCAATGTAAAACTAGAGCTCTGTTAAATATTTCAGGAAGTTAGGTAGGACAGTAAATCAACATGTCAAGAAAAATATTCAGATTATTATCTAATCTCCCTCTGTCTTCAGCCTGAACACCTGAAATCTATTATTAATATGCTATTTAACACTGTGCTTATATGCTTCTATTACTATTACAGTAACTTTCTCATTTTCCCTCAACCATGAGGTTAGAGCACAATAATTGCATTATGCACATGTGTGTACCTGCTAAATGCACTAAGGTGTACCTGATGTAGAGATAATCCTTTTCTTCTGAAGATATCTGTGGACCAAGCAATAATGTGATCTTATGGGTACTGCTAGCAATATAGCCCCAGCTGTTTGCTAATTCAAAGCAAACTGCATTATCCTGACATTATGTGTGCTCAGGATACCTGTCAAGCCCACAGGATGGGTGAGGAGCCTGGGCCCAAAGAAGAATGTAACTTCCCAAGAAACCTACCAGCTCATTTCATGAGCTGCTCATTTCCATGTTTAATGTGCAGAACTGCAGCAAGCCAAAACTCAGCATTTTGTCCTTGGAATGACTCCCACCCATGGGCACCTGGAGGGTTTCAGATTTGCTCAAATGGAGCCACAGAACCCAAATGTCCACTGGGTGGCCTGTCAGAGAGGGTGGGATGAAGGTGCTGGTGCTGGCAATGCATTGGGAACTCTGTAGAGATGTCAGAGACTTGCTGTGGTTTCTGTCCCATGAACGAGCCTCCCTGGCTTGGAATAACTCCAATGTGAAAGGGATGCTGACAGGCACAGCCTGGCGAAACTTGGCATGTCATCTTAAGAAACGTTCATGTCCAGATTTTTGCTCCTCCTCTTTGCCCTAAGTTATCCAGTGTTGTAGGGTAAAGCCCCCTTCAGCAACAGCTGAGGTTGGAGTAGTGGGGTTTGTAGTGAGGTAGCTGTGACACTGGCATGAGCTTCCTTTTGACAGAAGGTAATCCCAACCAAGCAGAGAGCTGGAGGCAGCAATTTCTTACATTGCTGCAGTAGGGTGTACCAAAGCTTATCTTTTGGTGCCCTAAACTGTGGCCACAAATCTTGTCCCATCAGAGGGGCTCTCAGTATCCCTGCCCTGCGTGCCAGAGGGAGCAAGAATGCTGCTGGCGGGAAACCAGTGAAGTGTGGGGCTGCTTCTCTCATGCCTGTGGTGAAGAGGAAGGACTGAGATGACTCAGTTTCACTGGGGAAATGCTTGGATGTCAGAAGTTTGCCACTATATCAATTAAAATTAGCATCTCCAGCTATGACAGAGCTTTTTCATGGTACCATTGAACTGATACTGAATTCCAGGTAGTTGAACAGTCATGTTTTCCCAATATAGGATAAGAGATAGAGGTCTCATGCCATTTAAAGTTTCAGGGCATCAGAGGAGCTGATTTTGGTGGCAGCCACCCCATCTCCCTTTCTGTCTCTGCATTTGCCAGCCCCAGGTTTTGCCTTTTGGTAGCACTGATGCAGTTCCTTGTGGGTCAACTCTTAAATCAGGTCTTGGGGGTAATCTAGGAAAAGATAACCCTTTGCATTTGTAAACTAGTTCAATTCAGTGATCTGTTTTGCAGCCCAGTCATAGGTTATGGCTTCAAAATATAAAATATCTTGTTTTAAATAGTTCCCATTTGACTGTGTCTTGTTGCCAATACGATACAAGTATTTGTGCAACCTCACAGTGAGCTGATGTACGGAGATGGTTTGACTTCAGAACAAGAAGTAAAACAAAAATAACTGAGTTGTAAAGTTTTTGAAGTCAGGCCAGATCTTTGATGTGACTTTGAGCATGGTTTCACATCTATCTGCAGAAGGAACTGGCAGCAGGCAGAAATATCCCCAGTAGCTACTGGGGCTGCAGCTCAGCTCTCCAAAGGCACATCCTCCCTGGCACAGAGGAGAGGGTGGCAGTCCATGGCAGAAACATGGGAATAGTGATAAGGAGGAAACTTCTCAGGTCCATTTTACCATCAGTGCAGACATTACTAAAGAATATAAAAAAAGCCAGAATTTGCAGCTGTCCAGTACAATGAACTGGTTTGATCTTTGGAGGTGCATTCAATACCCTGTCAGTCTCCCATATTTCTGTGGTGCTATGGAGGGTTCCAAACATGGTTCAATTCCTTGAAGTGACTTTTTATTATTATCATTATTATTACTACATTATTATTAATAATAATAACTTAGTGCTACAGGGATAATGATACGGTGTAGACAAATTAGCTAAAGCTGTAAAGTTAATGCTTATGAGCTAAAAGTACATTAAATCACAGCATGAGCATTTTCATCTATGAGTTTAAGGCAACTCAGTTTATATACTGTAGTTTTATAGATTTATTTAATTTTCCATAACTTTCTTTAGTACTTTACTGGTATAGTTTATCAAACAAAAATTATCTGAAGAAGGGACTTGTTTCACTTTTTGTTCTGTGTCTGGACATGACCTTCCACAGGAAGCCTTTGTTGCTCAATGGGTTCACATGCTGTACCACAATATAAGTATTAAGTCCACTATAAAATCTTTGCTTAATGTTGGAAAGAAGTGAAAACATGACCCAGACATATTTTAATGCTTTATTTTACAGGGAGCAGAACTGCTGTTTTCTTTGTCTCTTGCATTTATCCAATGTGGCAATCAAATATAATGTAAATGAGCAGCTGATAATAATGTTAATGATTTTATTTTCTTCTCCCTTCTCAGATCTCCGGAAAACTTTTGAGCAGGAGCCCTTAGGGAAAGAAGTGTCCCTGGAGCAAGAGGTCCTGCTCCAGTGCCGTCCCCCTGAAGGCATCCCAGTAGCTGAGGTGAGCAACAGCAGCAGTGTCTGGCACTGGGGCATCCTGAGTAAATTCTGATGGGTGGCTAATGGTGCAGTGACTTACAGCAGGGCGTGATGGATGGGTGCTAATGGAAAGCTGACTGACTGCTGCTCATAGGCAAGATTGATTGGGACCTGATTAATGGCTTTGGGTTGTGGCGCCCTGCTGGGCAGAGCTGCAGGTGGTTTGGTTTCAGTTTTTTCTTCCATTTGAAAAATCACAACTGTATCTGGCATCCAGAGGACACATAGCTGGGGAACATATTAATACCAGCCTGTTGTCTTTCATTCTGCTTTTAAAGGAAAAAAAATAATTGCTTATTCTGAGGGGCACCTTTCAAACAAGTTTTAATTTTTAGTTTGCCAGACTATATTCCACACATGTGTATGATTGCTTATTCTGAGGGGCACCTTTCAAACAAGTTTTAATTTTTAGTTTGCCAGACAATATTCCACACGTGTATACACCACTCTGCCAACTTGGCACGAGAGGATGTGATATAATACAGGTTCCCAGGTAAAGCAGCATGAGGTTTGGGAAAGTAGAGGATGTATTTGCCTAATAAGCCATCTTCAGGGCCTTAGCTGATTTTCCTACTGGCTTTTAAGCAAACCCAGAGTGGGTAGCCTATTCTCCCTCTGCAGGAGCCAGCCTGCCCTTCAGCAGAATCTGTGCCTGACAACAGCAGTGAGCAGCAGCTTCCCTAAGCGTAGCAGTGCCTCCAGTTTCAGACTCACATCTCATGGAAGGGGAGGCCCCTGAGTCACAGGGAAGCCTCTGAAATCCTAAATCCACTGTGGCTGTTATGAGAAAAATTGATTGCTAATGACGGTAATTCCCCTATCTGAATTCTCTTTGGTTTTCCTCTACCAGGCACAGAAGAAACTGTTGCCAATTTGCATTAGGATAAGTCAGACTGTCATGGCTAAGTAGCAAAGTGGTTGTCACTCAGAGCTCATGGCTGATTTCTCAGGAGATGAAGCTTAAAATGTTACCTCCCCATCTAACCCAAGTTTAGATTTAATCAGAATTGCAGAAACATGTCCACAAACATCAGAAAGAATAATTAGCACAGAAGATTTTCCCCACTTTCTTGTTCTGTAGGCTGTTTTCTTTCCCCATTAAGATCTCCCAAACTCTAAAGAGTGTTTAGGTCTGCCGAGCCAGCTTGCTGACAACTGTAATATTAATCAGTTGGGTTTCGTCAGGAACTTAGCAGCAGGTTTTTATTTTCCTTTCTGATGTTTCTTTGCATCAAATCAACTTCTTGTTGTACCATGACAGGAGTTTTTGCACTGGGATGTGTTGTTCAGGCAGTGCAGGGTAGTACTGGGGTACTTCATTACCTTTGCTAGAAACAGAGATTAATTCTGGCAGGGAGGTTCGGTTTTATGCGGTGTTACAAGGAGCTCTGGCATTTCAGCAGCCAGGCCGATTGTTCCCTCAGAAAGGTCTGTTATACCCAGTCGCGTGGCTGAGACCCAAACTGCATAATTTAACATGATTTGTGGAAAGTGATCTCTGAAAAAATCCTCTGTGAGCTGCTGCCATAACAGTTGTGCTTTTTCCTGCCTTCCAGTATCCTGCTCGCTCTGTCAATAGCTCTTCATGACGGTGCATTGAGTGACTCTGAATCTTATTTGTACCATGGTCAGGGCAGACACCAATTAACACTTGGCAGGCTCAGAAATCTTATACTCCCTATCTGACATTCAAAAGAACCATTCTCAGTGTGGGTTTTTTTCCTCTTCTGACTTTTGAAGTCAGAAAGAGATCAAACACCCAGATTGGACAGCTGCCTAATAGAGCCTCTTTGTAGATTCTTTCCAACACTATTAAAAGAACAAAGACCTGAGCACTAATGAATATGAATACCTTAATGTGACACTTTATTACAGCCACTTGCTGAAGCTAGTAAGATAAATTTCAGAAAAAAAAAAAAAAGAGAGATGAAAGATAACTTGGTGGGTTGAAGGATTACATGATTATTTTAATTTAAAGATGAATGAGTTCTTTGTTTAAGACTTCATTTATTTGTTTGGAGAAGTTTCTGATATGATGGTACAGGTGACTATAAGAAGGACTTGGGAGAAGGCAGGCAGCAGACTGAGGCTGTTTTCCATCTTTTTGAAAAACTGCTTTGACTCCAAATAGAGTAGGGTAATGCATATGCTGCAGCTGTGAGCAGCATTTCCAAATACTTTGGTGAGCATGTGCTTTAGATTCTTCACACTCTGGAAACTGTGTTTTGTTTAAGATTTTTTTTTCTTACTTACTGGTTTCTGAAGGAGCCACTGTATTTAACACCAAAACAGATGAAGAGAAGCTTACACTGTAGACTGTACAAAATACACCTTTGGTGTAATGTGTTGCAGTGCTGGAGTCCAGAGTCCCAACATCTTTTGCTTGCTTTTTCTCTTTGATTCCATTCTCCCGCTTCATTCTCTGTTGGGTGTTTTGTTTTTCCTTTTTTTCCTGGTATTTCAAAGTGGTGAGAAGAAGCATTCTTAGGGATAAATTCTGTCCTCTTTTCAGTATCTGGGGAATTCAGGCTTATCATTCCCAGCATATTTAATTGCAATTAACTGTGTCAAGCTCTTATGGATCAATGTAAGAGCAGATCTTAGGAATACTGAAAAGCTGAACCACACAGCAACATACAGCTTCTCCAGAGGGCGAGAAGGACAAAGACAGAGACGGACAGGCAAAGCTTTTAAAGTAACACTTACCAGTCCCTCAGATCCACTAATACATGACAAGCATTAAAGTGAGCTCAGGTCATGGGCACTGTGAAAAAAAAAAGAAAAAGTCAAAATCCAAATACAAACAGATGTGTTAAAATACACCAGCCTCAGGGCCTGAGGTCAAATCAAAGTACATCTCCTTGTTCACTTGGGACAACGTAAGGAAGCAAGGGTTTCCATGGTCTCCGGAAAAACAGAGATATAAACAGAGGTAACAGAAATATCAGCTTCTCTGCCATCATGCACCCCTGCCCACCAGCCCTGACCAGCGTGGGTGTCAGCTGCACCATGGCATCCCTCCCCACTCCCAGGTTTATAGCCAATATCAATCTGAACAAACCTACAGGTTCTGAACCACCCAGGTAAATGTTTGGGCTGTGCCAATGCATGGCCCAGGCAAGCAGCAGAAGGACCAGCACAGGTGCTGTTACACTGAGATTTTCGCATCTAGCTGAGGGGGGGAAGGGGCAAGCTCACGTGTTCCTGCTGTGACAAAAAGAGAAAACAAATGAGTAGACATAAAAACAAACAGCACCCTGCCCTAGCTCTATACTTCTCTGCCTTCTGCTTTCCCCCAATGACGAGAAGGAGGGCGAGGTGGTGCAATCAGCAGTCTGACCCGCCAGCCTCACGCTCAGTGGAAATCAGACAGAAGCAGCTCCCCAGCATGAACAGAAACATCCATTTCAGTTCCACTCTGCTCTCTGTGTGATTTTCTAAACCTAACCTGAGAAGGCAGGAAGGATCCCATTCTGTGATGCTCGAACAGTAATGGCTGAGTTGTTAGCAATTAACCCCTTAGCTCATTTAACTTGTTCTTTGAAAGACATCAGCATCATATTGCACATGATAAAATATAGTTAGAGACACTGAGTCACATCAAATTATCTCATTTGGGTAGGTTATAGATCAAAACACAAATGAGATGTAAGATTGGTTAATATGCCATAAGCTGCCAGATGAACTTTTGCATTGAAATGTGTGATTTGTGGAGCCTTTAACGGGGGGGTAATTGCTTCTTTAATTTTAATTGAGGTGTTTCACAGAGTAATTTAATTGCAGAACAGGGTGTAGTGTACAGTTTGGTGACCCAGTTGGGTTTAAAACTGTATGTGATATTTATCCACATTCATAGCTTTAATTAGGAACTAGAGCAAGGGGGAAAGGATCACTGAGTCAAGAGGCAGAAGAGAGTGTTTTGTCGAGTCAAGATGACTGTGACACAAACTTTATTCAGCTGCTCTTGCCCAGGCAAAGGCTGGTGGAAGCTAGGGACTTCTACAAATAGGCAGCTCTATCTAAATGATTATTAATATGAATGCTGTTTGTGTTGTTTCCTGAGAGCCTCTTATGTTTTGCAGCAGTTATCCCTTAATTGGGAGTTCATGTGTGTGCATTTCCATGCAGGTGTGTGTCACTGAGAGAGTGTTTTATATTCACTGCAGGAAAGTGAGGACCAGGAGAGACAAGTAGAAGAGTTTGTGGCCAAAAATGCTAATTGCTGAAAAGTGACACTTTTGCAGTCCTTTGCAGTTCCTTGTGACATACAGCAGAACTGCCTTTGGTTGTCAGTGAGAGGAAGAGTGGGCAGGGAGAGGCAGGTTTGTGTAAAGAAAGAGCACAGCCCAAAATTCACGAGGACTGCTCATCCTTCGCTTTGGAGAGCCATTGGGTAAGGTCTGGCCATGCAGGCCTGTCCTCCAAAAGTACAGGATAAAGCACTCTGCAATTGTCAGCACCTGATCCCCTACATTTCTGTCTCTCTTTAACATGCGTTTTACCCCCCAGTCTACTGGTGGGTGGTTGAGTCACTCTTCCGAAGTGTGAGACATAGGTTACAACCTCCTGCTTGAAGGACAGGTTTGCGTTTGGATTTGTGCTTTCTTGGGAAGTACTCTGACCACTAGATTATTAGATAGCCTTGTTTTTACATTTCCTACCAGTTCATTTCCACAGTGCAGAAACCCATGCCAAGGAGCACAGGTTTTCTAGCAGAACTGCTCTTTTGGAGACCTGACTTTTCTACGGAACTACCCCGTACTTTTCCTTTCGAGTCCAGTTCCACTGAGGTAAGTGAGGGCAGAGCGTGCTCCAAAGTAAATCCCGTTGCTCTATGATTCAGTTCAGGCAGAGATGATCTGTGGGACTGGAGAACAGTCAGACTTCTCATTCCTCCATTAAATATTACAATGTGAGATTTTCTACAAGAGCACTGACATGAACCTTGCTAGCTTATCCTCTTCTCTACAGCTGGCTTTCTGTGGCAAAGACAGCTCTGGGATTCTGGCTTGGCTAACACAACCTATCTGTCCATATGCCCACAAGGTGCCAAAAGTGCCAGTCAACATGTGAGCTGTGGGCCTCCAGTTCAATCTGCACTTTTAGGTGGGAAAAGAAGCTCAGCAGCTTCTGATGGCCACATAGCAGGCACTGTGGTTTTCATTTAATAATGCCATGATCTGTGGTTGAATTTGAGACTCTGTGGAGTAAAGCTCTCTATCTGCTGCTACCAGTCCACCTCAGAAGTTTATTCTGAGGCTCAACTTCCCAGCTGTGCATAAAGCAAAGGCGTAATGGAGCTGGAGACATCCAGCATCTGTACATACACCGTGCAAGCAGAAAGCTGGATATATGTGTAATTAAGGAAGTGTTTCCACAGCAGGAACAACAATTCTCCATATTGGCAGCAGAAGTACAATAAGAACAACTCAACAGAACACCATCGTGCTTTGTATTTGCTGTCTCATTCTCAGTATGTTTTGCAGTCTCTCAGAGCTGTAATTTCAGTTGCTTTGGAGATCACCTCTTTTTCCTTTTATTTTCAATTTTAAATGTGTATGAAATATCTTTCCAGTAAATAGTAGATAGAGGATAGCATCCTCTTCAACAGTCAGTTGCTGGGACAAAGCCAGATCCAAAATCAAATAACATTCTTCAAAGAAACACTTGAGTCTCAAGGTACCTAAAATTGTTGCTGGCTCATATGAAAACTACTAAAGTTTTCTCACTTTGACATCTTGTACTGTGTCCAAATTTGTAATTAGTCAGTTTGTTTCACAAATGCCTTTTTACTGGAGTGTGTGTGTGTGTGTGTGTTACAATCCAGGTGGAGCCAGGGAGCTGAGATTTCCCTGTGGCTGTTGGAGGTGATGCCAGCTCAGCAGGGACTGCTGCAAGGCAAGCTGTGCCACTGGGACCAGTTGGCACAGCTGCAGAGAACAGCAGCCACAATCCAGCGTGGATGGGGGACCAGATGGAAAGCAATCCTGCTGTGTCAACCAGGCATGGGGAAGACATGGGTGCAATGTTCTCGCCTTCCAAAATTACAAATTGCCTTTCATCAAGGCAAGTCTCTTCCTGCTCCCAGATGTTTGCATCTTGTTTCTTGTGGAAAATAGCACTGGCGGGCTTTGCCTGTGTCTGGAGGGTAAAAGGCTTGCTGTTTTCGGCAGGTGCTCCTTGCTCTGAAGGTGGCCCTGGGGCAGGTTGGTGCAGAGAAGGCAATGAGCAACAGGGACCCAGAACTCAGACCCTGCCGACTTAGCTCTTGATATTGCCAGATGTGTAGGGAGCAACTCTTATGATCAGAGGGCAGCACCTAGATGAGATCATATTCCTTTTCCATTCTTGGGTTTCTTTCAGAGCAGATGTGTTTCTGCTCTACCAGTTTCTAAAACAGTCACGCATATGCAAGTGTGCCAAGAGATTTAAGTGCCTAGGAATGCTGGTAACTTGGTATGGCTAAATTTGTATCAGCAATTAGCTTCTGTAATAGGTTTTCCTGCGTGTGTAATCGCTTGTGTGATTTATGTTCCCTGTGTTCATTTAGTCTGCACAGAAGCCTGGCCTGGCTTTGCAAGTCTTAGTCTCTGTGTGTGCTACTGCTGTAAACACCCTGAGGCAGCACAGGTCTGGCAGCATCTCCCAGGTAGAGCTGAGGTGTTATTGCAGTTTTCTGCTCTTGCTGATGGTCTTGCTTTTCATGTTGGGTGGCATGTGGCAGGTTCCTTCTGTTAATTAGAACAAATGTGCCAATTATGTTAATGTATCTCCCGATACCAATCAGTGAATGATTAGAGACAACACATCTGTCTCTCACCAGGGAGCAGGATGACAGAAAAGACACTACAAGGCATGTTGTTCTAAATTAGGGACACCTTGGATTGTGCCTTCCCCTGCTGACCCAGGGACAGCTCCATTTCCTGCAGGCTCACTTGCCAGCCCATTAGCAGCCCTGGATGTGCAGCTCCAGTGCAACTGGCAGGAGCCGTGTGCCTCATGGAACTGCAAGCTGCATCCAGAGTGTTAAGGTACTCTGACCAAAAGGTTGCTGGCTCCAGGTGTGCTCCAGCTTCTCAGCATCTGCAGATTCTGTTGGTCAGGTTTTTATTCACCACTCTCACACTTCAACTGAGCAGCCTTCTCTTGCCGCTTAGTTTGCAAACATATAACAAAAATACCTTCTTGTGTAGAAAAGAAGCAAGAAGAAAAAGGATTTTGTGTCTAGCTTGTTCCAGGGCTTTAGTATGTGCTAAAAAACACATGTATGTTGTTGTAGCTGTAATTTTCCATAGCTGTCAACCCCAGAGGGTATACTTACCCCATCCTTCATGGCATAATTTTTGCCAATTAAATGATTGCTGTTATGATAAGGAAAAAATGATCCCATGCTTTTTTTACATATATGCATGACCATCAGTACATTTATCAATAACAGCTGGAGGGATGTCCTGATTTAATTGAATACGTAGAGCTAGATGCATGTTCAGGAATTGTTCTGATTATACCCAGTAAATATGCATCCTTAATATTTAGGCAAAAGCAAACATCTACTCTAGAACATCTCAAGAGAGATGAAAAATTGAGGAATGAGGATTTGATTTGGTATGTCCTTGAAGTCAGGATTTTGTGCACTTTGAAGAGCCCATTTATACCCTGCTGGTCCTCTGTCCACTTGCCTGCAGGTCTAGAGGTCTCTGGCACATAAGTGTGCAGTGTCTTAGCTGCCAGTACTATTATTCAGGCTGCAGAATTAAATTCAGGATAAGTTTCTGCAGTGAGTTGATTAACAGCCTATTTCAGCAAGGGGGCTGCACCTTGGGGAATGACATGGCATCAAAAGAGATCGTTGCTTTTAACTTCTGTGATAACAGTTTGCATACTTGTCACTCATAAATCCAACTGTCTCATTCTGCTTGCTTCTCTTCTGTATTTGACACCTGATCTCTTCCTACTTACGTGACAGAACAACCCTACTCCCACTTACTCTTGGTTACCTCAAAAAAAATAATCTGAGGTTTGGAGGCACTGACTATTGAAGTCACCTGCACCACAGAAAATAGGTCCAACAGTAATTGAAAATAAGTACTAACAACAGTCTCACATATTGTAGTGTGTTTAATTATTCCCAATTTCTACAAGGACTGAGGAAGAAACCACTTTTTTATTTTTTTTTTATTTTTTTTTGGGTGTTCTTTTTTTTCTTCTCTTGCTCTACTGATGGCTAAAATATGTCTGAAAGGAGACTCCCACTGCTTGTCAAATCATCCATCAGTTCCTTCCTTCAGATTTGACGTTAGAGTTTGCAACATTAACAGACCCCATAAAACCTGGATGCCAGAAGACTAAATTAGATAGATTTGAGAGATACCTTGTAAAAGAGATGTCATTTAGATATGCACACGCAGTACTGATGTACTGGCAGAAAAAAAAGACATCCTGTCGTTCTTCAAACTTTTACTGTTAGTAAATTCTGTGAGACATTAGGTGAAAAAGGATCTTTTTCCTAAGAGATTTGGTAGAGAGCCAGAAGCAATATACTGAATTATACAGAGCTGCTTTGTTTTGGGATCTTTTTTTTTTTTTTGTATTGGCAACTTCTCTTTTCATATTATCTTTGGTGGTTTTGCAGGGATGATAGGGAATTCAATGCTTACAGCTTTAATTTTGTCTACTCATTTGAGACCCAGATTGAATATGTATGTGTGTTTTTGCAGAGAGAGAAAATGTTGCAGAGTAGTGGAAAAAAAAAAACCCATGTGCTTGGGCATCGAGCCTTGAGGGTGCCAAAGGCTGCTAGAGTATATTCTTGGATGGGCATACCAGAAATATTTTAAACTGAACCTTAGACCATGTAGGCTGTAGTCCTGTCCTTACTGGCGTCCTGGTGTCCTCAGTATGCAAAGCAGAGGAAGAGTACAGGGAGATTTGAAGTGGGATGTACACAGCTCTGGCAGTGTGTGTAGCATCTTTTACAGCCCTGGCCTAACCAACCCAGAAATAAACAGTGACATTAAAACCAAAGAAATATGTGGGGTTTGTGAGAGGCAGGAGTTAAATAGCAGCATACCACTGATGGAGATAAGCTTCTGGCTTGTTTTTCAGTCTAGAATTCATGCCGACTTGGCCTGCAGGTGAGGAAGGAGCTAAATATTGCCATTGACTGAACAGGAATCTGTCTGTCTTGATTACACCTGAAACCTATTAGGATTCAAGAAAGGCGGAAAAAAACAAGTTTAGTCATTCTGTCAAGGAAAAACAGATTATTGACTAAGAGCTTGTATCTTCCACAGTGCAACATGATTGTGATAGTGACAGAAATACAGCCTCCAAAGTTTTATGTCTATTTCTTCCTCCCCTGTTCCTTGCAGACACACGTATCCATTTCCACAGCCCTTGTTGCACCACTGTCTTTCAGCTCCGCAGTATTGACAGCATTGAGACTGCCACATCCCACAGTGATGTGCTGTGAAAGAGAGGGGTTTAAATCAAGCCTTCTTTGGAGCAGTGACTCTACATTCACTAAAGGTGTAAATCTTTGGAAGCAGCTCATACCTGAAGTGCATCCACCCAAACTGGAGCTGGAGCTGCTTAAGCAGGGTGAAAGGTGGGAAGTGGGTGGTGGGCACCTATAACCCAAGCCCACATCTGCCAGCATTGCTCTTGCAGCATTGACTGGCTTTGTCTGAGGGTGAATTGAGCCCTCTGTGTTGAACATCAGGAGAAATAATTGTTTTCTCTCACCATGGTTTGCAGCAGTCTGTACAGCTGTCTCGGGTGGCTTTTGGGGTATGTCAATGCTTGGGTAGTTCCTCAAATGTCTTTAGAAAAGTGGAGCTTCTGAGAGAAGGACTTGGCAGCTAGCACCTCACGAGTCCAGTGGGTTGTTTGTAGTTATGTTTTTCTTCCTTTAATTAAATCCTGGGCACAGGCTGAAGTGATCCAGTGACATGAAGGCCCAGCTTTGATCCATCCAGGGCCCCAGTCCTGTCCTTCAGCACACGCAGTTCAACTGAAAATGAGCTGCTAGATTTGCAGCCAAATTATATTAGAGTGGCTCACAGCAGTCAGCTGGGATATAACAGGGTGTTTTCTAAGGAAGGTAATAAAGAGAATATTGTCTAGATTAAAAACCTCATATTAAAAATATTTTTCTGTGCAACCAAGGAAATCATGCTTTATTAAAGTAAAATATAGCTTACACAAATAAAGAGGAAAAATAAGCACTGATGTCCTTGTGATTTCCTATTTCCTTGGTAACTGACTCTATTTTGTTTCATTCTCATTGAAGCCAGACAATGTGCATGTGAGTCCAAATGTACTTAAAAATATTGAGGTATATTATTTGTTAGTGCTACCCACTCCAGTATAGAGTCTCATGGTTTTAGACACAGGTCAGGTACCTATAAGGTTACTGCATTACTAACTGCCTGATTAGGCAAGACATGAGAAACAATGGGTGAGATCTGTGCTGATTTAGGGTTTCTGATGTTGTAGGAGAATTTTCTGTTTGCAGATATGCTCCTAAGATATCACCCTTTCTTTTTGCCTTGCTTCTGACTCTGAAAGCACAGACCAGCCTTTCCCAGTACCTGGCAGCCTTTGAAAATGCATTGATGTTTTCAAGGCAAGGCAAGATAGCTGTTGAGTGGGTGGGTGGGATGAAAGGCGCTGGAAGGAAAGGGTAGACGTGAAGAATGTTCTCCTGGTTTCTTGCCCTGGTGTTTTGTTTCAGTTGGTGACGTTCATCAGGTGAGTTCTTTGTCACATGCCTTGGCTTGTAGTATTTTCTGGGATGAGCAATGCAATCACAGATACTATGTCTGTCCATATTGGTGTGACTTGTTGCTGACTCACTGCCTCCCCTCTGGCCCTTTGAAACCCCAAGGTGGAGTGGCTGAAGAATGAAGAGGTGATTGATCCTGTGGAAGACCGAAACTTCTACATCACCATTGATCACAACCTGATCATCAAGCAAGCCCGGCTTTCTGACACCGCCAATTACACCTGTGTTGCAAAAAACATCGTGGCCAAAAGAAAAAGCACCACAGCGACGGTGATAGTCTATGGTAGGTGATGCCTTGTACTGTTGCAGGTGGATGGACACACACCCAGAGCAGGAGAAGGATGCACAGTGCCCTCGTGCAGCTCTGGCTGCAGTCAGTGCCCAAGCTGGGCTGCCTGGTGACTTGCAGCCACACACAGGGGCTGCAGTCAGGGGCACTGCTGAAATCCCTCAGGAGTCTGATGACTTGTCTTATTGGTGACAGGCAATGGTGTTAAAGGAGGAACAGCCCTGCACAAAAGCAGCCTCATTGGAGAGAGGCTGTAACACACACTGGCTGCAAACAGCAAGGAGCCACCAGGGCTCATCATCCAGCAGGAGTGTCCTAGGCATGGCTTATTACCAGCACAGTTCGTGTTCTTAGTGACTCTTTTCTGAAATAAGAGTGAAACTGGTAGAGAGTTTGTGCTTCCAGTGACTGGTAAGTGTGTCAGAGGTCATCAGAATCTACCATCTTCTTATAACTCTTTAAATAAGCTTATTTTTCGTGCCTACTTCCAAAACAGACCCTGACACCAAGAGCAAAGAAGCAAAGTATTCTGGGACTGCAGTTTGTAGGTACATAGCCTAGCTTAAAAGTAAACATCAGGGGAATAATAGCATTATTCTGTATCAGCAACCACAGTCCTGATGTGACTGAGACAGGCCATGCTTTGGCTGGGAAAAGATGGGATTCCCTCCTAGAGTCTCTTCCAGCCTGTGTTGTGCTGCAGCTCTGCCTCACCAGTCCAAGCCTTTGCCCCTGCAGAGTTACTTCCCCAAATGCATTCCAGGTGGGGGCATCCACCAGAACAAAACCTGCTCTGATTATGTGCCAGCTGACTGAACTGGTGTTTCTTACAATCAGCTTAATTATAGGATAGACAAGTAGGAAAAAAATCCCTATGATTATCCCTAATATTCATTTCATATTCAGGGTAGCAGTTAGATTTAATTGTAAGCAGTTGCTTCTCTGAAGTTACAATGAGGGCTTTTTACTTCAGTTTTTATAGAAAACTGACTGAATTGAGTTGATTAGCAGCGCTTTTGGTATTGAGGGATGGACCATGCAAGAGCACCATGTTTTGTAACTGAGATGAATACAGAAACATAAAGATGTAGGCGTACTATAACCCTTCCTCACACATATAAAGAATTTTTTTCAAAAGTGTATTCAACAGACATGTGTAGGGAGCAGGCGTTTTTATGGGTTTTGCTGCCAGAGCTGCTTAAGGGTTGTGTCATATCACAAACATTTGGGTTTAGGGAATCTGAGCAGTTAATATGTTATTACCCATACCTGACAATCACAATATTATGTAGAAGAGCACAACTCCTTCTTCATTCCTCCATCTATGCTAGAAACTGTGATGGATGAAAAGGAGAGTCAGCATAAATATCTTCCCAGAGGTAAATATCTTCCCAAAGTCCAACAGAAAGAAATGCATTTAGTGTTAGCTCATTCTGAACAGCTTAGGGAAGTGCTGGGACATTTAGGTCTGCACCAGCTATGTCCACAGAGGGGTGAGTGAAGTTGTCCTGACATCCTGAAGTCACCTGCTTGAAAGAAAGGAAAAGAGAACTCTCAATATCTAATCAAAGCATGGGGGGCTCTCAGCATGCATAGGTGATGGGTGCATCTGAGCATGAGTGGGAGCACAGGTTATCTCCCTCTGGAAAACAGTGCAGCTTTCAGAGCACGGGCTTCTGGCTGCCAGAGCTCTCTGAACCTGCAGGGATTTTGGTCATACACACTCCACCAGGCACTTAAGGCTGGGTCAGGTTGGATTTCAGGATAAGGCAGGTCACCTGCCAACCCTAATAGTCATCAAGTGATGTTTTTCATTCAGCGTCAGCATTTCTTCAGCTTGTACAATGACTTGTGGTGTACAGTTGGTGTGTTGGGGACGTGGGTTTGTGCCTGTTCAGTGCTGTTTCTTGTGCCGTGTCTTGTGGCCACTGTTGGAGGCCGCATGACACAGAGCCAGAAGCGCCTTGGGGCTGCCCAGGCTGGGCTGCCTGTGTGACCATGCTCTTTTTGTCCTGCTTTGCAGTGAATGGAGGCTGGTCCACCTGGACAGAGTGGTCGGTGTGTAACAGCCGCTGCGGGAGAGGCTTCCAGAAGCGCACGAGGACCTGCACCAACCCTGCCCCGCTCAACGGCGGCGCCTTCTGCGAGGGCCAGAGCGTCCAGAAAATAGCTTGCACCACTCTGTGTCCAGGTTCAGTATGAGCAGCACAGAGATACTTTGTCTGTCATCAGTCGTTTCGGCAGAACGCTATTAGTTGAAAAAGCTTCGTTTTCATTATTAATAGATCAAACATCTCAGGGAATTAACATTCAGTTGTAGGGCATAAGTAGATAAAATAGTGAGCACATCATATCAAGCAGCACAGGTTCCAGCCCTTCTTTTGCACACTGCTTGCACTGTGGTCTCAGCTCTTACAATTCAGGAGATTTGGGGAGCATTCAGAGCTTAAAAATGTAGGAGATAAAGGTTGAAAGCTCTGGGAAAGAATTGGGATTTGAATATAGAAAGCAACTGTGATGTAAATATATTTGCAGTGTCTGTTCAGTCCAGCTGTCTCAGCAAGTAAAGCATCTGGGATGTGGATATTAAATTTGAGGCAGATGTTTACCTGACATATACAATCGTCAAATACAAAGGCATTTTTATTGGAAAGAGACATGTACCCATACTTTTGGAAGTTATTTTAATGTAAACTTCTGAAAAATATAAAATTGTTTCAGGACGTGCAATGTAGTTGCTGACTTCTTGTGATAAAATTCTGCCATCTGTCCTACTGTCCAGTGCTCTCCTACTACTGACCCACTCTAATCGATGGCAGTAAGGCCATCTTCAACTTGTGAAGTTTGATAATCCAGCTATCTCACTGGAACAATTTTATGTATTGTTCTTCAGCTGTTCATTTTAATGCTTTTGAAAATAATTTTTAGGATTTTGAAAAGTGCTAAACACATTCCTGGTTCTGCTCATGTGAAATAAATTGGTACCTCTAGAGATTTCTTTTAATAGAGCACATTTAACATGAACTATCTTCCTGTTAAAGAAGAATTTCTGGAAAAGTCTAACCTTTGTGTTAAAAATGCCACATCCCCCCTGCCACAAAATTAAATCAAAGATTCTTGACTTCTTGCTTGTACACTTTGAGCACAGATAAACTAGTTAGAAGTTTATATAAAGGGGAGAAAAGACCAGAAATGGGGCCTGGGCAGAGAGAAAGGAGAAGTGGAGCTCAATGTGCATTTACAAACCAGAAGTAGAAGAGCAGGCTGATGATTCTTCTGCCTTGGAAGGGCTCTTGGATGATCCTTCTCCAGGAAGGGCTGGGAGCTGCAGACTGGCTTGTGCTGACACGTGCATGGCTCTGCCTTGGTCTCACTGTTGTGTCCTCTCCTTGTCTCAGTGGATGGCAAGTGGACATCCTGGAGCAAGTGGTCCACCTGTGGCACGGAGTGCACCCACTGGCGCCGCAGAGAGTGCACGGCCCCGGCTCCCAAGAATGGGGGGAAGGACTGCGAGGGGCTGGTGCTGCAGTCCAAGAACTGCACGGATGGGCTCTGCATGCAGGGTAAGTGCTCTCCCCAGGATCTGGGATGTATGTGACAAATCCTGAAATAACTGCAGATCAGCATCAGTGACTTAAACTCACCAACCATTTGTAGGAGAAATGAGTTAGGGACCAGTTCTCAACCAGTCTGAACCCCCCACTCCTCTTGCCTGGAATAGGAAACAGGGAAGAATTAGAAAGAGTCATAAAAGAGCCTTCTACTGCCTGCCCCCCACCACCAAACAGCCCTCCTCTCTATATTGGCTCAGCATCTGTCCAGAGAAGCTTGGCAGTGGCTCTTACAGCACTACAAACAGAAAAACAGAGCATTTAGAGCAAAGCCAGCATAGTATGGCCAAGCAGATCAGCTTCTGGCTTCTTATTGTCAGGAATGGTGAGTGCATGTGTTTCTATTTATAATGCTATGCTCCCTTTTCCATTTTGGGTGACCTGTGGTAGAAAGAGGTACACTGCATCACTGCAGTGCTGATGCAAACTTCCTATCTGGTTGCCAGCATGCTGCAGCCTCATGAAGATCAGCTCTAGCCCTGAAGTCTATTCCACCTGTGCCTATTCACACAGTGGTCCTGCCTTTCTGACTAATAGAGAGAGAAGCAAAGAAAAGCAGGTTTTAAGTGTAATTCTGCCATACACTGATGAACAATTACTCAGCTCTACATTTTGTCCCTTCTCAAAAATGAGGTCTTCTCTGCTCTGCTGGTGCATCAAAACTCTCTTTCACATTTCATTAGTACAATAACCTGAGCCAGAATCCTCACATACAGCTCTTTCCTATTCCTTCATCCAATCTCTCTGCAGTACTTTTCTGTCAAGCCTCAGCTCTCTGTTGTCCAAAGAGTTGTGGCTGTACCCATCCAGTACCTCTGTGTCCAGATCATAAAATGCTTTAAGTTCTATCATAAAAAATGAGTAAAGAATTCTTATTCTCTGAGGCATGTTACTTTTGACTGAAATATTCATGATGACAGAAAATGACACTACCAACTAATAAATTTGTCTGCTCTTTGAATGAGTGCTATATAGGATAGCTACTATGTTGGTAGGGATCTCTGAGCTACCCTATGGCACAGCATGACCATTTACTTTGAGTTGTCCCAGATTTACAAATATCTCCCTGGATGTGGCTTGCACAAGCATTTCCATCATGTTAAAAGCTATTAGTCAATGTCAGTGGTCTATAAAGCTGTAATCCCTCAAAGCACTTGTTTTTATGGTGAAATGGAAAGGTAACATTCAGAACTCCTTTTCATTTCTAAGGATACTGAAAAAAATCCCTACTATACAACACCTTGGTGACTTTTATTGTAGGGAAGCTAATGCACCCCTAGTTCCAGTAGTGTTAATAAGTCATTATGGCAAATTAGGAGGAAAAGATGCATTTCCCCACACAGAAGAGCTCTTCACGATCAGATTATATTTAGACAGGTGTATGTCATCTTTGTGTATGTGCATAAAGAGAGCCATTTAAGCAAAAATCTTGTGGAAAAGTAGATATAATAGCACAGCAGAATAAAAGCCCTGTAGGGATCTTATTTATCTGTTGATGGTATATTGCATTTTATTTGTGAAAGTGGATGCTGAGTATAAAGCAGAGGTCTTCAGCAGGAGAGAAGGTGAAACTATTGTGAATCCTATTCTGCTTCATATATATGTATATAAAAAATGGTAATGAAAAATATGCAGCCACATAATGACCTGCTTAGCTCCAGGGGCCGTGATAATCCTTCAGTGTTGGAATTTAATGGCAGTGTTTTAATGGTGTCTTTATACTCTCAGGGTTTCATATACCTGTAAAACTTCCAGTCCTGCTCCCTGATCCATCACTGCTGAGAAGATTGATTTACTGTACTTTGTGGCAGTGTGCCTGCTGCTGCTCTCTCTCTCTCCCCTTCCCTCTCTTTTTATTTATTTATCTTTCTCAGTTTATGCAAAATCAATCTGAACACTTACATTTTTGCCTGTGTGGATTTAGATTCTTAGAAAATCTGCCTGCTGAGCCAGGAAGACATACAGCATTCCTTTCATTCTTAAAACAACATGCCTCTTTCCACATTATTTGAGGCTTTGGGGATCTGGCTTGGAACTAACAATTCTCTTAGCCTGGGCACCTGTAGATTCACAACCGTCTTTTCCAGTGGCTTCATACCACTGGGTCTGGCATGGCACATGTGCTGTGGAGGAAGCTTCAGCCACCTTTTCTCTGTGGTCACAGCCCTCTGGGAGATCTGTTGGCCAGCTGCTTACCTGCACCATAGTCAATTCTTGTTCCCAGATGCCCTGGTGCTGCCTCCTTGCTGCCAGTCTTTAGTGAGAGCCTGAAGGTTGATACCATGGGTGTAGTTGAGGTCAAAGAATTAGTAGGCAGACACTCTGCCAGGAGTCACTAGCCTGTTGCTCTGACAAAAACTTACTTGTAAATATATATCTCTATATAGCTGCATGTAAAAGGTATCCTGGAAAATGCTGGATTGAATGAGTCTCATTTACAAGCCCTTTCTCTTCCAGTCTATTATTCACTTCAGTAGCATCAGCTGGATAAATCAATAAGCTCTTTCATCAGACTACCCCTGCTTCAGCAAAGAGCACAAGTCTGCACCACTATCGATTTCTGTGGGGATAAAAACAGTGGAGCTTTCTCCATCCCTTGTAATTACAGTATTTTACGCCCAAAGCTGTAGTTTGTGCTTACCACTAACTGTGGCGTTTCTCATGCAGCTCTGCTGTTGCATTTATTCAGACTAATCATCTTGCTGGTACACACGTACTCGCCCATATCCAGTAGTTTGTATTTTTCTGTTAACATGAAGGGATGAACAGCCATTAAACTAGAGAGCCCACAGAGAGCCAGCAGGCTGAATTGAAGAGGTAAAGCAGATGTAGTGAAAATTCAGGGCAGTCATTGCTATTTTAAGTTTTCAAGTACACAATATTGTCTAGCAGTTCCCATTATAACAATTTCATAATTCCCATAATAGCATTAATAAGATCTTCTGGAACAAAATCTGCTGTAGGTGTAAGAAGAATTGGCTGGTTACCACCCACGCTAGTTGCATTATTGCCTCCATAGTTGCATTATTTCCCACTTGATGTGTGAGTACTGTGGTAAATACTTCAGTGCAAGGAGCAACACTTTTAAAGGCACGCACTACATCTCACAGGGGATTGCTGTAAACTGAAGCACTGCAATTAGCCCTTCACTTGTATCACCTAATGACTTTAGTGGGTGTTCTGTGGGGGGAATGAGAAAGCAAAGCTCTCTCCTGCTGCCTCAAACTTCAGTACAAGTAGTTCCCTTCACTAGGTCACAAACATTTTTAAAGCAACGTACCAGGGGAAGTGTTTTGCTGGACTGAGTCTGGAACAAATGCGAGATCACATGTGTGGTACAAAACTGCTGCTTTTGCTTTGCATTATGTGTAAAATTCTGCTGATAGTCAAGAAGAGGAGAGTTAGCACAAACTATGAGGAGAGTTACTGTGCTTCATGGTTATGTTGAAGGCTTATTACCTGAGTTGTGACATGCAGCTGTCATGCTCACAGCAGGTCACGTATATCCTTTCTGTTGAGGATCTGAAGTGACAGTGTTCAGATCTGTATTGTCCCTGTCCTGAATGAATAAGTACAGCAGGTCCATAGGCATGAGGTTGATGCCTGCTGGTCTTTAGGCTTTTCTGAAATCATGCCTGGGACATGCAGGGCTGGCACTAGCTCAGTCAGAGGGAGACAACCAGTGCCCCTTTTTCTGTTCACTTTTGGCTTTAGTTGACCACTGTGGCTTTTCATAAAAGGCTGGCTAAGTTGTGCTTTATTTTCTTTTTTTTTCCAAAACACAAAGCTAACTGTCTTACAGCAACAAGCAAGATAATTCAGAAGCACATGTTGTTGCTTGAGGACTATGGGTTATACAGTCACACAAATAGTACTGTTGCTCTGTGCAATAAGATTGCTCACTTTATATAGTCTCACAATATGGAATAAAATTCTATCATTTAATAGCAACAAAAGGAAATTTCCACCTGTGAATCATTGCCAAGGGTCATTAGATCCAATATGGAATTTCCCTCTGTGAGTATGAAAAGACTGAGATGTGTTACTGTAATTTTTAAAAAAATGGAAGAAAGTATTCAAAATATTGAACCTGTTGCTACAATACTCTGGACTGACTCTCAGGTCTTCTCCCTGCATGCAGCTTAAATACATGGAAATGCAAATAGCAGATGCACCACTGGGGGAAAAGACACCATACCATCGTTAAGATGTTATTACCAGAGTAGTAATGCCTTAGAAAAGGCTGCCTTCTAGTCAAGAGTGAATTGATGTGACATGGTGACAACAAATCTGTATTTGCTGAGTGCTCTGAAATCCTCCTCTAAAAAGCAGTGTGAAGTTTGTAAGGTTGTCCCTTGCAATGATCATGCCTAAGCAGATGAAAAAATGCAGTTTATCCTGCTTGGGCATGAAATGGCAAAATGCTTGTCTTGTCTCTGTTTATACAGGCTCTGAGTAGAAAGCAAGTTACCCTGATACTAGTATCTCTTTCTTCCCAAAACATACATATTCTGCACACGTCCCGCTTGGTTAATGTAACATGTTGGAAACTCTGATGGAATCAGAATTCATTTCCCTTTTTGGCTTGATTTGAAAGCAGGCATTCAGGGAAGAATTACAGGGCAGAGCAGCTTGATGAGGACCACAGGTCCACCAGAGCAGATCAGTGTGCAAAGAGCAGGGGAATGTTTCACGGGAATGTTTTCCAAGCTCCAGAAGGTAAGCAGAAGTCTCTCGAGGGAGACTGCAACAGAAGCCTGTGTGTGCAGAGGAATTAAATAAAACCTTTTATTAAGAGCATGTGGGTCAAGAGAGAACTTCTAATACATTCAGTCTGTCAGTATAATGATACAGCCACCTGGCATGTTTTGGCCTAGCAGGGGGAGTTCATTCATTTGAAGCAGGCATCTCATCTGTTCCTAGAGGAAGTTTTCCATAATATTGTTTGGTTTTTTTATATGAGTAAAGGGATGTGTTATTCCATTTTCTACCCAGCTACTGTGTAACGGTGGGGCAGCCAAGGGAGTTTATGCACACATCTCAGAGTTATGACTCATCTCTATTTTATTGTAGTGACATGAAAAATCCCCAGCTGAGAAGCATCCATGCTCTGATGGGCCCTGTGCAACTGAGAGCTCTTGCCTAGAAAACCAACTGCTTGAAGCAGATAAAAGTGTTCGGAGAAAGTAGAAGTGCAGAGCCACAGGCAGAACCCAGGGCACTGAAATCCCCGTGTCTTAACCCCAGTCAGTACAGAAAGAGCTACCTCCACATTATTTTTAAAGAAAGCAAGTGCTGTAAGATCTCTAGGCTGTTTTCAATAATCTGCATTAATTTAAAAAAATATAGTTATGCAGAGAGGAGAAAAAAGACAACCTTGTTCATCTATACTTTTCATTCTTCTTTATCCTCTTAGGTTTTCTTTTATTCTTCCCTATTCCTCTACACATTAAAAGCTCAAAAAGTTACTCAGACAGATGAAAGAAGAATTCAAATCTTATGAAGTCTAACTGATACATTGATTTAATTGTAAAAGAAAACCACCCCATACAGAGACAATAATGTACATTTATATTATCCTTGTCATATACAAAGGCGGATATATTTCATGATTCTTTTGCTTTCCTGTCAGAGTGTCAGGTAGGGCAAAGTTACATAAGCATCTGAAGGCTCATCAAGAAGTGAAACAATCAGAAGTAAAATTCAGCGCTCTCTATTTCTAAATCTGGACTAAAAAAAATTATTGGTGGCATGCTTAGATGAAAACTCATGTAAGGAAAGGAAGTTTCTAGAATTTGGGAAACAAACAAGCTGATCAGCTGATTGTGATTTTTGAGGTTATAAGCTGAGAAGTACAAGTTATCTTATGTGTGAGCATACAAACCTGCCAAAGATTTTTATACCTGTTCCATGGGGATAATGTATGCTTTCCATTACTCTTTTTGTCCAACATTCTTAACAGTTTTGATCCCCTCTCCTAGATCTTCTTCCAACTGTCCCTTCCTTCATATAGCTGTCTGCCATGTATTCTCTCTCCTGTGGTGTCCCTTGTCCTCATTTCAGGACACTGTCCCACTTGTCCCACTACAGCAAAGTGAACCCTGGGAAGTCTCTCTAGCACTCAGTCATTGCAAGAGTGGAATTTACAAATACACATCAAGTGAATTGCAGTGCTAGGCATGTGTTTATTTTTGCTGTCAAACATGCGTAACAAACCCAGTGCTGAGGTCCTAAAGACTGACATAAGATTTAACTAAAAGGTCAAAGTCCTCAACTGCAGAAGACTGTGTAATGTCAAACTTCAATATTCTAATCCACATCAAATTTTAGCCACAAGTTATCCTTCTCTTCCATCTTTCCTTATTCCCATATAGATGTCATGCATGTTTAAATTCAGGCAAGACCTTTCTGTCAATGTTAAAAAAATGTCAGGATCTCATTTAAAATGAAAACATAATTGCAGACTTAATTATAGAATATCATGAACTCCTGTTCAAGGAGAGAACAAGAGAGTGTCCCCATTTAACTCACCCACTCAGGAAAGATCTGAGATAATACCCAAGTAAATAATCAGTCACAAAACCTCAAGCTCCCTGTTTATTAGCCCACCCTGAATATGCCAATAATGAGTCCTTCAGAAGGAAAATAAATTGCTGTGCATTATCTCTGGGATGCCTGATATCATATCTGACCTTCAGCATCATTACTACAGACATGAAGGTCTCTCTTTAGAATAGAAAATGTAGGGAGGGAAAAATCTTTCTGTCTACGGGAAATCTTTCTGTATGAAAGATTTTTTGCTGTTCCAGAGACTGTTGTTGGTTTGGTTTTTTTTCCTAATTTTCCTCATCAAGCTGCTCTGCCCTGTAATTCATCCCTGAATGCCTGCTTTCAAATCAATTAGAAATTTTATTCTATTTTTTTCTAATTTTTAACCACCACAAGGTATAACATATCACATCTTCTTGGTTTTCTGATACATTTCCTGGGAAATAGCAAGGGAGAGAAATAATTAACAACAAGCAGAGTTCAAATTTGAGTGTTAATACTTTTCCAATCTCATTAGCAACATGTTAAGTGAACATGAAGTCTTGACACTAAACAGTCAGAATATGGGGTTTACTCTAAGATTACTCTTGTACCATTAACTCTGCCCCTTGTAGAAAAGAAAATACTGGAAACATGCAGCCTCTGGACAGTGGAAGTTGAACAAAACAATTTAAAACTCCTGAATGTCAAATTAAAACTCCTAAATTGTTTCTTGTAAGCTGGGAATATGTGACTGTTTGGCCATCATAGACAGAAACCTAGATGGACTTAGATGGAGGCCTAAAGCATTGCAATGTATCTGAATTAATATTTTGAAAGCCATTGAAAAGTCTTTTCTGAAAGCTTTGAGCCTTTTCATCCTGTACTGATTCATCTAGAATTTCCTTTAAAAGTACAGAAGACACTCAAGCAAGCTGGTGATAGCTGTAGGAATGATGGTGAGTGAGGTAGGGCAGAAGGGAACAGGACTGGTAATGCAAGGTCACAGCCACAGTCACAGCACTGCAGACACTGCAGGGACATATAACTTTTTCTTCCTTGTCTCAAAACCCTCTCTGTATAATGGAATTCAGAATATAGAATTGATGAATGTCTCTTCCCATGAGTGCAAAAAACCTGAAATTGAGCCGACATGGAATTGAGAATGGCATTTTACAGGGAAAGGGAGACTGGCTGAATTTCTAGAACTTGGAATTTGGAAACAGCAATATATACTTGGGGGGAGTTGAGGTTATTTTTACTCATTGAGATCAATTGAACTAGAAATTAACAACAAGAGAAAAAGTTACTAGGGTTCTTAAATCAATTTTATTCAAACTTTCCAGGATAATTTCTGAGACTCAGACTCATAACAGAAAATTCCAGCAAAACTCAAAGTTTTTGAATTAAATTCTGAGCTACTGGAGCTGGCCCAATGAGGAGGGTAATATGACTTAATGCTGAAAGAAGACCTCATCTTGAGAATTAAGAACAGAAGCAATTGGGTGCATATTTTTTGGGTCTGGTATGAAAAAATAATTACCAGCTTGCTGGCTTTGAGTTATCAGATACTGGAATTTGTCTAATGTGCATGTATCACAGAAAAAAAAAAAAAAGTTTACTGAGTTTTTTCAGTAGACTCATGTCACATTTTATATACCACACACCTACTTTAAATCATCCAAGAAGTACTTCCTTCAAATGTTAAGCATCTGCATGTAAACTGAGTTTTTTCAGTAGACTCATGTCACATTTTATATACCACACACCTACTTTAAATCATCCAAGATTTAAATTCCTTCAAATGTTAAGCATCTGCATGTAGGAATCAGTCTGTTTGCGTGTTTCCTGAGAAAGGAAGGCAGCAGTTGAATGCTTTCTTTTCTTTGTTTTCTCTGAGGTGATTTGAGGGCATTGATTTTGGAGCCAAAAGGGGGGAAAGTGCTGTTACACTTTGTTATGCTCAACATGTTGAGCATAACATGTTGAGTTCTTTGCAACAGGATGTCCTTGAGGCACATCATGTGGCCGGGCTTTCAGAGGGGACCATGGAATTACTTGAGCTCAGCTGTTTTTGAAACTGCTACAGAGCGAGCAAAGAGAGTTTATAGATTAGAAGCAAGTGGCACCAGATTAAATTATGATGCATTGAAGAAACTAGCAGTTATGGTGTGCTTTATGCAATCTTCATCTTATTAAATGAAAGTGCAGGTCTCCAGTTCTCACTGATCTCGATACAGTCTCAAGCTACCTATCATTAACTGTGACCTCAGCAGATAATGCTATGAAACTATTTTTTTGCAGAGTAATTGTAAATATTTTCTTAAATGTGACCCAAACTGTATAAGCCCTAGTAAATAAGTGGCCAGAAATATCATCTTGAGCTACTTCACCTGTCTTACCTATATAGTTGCCAGAAAGAGGAAAATAGGCAGGAAAAATACAAATTGAAAGCTGTGTATTTTTCTTCCTCTCTTACTTAAATATTTTAATTTCTGCAAGAAGCAGAGTAAAATATTTTCATAATCTGATCAGTTCACTCTAAAATTGATATTCATTAATACAAATTCAGCATGACTAGAAAGCTAGCAAAACCAATTACAGACCAAAAAGGGGAGCTAGGTACAAAGTTCTCTCTGCATGAAGCTATGACCTGGAGTTTTATAACACAGGGATAAAAATTATCTTTAAAATATTCCAGTTCACAGGCCAAGGCAGTATATTCCCATGGCTTTCTAGGTAAAATCAAACACAGGGTTTCAGAATGCCCATTGTCATGATCCTGAGCTCCCAGGCTGAGCACCTTGTGTGTATAAATGCCCATGAATATGCTAAGGGTAGATTGTTTCCCAGTGGAAGAAGAAGAGCTTAGAACAGTCATTTTGGTGACTCTTTGGTGACAGTCACAGGCAGATATGCTGAGGGATGCTCAGTGACACAGAGCAGCCTCTCTGTCTCTAGGGGCCTCCAGCACAAACATGATTCCAGAAGGTCAGAACAAGGCATGTGGGACCAGAATGCTCAGGCTAGACTTCCAATGTTTCGGGATCATCTGCCTTCACAAACTGCATAAATGAGCTTCACAATCTATTCAGTTAAATGGTCACAATTTCCCAAATCAGTGCCAAGTGTGACTGATGCTTAAATTGAGTTAAAGCAAGTTGATAAAAAGCCTGCTGTAGTCTTTTCTATATGTCAGCATTGGATTGGTTAATTTTTCAAGTGCAATCTGACATATGCACCCTTCTTTGCTTTTCCCAGTGTTCCCATCATTATAAAGGTGATTAAATTGCTTTTCTCACACTTTCTAGAAACAAAATAGGCAATGTCTACTTAAAGCATCTTTTTAATGCCATATCTGCATTTGTACAAAGAATTTGTGCCAGTGTAATTAATTTAGTTTAAAAAATCCCAGCTTTGACACTTGATAGAAACACCTCCATAGGCACAAAAAAATATATTTACAAATGTAAATTGGACTATAAAGCAGAATACAAGGAGAAACATTAACTTAACTGAAAGCTTTTTACTAAATTCCTTTGCCATGCAATTATAGTGGTTCAGTTTCTGTGTGTTAACCTGAGCTTCCCACTGATTTTTCAGGTTTGACATAGGGTGATGTACTTGTAGAGTGAGGGAAACAAATACCCATTTTGGTAAGCCTTTGAAAACCTCAAACAGCAGGCACTATGCAAGCATAAAGTAAGATTATTGCTATTTTACTCATTCAACACTAAGTTACACAACAAAATAGCAGACGCGCCCTTGAAAATATGTATTTCCCAACAAGCTGCAGGAAGAAGCTTAAATTACTTTCCTGAAAGTAGCTCACTGTGAAACCAGCTGCTGTAAGTATGAGTCAGCAGCCTTCCTGGAGTCAAACCCTCCAGCACCTTTCTAAATTCACACTCATTAAAAATGTTCATCACCCTGGTAGAAGTCCCTTAGGTATTTGCCAAGCAGTGCTGTTAATACAAGGAGTAAGGGGGAAGAAAAAAAAAAACCAACATGGAAAAGATCTCTCTTCACTGCAATTACTTTGAAGAGAAGAGGGAAGACATTCTTCATTATTTCAGTTACTAATCCCAGCAGGCTTGTTTCATTATCTGATGAAAATGTCCTTTTTTCATTGTTTGAAGGCATGGTCAGAGGGACCAGAGTGACAGCCAGCTTCATATAGAAAAACCCATTCTCTTGTGCTGGGATTGTGGCAGTAAACCTTCCTCCTGCCCATCACCAGTCCAGGGTTGCAGGTCTTCTCCTTGCCTCTGCCCTTTTGAAGAAGTGACAAAGGCATGCTTAAAATTAATCTTGTTGTAAAATGTCCTGCCCAAATGGCAGAAGCATCCTGTGGATGCTTGGTGGAAGGCAAGTGTTCTTGCCTCTTCCTCCTGTTTCAATAGATGCATCTTTGAATGTGTGCACAAAACATTTCTGCAGAGGGAATTGGCATCACTCTTATGTAGCTGCAGGGGTGCTGTCTGTAGCATTTGTGACAATGTATTTGTGACTAGCAGGGTCTGTGGAGAGGTTGCAGTGAAGCAAATTTCTTTTAGAACATTTGAAGATCATGCTTGTTTACTTTGCTGTAAAAGCTTGAATTTGGATTTCCATTTTCCTGTGAGGAAAGAATGCTTTCAGTAACATCACAGCTAATCCAGGTAGTGCCATTTTTTGCGCCATTTTTTTGTGTTGAGTGGCAGTTGCTGGATCCCTTCAGATGTGGCCGGAGTGGTGCACAGCCTTGAACACAAAACTGACCACCTCAGATGCAATGTGAGGAGAGAGGAATAGCCTCTTTAGCTCTGCACAGGTGGCTCAAGCTCCATGGGTGATGCAGGGCCAGGGAATGTGGGCTGCTCCATTCCATCTCCCCTGAGAACCTGCTGGGGCACATGAAATGCAAGGAGACATCCTCAGCTTTCCCAGTGGATTTGAATACAAGGCAAAAAGTCATTCAGCGATGCATCCAGCTTAAACTCCTCTTTGTCCCTAGGCCTTTAAATTCCTTCTTCATGCCTCTTGGTTTCTCCAGAGACGTCTTACCAAGGGAAATATTGGGCATAAGGCTATAGCTGAAATTTATCTTTACCAAATTATGAGCCTCAGCACTCATCTGGGGAGTAATTGGGAGTAACAAGAGTACTGTAAATTCATGCCCAGACTTGCTGAGCACTCACTCAAGCCCTCAGAAGTTACTCACCAGGCTGTTCATGGCCAATACCTCAAGTACACCAGTAGAAAGAGGAGGCTGTTATTAACATTAATTCAAAGATTGAATATGCATGTTGAGAGTACACGAGGCTGTTCATGGCCAATACCTCAAGTACACCAGTAGAAAGAGGAGGCTGTTATTAACAAAAGATTGAATATGCACGTTGAGAGTACACATAGGTGAACTTGCCTCAAAGCCAAGGAAATGAGTGTGAGAACATAATATTTCTAAAAACAGTGGTATGGCTGGAATCTTTGCTGTGAAGTAAAGCTTTAAACAGATTACAGGCAGTATAGTTTGTGCCATGATGTCCCAGAAGAAAACATCATCAAAAATCAGCTGGTTTTGCTCTGGTATTTCACGTAAGGTAGATTTTATGCAGTAGTTAATGCCTGGAAATTTTGGAAGGAGGTATGTCTATGCCTGTGATTGGGAGAGACTGTGTCTTCATTAACAAAAAATACAGCCAGCAGCAAGATCTGTGTAGAGCACAACAGATGCTCACAACAGATCACCCAAGCTCAGTGGTTCTGGGAGCTGGGGATTATTACTCTGGTCTGCCTGTAACGTGGTCCTGTGGATTAGGCACACACCAGGAGGGAATTTTCCAGTTTTGTCTCACCTGCAGGGAGTGCCCAGCTGAGTGAGCTCCTTGCAGTGTGATTCAAAGGGGAGAGGGTGAAATTCCCTTCAGGAGAACTTAAGGGAAGGTGATGGAGGAGAGGTACCTTCTTTCTTACACTGACTCTAATCCCATCCCAGACAGTGACTCCCCTGCTTAGTTGGGATTTGTCATTCACCTTTCCAGCAGGATGGGACTTGGAGCACTTCACTCATTTGCCACATGGGAGATATTTAGTGAGTTCACAGGATTATGTCTGAACTAAGCAGCTCCAGTGTGCTGTGCTGTGGGGACTGCAGAAGGAAAAGACAAAGGAAATGATATCTCTTCTTTATCCATCCTGAAATAAAGCTGTAAATTGTGTTATGATTTTGTCGATATATGGTGCTTGCAAAGATTTCAAATAAATAATGATCTGACCCCAGGGGCCTTATTGATTTTGTAATGATTTCAAAGAGAAACCACTCCGTTTACTGTTTGCTGACAAATTCTTTACTCCCCAAGAAATTCCTATTGAACATGTAATAAGGACAGGAAAAAATAATTCCAAAGAAATAGAGAGAGAGGGCTTTGTGCATAGACTGCTCCACGAATCAGTATTTAACCTCTGACCAGTGACAACAGGTCTCCTTTAACTCTATTAGATCAACAGCAAGCTATTATAATTAAATATAAAAACTGTTTAGAGCCTCACCGAACATGTCCTGGGAATTAAAGCATATGGCAGGGATAAGGATAAAAAGACTTTCCATATGCTAATGACCCTAGATGTCTGAAATAAATTAGATCCATTACAGTTTATGCTCAATAAAAGAAAGACTTTAAGCACTCCAAAGTTAGTGACTCGAGACCGATTTTGGCTTAGAAATTCAATCTGCCTGCTTATTAATTCTTAGTAAGGCTCTGGAGGAGACAGGGGATGCAAAATCATAATTCTGTGCTGTATCAGAATTTTAAAGTGCCATCAGTTTCTTTTCCTTCTTTTCCTTTTTTTTTTTTTTGATTAAACTATTTTTCATGCTTCATTTTTTTGTTCTTCTCATTTGATTTTGTTCCCATTTTTGTTTAATTTCTTTCTTTTTAAGGTTTCATTTATCCTATTTCAACTGAACAGAGAACCCAGAATGAATATGGATTTTCTTGTAAGTTTAATGTTTGCTTTTATGTTCCTGGATGCTAATTTGATGCTGTTCCATGGGTCAGGCTTTACTGCTAGGCAAGCTCAGTGTGACTAGGCAAAAAAGGGACCTATTCAGCAGGGTGACATTCTGCTTGCTTGACAGCAGGCACGGTGCTTTGCAGCAGACACAGGATTATAAGAGCCTTTGTGCACGAGGGAAATGGGAGAAGATGCTGCCTCAGAGACAGAAACTGGAGAGAATGAGCCATCTTCTCATTAAAATTCCCTTAGCAACTGGACGGAGTGTGGTGGAAGGGTAACTTGTCTTTGAGCCGGAACTCAGGAGTTCTGCTTCCTGAACTGCTGGGTTAAAAATGGGATGTTTCAAGTTTGGTAAATTGAAGGTCTGGTAGCCCGGAGCTGTCAGAGATTGATCAGTCCCTTTCTGCATCTGCCAGCTCTCACCTCTGCAGCTGGAGGGCAGCTTGGCTTAAATGGCTAAAAGAGATAAAATAAAAGTGATTTCACATGTTTCAAACCAACAAAAATGGGGTACTAAAAGAGTCTGATTTGTTTTTGCACTTCCTTTTTTCATTAGGCTATTTCTAAAAATGGGATTCTTCACTGTATAGAAATACATCAATTTTTGAACACATATTCAGACCTTTTGGAAAAAAAAAATGTCTGGTGGATAATGATGCTGGAGATTAGCTTGGAATTGGTGCTGTAGATACGTACAAGCAGCTAGTAGAAATATCATAGCCATTTCCTCACAAGACAGCTCTAATAAATTTTGGTTCCTTTTGGTAAATTACCACATTATTTCTTGTGCTTTCTTCAGCTTTTATCTTAATATGTATGTGTTAATGCCACTGATGAGAATTCAATGCTTGATTCTCTGCTTTACTAATTTACTGGCTTCTATTTTTGAAGGCAAATGGATGGAAGGGAGTAATGACAGGTTACATTTAAAAAAAAACAAAACAAACCAACCAAAGATATATCCTGATATTACAGGTATTCCATAGAAAATGAAATTTTGGGTTGTTTTATTTCTTTAAAAGTAAAAATAAGGCTTCTGAAGTTTGAAAACCTACGGGGTTTTTTGATATCAGATGAACTTCTAAATACCAATATTATGACATTATGTCACTAAGACATAATCTCATTTCATAGGGTGAATTTGGTTTATAAGACTAGGTCTTTTACAAGTCTATTATGTGTTTTCCTTAGTAGCTTAGCCTGAGTATTAGATAGATGAACAAGTTGATAGGTAAAGAGTTAGAACACAAGTTAGAGAGAAATCAAGGATTGTTTTCTATCAAAAGGGCATAGACCTGCTGTATGATGTTGGAAATGGATTTTAAATTAGCCTATAAAAAGGGCAGTAAATATCTGCAGGAAACGAGAATAATAAGAACGTGTTTTCTTGAAAGTCCCTGTAAGGAGGACATTTCTTGAAGGTTCCTGGCCTCTCTCCCTGCAGCTGCTCCTGACTCAGATGACGTTGCTCTCTACGTGGGGATCGTCATTGCCGTGATCGTGTGCCTGGCCATTTCCGTGGTCGTGGCCCTGTTTGTCTATCGCAAGAACCACCGCGACTTTGAGTCGGATATCATTGACTCCTCGGCACTAAATGGGGGATTTCAGCCTGTCAACATCAAGGCTGCAAGGCAAGGTTAGTTGGCATTTCACTCCATTTTGACCAATTCAGAGAGATGCTATCGGGTTATGGTCTCTTGGTCTGCATGAATGATACCGCTCGATGCCTGTTGATGCTTGATAAAAAGAAGAAAGATCATGTTCATTTGTTTCTGGTTGTCTAAGGCTCAAAACCCATGGTGGCATTTGTCAGCTGTGCTCAAGAGTATAAAGCAGGTGAATTTAACTTCTGAAGAGAGAGCATGAGTGTGAGAGTAAAACTCAGACACTTTTATGGAAATACAGGTCCAGCTCAAGTTGAAATCAAAGGCAAAGCTCTGACAGAAACAATGGAGGCAGGATGCATCACAGGAGTGATACTACAGTAATTCTACCACAGTTCCCTCCCCTTTATTTCACTAATAGCTTTTCTTCCTATGTCCTGTCTCCACTGGTATAAATAGTAGTTTGGGAAGTACTGTGCATTTAATAGAAAATGTAGCAGTTGTGGTAGAGCATAATTTAATAATGAATATTTTTATCACTGGTGCATAACAGCTTGATTTTTTTTTTCCTCATTCACTGGCCAGGAAAAAACCTTTAAAGGTAGTGCTGCCTTTATCAAGACACTTATTCAGGCTGAAGAATTCCTCTTTTTTCCCAATATCTACATCAGAAGAATATCTACACTGTAAAAGTTAAGATGACAAGAGAGTTGTTACATGTAAAATTAGCAGAGGTGTTTTCTTTGCTGGAGAAACTTTTAAAACAAATCTTAGAAAAACGTGATGCAGGTACTAATCCCTCACTGCAGGGAGTCATGGAATGATGACTTCATAGTCTTGTTGTCTATTTTTATTTTTATTTCAGGAATGCTGTCATTAGGCCAGTTAGAAAAATTGGCTAATGATTGCCACATATCATTTAGGGAGGGGTTTTTTACTTATAACTTGATCTACTGAGTGATGAAAACATCTTGCCCTGAAGCTAAGCATGTCATATTTGGAATCTGAGTGCAGCCTGGAAAGCTACCGCCAGTGAAAATTCTTCAGAGCAGAAGCGTGCTGTAATTGTGTACAGCAATCGGATTCCAAAGCAGCTGGGGCAATAGGAGCCCTGGGAGTTTGCTGGAGAATTCATGGAAATGGAGATGAAGGTTCAGGGACTTTGCATATCTGAATGTTTGGAATGAAAGACAAAATGCAAATCCAAATTGTTGCTTGGAATAAAGTCATCAGAACAGAGAAATAACATGGTTCTTCCTTCTCATCTCCACTGCAGACCTCCTGGCAGTGCCACCAGACCTCACTTCTGCTGCAGCCATGTACAGGGGTCCTGTGTATGCCTTGCATGATGTCTCTGATAAAATCCCCATGACCAACTCTCCAATCCTGGACCCGCTCCCCAACTTGAAGATCAAGGTTTATAACACCTCTGGTGCAGTCACTCCCCAGGATGACCTCTCTGACTTCTCCTCCAAGCTGTCCCCACAGATTACGCAGTCTCTGCTGGACAATGAGACCCTGAACATGAAGAACCAGAGCCTTGCTCGGCAAACTGACCCATCATGCACCGCCTTTGGGACCTTCAACTCCTTAGGAGGCCACCTAGTAATTCCCAATTCAGGTAAGTGCTAGCCATGCTGGCCTAAAGGTGCAACTGCTTTGTGGGATTAAGTGGTGTTAGCTTGTTTTTGTGTGGGGAAAGAAAGTCTACACGTGGGACTCTGCCTTTTCTTTGATCAAAAGAAATAGATTAGGTTTTTTCCCCCCTCCATTTCCATCTACAAAAGTGCTTTGAATATTTTCTACCCAAAGTCCTGGCCACCTTTTAAACACTACAAGCTTGAGGAAGACATTACAAGAGCACTGGTCTTAGGAGTAGCAGCTGAGGGAGCTGGGGTTGTGTAGCCTGGAAAAAAGGAGGCTGAGAGGGGACCTTATTCCTTTCTACATCTGCCTGAAAGGAGGCTGCAACAAGGTGGGGATTGGTCTCTTCTCCCAAGTAAGACCTAGGAATGTGATCTAGTGGTGAACACTGTGATGTGTTAATGATTGGATGCAATGATCTTAAAGGTCTCTTCCAACCTAAATGATTGTCTGAGTCTAAACAGAATATTGCACTTCTTAGCCACTTTGCACAGTCTTAGCCACTTATTGCACAGTCTTAGCCACTTTCTGAGACATGCAAGGTTTCAGAGCTTCCCTGTGTCAAGTGCAATTCAGCATCACCTTTTCCTTTGATGCAGTTCTAGAAAAGGGACTTCAATACAGTAAGCCTCTATTTTGTTGTTGTACTGAAAAAGAACAAATTAATTTTAAAACAAATTGTTTGCTACACTTCCAATTCATGGCAGTCTATGTGCAATTGAAGTCGGGCAGCAGAACACCATTTTTGGGAGGCTTTTTACCTGTATTTATTGTTGACTTGCTTTACAACTAGGAAATAGAGCATTGAGGGCCTGTTGATGTAATGCAACATGCTGCTCAATCTTTCTCATACAGCACAAAGTCAGGTTTCCAGGTCCCTTCAGGCCACCCTGACACCAGCAGGCAATTTCAGAGCATCCAAGGAGCTCTTGGGCAGCCCTGGGAGAGCTCAGGCCTTTCAGACAGATTTTTTATCAGAGCCATGCTGCTGCTGCTTGGTTCCTACATGAAGTGTTGATGTTCTTTCTAAGAAAGTTCAGCACCTAGATGTTCCCATGGGTTTAGCATGATACTGCAGAGCAACATTAATATCTAAAGTGAGAATGAATAAAATACATAAATCATTTGATGTGAGGAATGTGCAGGGTATACAGTGGTCAGGAACACACCTGCCCAGTTTCACTGGATTAGAAAGTACCACAGCACATGTGAAACTGCAGCTCACAGCTTGGCCATTTTACAGCAAATACCCTCACCAAGGAGAGGGTGCTTACCCTTGTCCCCTGTGCCTTTGCTGGATCAATTCTTTTTTGTTGATGTTATAGAGGAAGCAAAATACCTAGGTGGCCCAGTACCTGGGTGGTTTGGTTCCAGGATGCAGTCCCACACTGCCCCTGAAGCAGCCAAAAGTGCTTGGACCCATAACCCTGCTCTCTGAGCTCCTGTCTCATGGGAAGCAAAAATATCTATTAAATTTAAGTGAAAGCTGAACTACTTCAATAAATCTGGTGCTGACTGATGAGCAATGTTGAAAATTTGTGCTATACAGTCTTGGATTTCATATTTTTCTAAGTAGCAGCTGAAGATAGATATTGATACTCACTTTTCATATGGCACAGTGGTGCTCATTATCAGCAAAGTCTATTAGTCATTGTTAATTCACATATATTAATATCAATTTGTAAAGAAAAACATTCAATGTTGTAATCCCTTCAAAATTATTAAAGTAATGGTTCTGTAAAATAAAATAATCTTTCTGCTGCTAGCTTGTATTCCTTGTGCTGCTTCTAGGTGTATGTCCTCCTCAAAGGATCAAAGCCTTTCAGTTTCAGTACACCTGCCCTGTTACAGCTGCAAGCATGCACAAGTTAGGTTGTAACAGGCTGTAAAGACACAAGTGCCAGAAGACATCTGTGGAAATTGCTGTTTCCCTCTCCCCTCTCCTTCAAAGCTGTGTATGGGACTGATGCCCTGCACACCAACACATGGGAGGTGTCCAGTGTTACCAAACTGTGTATGCTAAAGAAAAGAGGCAGAGCCTTGCAAGGTGTCTATAGTGTCTCTAGTGTAAACACATATATGTAAATAATCTTCCTCTAGGTTTGTTTTCAGCTATGTGGTAACAATAACTGTGTATGCCAATCCTTGCCACTGATTTCCAGCTAATCCACATCTGCAGGGAGAGCTGGATGAGATGTGTCCAGCAGAGTGAAATAGCCAGTTCATAGGCCATGTTGGTAATGTAGAGACAAGACACCTCTTAAATGGCAGTAATATAAGAACAGTGTTTTTTAATCAAGTGTGCAGCAAGTCATTAGTAAAAATGACGCTGAGTATATTTGCCCACATTTTTTTCAAGGTTGCATATCCCAGTTTAGAGCCACTCTACAGGACTGGGCACTTTCAAAAACCAAGAAGCCCAGTTTTGTCTCCCTGGCAGACTCAGTTCCTCCCTAGGAACTGAGTGCATTAAGCACAGGATGCCAGACACAGAAGCCATCTTTCAGGAAACTAGTTCTTGTTGCTTCCTGGGACAGTGCTCCACTGCTTCTCTTTCCTGATCTTAATTAAGTAAGAATTGCCTAGGGAGAGATGTCCCATTACAGCTGTTGGAAATTTTAGTCAGAGTTGTTTGTTTTTCCATCATTTTACAAGGTAAGCAACAGCGTAACCATCTGTCTGCTCTTTAAATAAAATGAAAGGCAAGAAAAACCTATTCTCCATTCCCGTTGTTCAGTGCAGAGGAAAGAGAGCAGGCAGCTGGACACTGAAGATACCAGGAATACAGTAAATGCTTTTTCTTATATTTTGCTGAGGTCATTTACATTCTGGTGGTGAGGGTGGCTGAAAATCTGGCATATCAGACTTCATCTTCTGCCTCTCCTGTCACTCCTCTCCACAGACACACTCACCTCTTTTTTCTCCATCTTATCTTTTGTGCCTCTTCTGTTCTGCAGGAGTAAGTTTGCTGATCCCAGCTGGAGCTGTTCCACAAGGGAGAGTCTATGAAATGTATCTGACAGTTCACAGGAAGGAGAACATGAGGTAAAAACTGCCTTTATTTTCTTGTACATTAATAGAGTAACATACAGTAACTGAAGACCTGTGGTAATAATACTTATGCAAAGCCTACTGCATTGAAGCTGTTTGCTGACTTGGGGGTAAGCACAAGCAAAGCCAAGGATAAACTTTGCCACAAAACCAGCTCACACATTTGCTTCCCTAATCAGGTGTTGCATTCTGCAGCAAGTCCTCAGGTCAGGGGGATACTGAATTGTAGAGGAGCAAGGAAAATATGCCAGCATGAGTTTGTGCAGCAGAGAAGGTGTGAAGTAACCTCTTGATAAAGACCTGTGCTGCAAAGGAGAAGGAAGCAGAGGAGAAAGGTGATAAATCAGTGGAGGGACAGGTGCCTGAGCACCTGACTTGGAAAATCTCGTCTCCTGTTAGAGTGAAGGTGAATTTTTATTTTACCCTTCATGGACTTAGCTAGTCCATGCAGAGGACGGAGCCAAAGCCTTTTGGTGTCCTCCACCTCCTTGCTGCTTAGCCCCTGACAGCACATGCCAAGGGCACACAGACCTGATGCTGGGATGACCACGGTTGTCTCCTGTTACCTGAATGTGTGGCAAATTCATATTCTAGATCTTAATGTCTACTGGCATGTGATCTGGCAGCCTTGAAATTGAAAAAATAATTGTTGACAAAAAGGCCAAGATACCATTTGGAGCCAGTTAGAAAACCCTAATGCAGAGAAAGGTGAGATCTTAGGCTGCAGAATGGACTTGTGTACAAAGGCAGAATGGCAAATGTGAAGCTGAGGCAGTCATTACATGGTACTTTGCCTCTTTCTCCTCCTCATAGCTAGATATGTTTTTTGGCTCAGCCTCTTAATAGCTTTTATTATGTGCTAAGCCACAGCTGTTTATACACTGTGTGATATTGAACACTATTCTTTAGCTTGGTAGTCTTTCACCCAAGCTAAAATAATCTGCTTAAAGAAAAATTAAGTAATCCTTCTACCCACCCTTTTGCATACATTATTCATCAGCCGCTCTTTGAAAATAGCTAATTGCAGCTACAGAAAAAATGTCTCTGTTCATAGCTAGTATTGATTATATTTCCATTACTTTTGGCTGTGAAAGAGGTTTACAAACAGTACTGAACAAAGACTCTTTCCTGAGGAAGGAAAAAAATCAGGTGGCATCCCCTGTTATTCAGCTTGCTTCTAAATCTCCCTTTCCAAAATACCTAATTCTTTTAAAAAATTATTTAATTCCTGGAAGGTGCTGTATACACAATTATTTTCTTTCCAGCCAGTTATGGAGGGAATCCCTGTTACTTTATTCATGCAGCTGTGGAAAACTAATGTCACATACATGTCTAATTTATTTCCTTCAAGGACCATAAAGCTGCCTCTGCATGCTTTGTGAAAGCTGTAACTCAGCAAGTCACATAGAGGATAGAGGGATAAGTTAACCTGTGTTGGGAAAAGCATGGTTGGAGATGTGTTGTCTGCCAACCTGAGCAAGTATGCCAAAGGACACCTGCAGAAGTAAACAGAATGGTGTGAATCCTCATTTATAATCAAGATTTTAGAAGTGATTTCTTTCCCTGGGAGAGAAAAGCAGATTAGTCTGCCTTAGGGCATCAGGGCTCATTTTATTGTGGTGGCAGTCACTTTCTGGGTGCACAGAGTCCAGCTGCTTATTTGATTTGTGGCAGTTTTTCAGAAAACACACACGGCTCCTCATGCTCTTGGAAAGCAGCTTCTTCTGGGACATTTAAGATGGAGCTCATTGGCTGTTGTCTAGATCACTCAGAACTGAATATTCTGCCCCCTTTCCCCAGGTGCCAAAGAGCAGAAGGGGGTGGGTGGCTCCCAGCTGTAATGTTCTCCTGCTGCAGGACTGGTTACCAGGCACTTCACTTCTGTGGCAGAGCTACAGTTCAGTCAAAGCTTCTTTTTTCTGGCTGCATGGGCCACAGATGTTGCTTCATATAATTGGAGTCATATGGGTACTACAAGTTGCAGTTTGGCGTATTTATTTTTTAAATCAGCTACTGCACTCTTGTACCACTCTAGCAGAGAGTGATAGTCCCCAGTAAGGACGAGCTGCAGACATTTGCTTTGTGGCCAGGCAGTAACTGCAGTGTGTTCAACAAACCCTCTGAGGCCATATATTTATTTTCATGAGCACTGTGCAAATGTGTATGGGTTGAAAAGTCCTGTTATGTGTTGATGTTGTTTGGAAGGGGACACACAGGAAATTATAAAATGCATGTTATTATCAGAAATGAAGGCAGAGCCTTGTCCTTGATATTACAACTAGCACTGAGGTGAGAATGTGGTCTCCACAGTGCTACCCCAGCAGAACCAGATCAGCAACAGAGAGGGTCCCCACGCCAGCTCACATATCTCCAACAACTTAAGATCTAGCTCACATTTTGTAGAACTGTGAAACTATTTCTGAATAGTCAGAAACAGAAAATATGTTATCTCCCAGACACCTGCAAATTCCCTTTTTCTTTTCTTCCCTTTGTTTTCATAATAAATTTCCCCAGTTAGTCTCTGAAAACTGTAATACAGAAATCTGAGAGACTTCACAACCCAGTAATATCACTCTTTGTGCTGCCTTGCAGATTGGTTAGGAGAGCTTTCTGAGACAGTCTGTTTATTCCATTTCATATCCATCAAAGCATGTGAGAGCAGGAAGGTCACCCTAAACACATTACCCTTTGGCAGTGATTTGGGGCTCTGATAGCTTGCAGGAAACACCATTGGAGGCAGTTGTTTCCTCCAAGTGTGTCAGCATACTCGTGGCACAGTGGGGTTTCTCTTCTACTGGACTGCTGCTCCAGGAGAGTGTTATCCCTGCTCCTGTCCTGCAAAATCACCCTCATTCTTCTGTCATTTGGAGCAGGATAGGTGGCAGGCAGATCCCAGGCTCTCATCCCTGGCTGATCTCATAAAAAGATCCATGTTCTTTATGAAGCAGCTACAGTGGGGAAAATTATATTTGGGTGTATGTTTGTACACATGTACATACACATGCAAGTACATTTATGTTATGTGTATACATGTAACTGAAAAAATGACAACCCGATGAGAATATTTCACAGCTATCAGACAGGTTTCTGTCTCAAAGCTGTGTCTTTTTCAGTAGTGAGCAGATGCACTCTCCTTTAGTCTGGGGAAGCGTCACCAACTTTGAGATTTGCAAGGAGTCCCTTCCTGAGCAGTGGTTTCATCTGTAAAATCAGCACACTATGTTGGCCAGTACCTGGCAAGAGCCTCTTCCCATGAGCATCTGTGAGAGCCTGGGTTTCACAAATTAATTAATTTATTTAATTAATGCGTAATTTAATCCTAAGGATTAAATAGCATAAGTATAAACTTCTAGCCTCTAGGATTTGCTTGACCGCCTCAGGTTAAAAAACAAATCTCGCTGTGAGCTAAATTAGCAGAGCTGTGTTTCCTTCAGAAACATCTGGCAGTGGTCAGTGCTAGATGGGGTCTGGGTCTTGATGGACCACTGGTTTTATCTTGTGTGGCAGTTCCTGTGTTCCTGTGTGAACCCCTGCTGAGCTTGCACAGCTTTAGGTGGAGCTACTCTTGCATGCTCTAATCAGAGGCAGCAACTGCACAAAACAGCTACAGCTCTGTGAAGGACACTCCTGTATAATCCATCACACAGGAGGTGTTCCAAATGAGAGTGGAGGTTGCTGTGCCCACAAAATTTGACAACCCTGAAGAACAGAGCAAGCAACACTCCTAAAGGTCTTGATGGAAGACACACATAAATGTGCAAATTTCAAATTAGCTACCTTGAAAGAGAAAAAGGTCAGGTGAGCCTTGCCAGGATTTGTATCAATGGTTTCATAATGTATGCACAGAGTTTAATATAAAGTCAAGCATCTGATCAATGATTGTGATCCAAGGAGTAATGTTGCTTTTTCACCAGTAAATCTAAAGCTTAGTGATGTGAAATAAAAGAAATTGAAGTCATCCACATTTCATTTCTCCACCTTCCTTATCTCAGTCGCATAAACAAAATTACTTTGCAACTCCAGAAGACAATTTCTTGAAGTGCCAGTCACTATAATTGAAAAATTCAACATGAAAAAGACTAGAGCATGAGCAAAAGGGGAGGGCAAACTTCTCAGAATATTTTTCTTCTGAAGACAGACTGTCAGAAGAACCAGGGTCTGTCGAGAATATTAAGTTTGAAACATAAGAAGGAACACATATTAAAAAATAAAGCCCCAGCAATGAAAGGAGAAATAAAATATGTTCTCTCTTAACTTCTGGCTAAACTGTGTAGAAGGGTTGCAACCTGTTGCTGTGAAATAGCCATTCCTCTCTCCCTGCTCTGTCCTGTGCTTCCTGAGCTGCTGTGATTGCCTGGAGCACAGTGGCAGGGAGCACAATGTAGTTCCACTGAGGAGCAGAGATTTATCTAGTGGTGCTCACATCTGCTGTCTGACAGCTACCTTAATGAATATGGTCTGGCTTATTACAGGGAGACGGTTTTGAATGAGTAATCTCATTAAAACCACAAATTTGATTGTGAAGGGGCCAGATATGGTGAATAAAAGTTTGTTTGCTTTTAAATATAAGTTGACTGTTCTTGATAATCTCTGAGGGATGGGAAAACATCTAAAAATATCTGAAGACTTTGCAGTTACTGTTAGTGCCTTTTAATAGAAACACTAAGCAGTGAGTTGAAATTTAGTCTCAGATCTTTGTAAAACAAAAACATTTCTTTGTTTTTGGAATTATGCAGCTGAGTGGCCAGTCTCCTCTAATAAGTTATCCCAAGACTTCTGCAAACCTAAAGTGAAACCCATGTTGATGGGGGCTTTTGTAGGGGGTTTGGTTTGGGTTTTTTATATTTGTATAATGGCCTAAAGGATTGCCCACAGTTTTGATAATTTCTGATCATAGGTATAACTCCCTTGCTTTATAAGCTTCCCCGTGTCTCTGTTTGTGATTGATCTCCCACAGTCTAACACATAATCTATTTAACACATAAATCTCAATGCTGGTCACAACACGTGTTCCTCTAGGCTGAGATCCTGCCTTTGCTGGTGCTGCATCACCTATTTCAGGAGAAGGAATAAAATTGCCTGTGATGAGTGACTACACAGTAACTCGTCTTCAGGGAAATTTGTTGTTTACTAATTCCATGAATTACTGTTGGTTTATGCTTTGAAGAAGAACGATTAATATCTCTTGTATAATGTATCTTGTCTACTGCATCTGTTTCTGTTCTCATTAGCTGTAGTAAAGCATAATCCTTTTGTTTTAAAATGGAAATTGAAAACAGTGAGAAGTGAAAAAAGATTTCTTGGGAGATTTTGTTTCTTTTCCCTGTCACTTGTCATAGAGCACCTCTCTTCTGTCTGTGCCATTGCATTGCTTAGCCTCATTCCTTGGAATTTCAGGTGTTTATGTTTATTTCTGAGATCTTGTGGTGGTCCCTAAGCACACTGCTGCTACCTGCAGTCATGGTGGAGCTGGAGAGGAAAGGGAATATCACTGTGATGTGCTCTGATATGCCCTGTCCCATACAACACCAGAAATCAGATTTGCTTCTTGTCACTGTGTCACATTACGTGTTGATGACTGCTGTGTTGCAGCAAGTTCACCTGAAATGTTGTTAACTTTTATTGCTTTATTTGTTACTACGAAACTCTTTGGAACTTGTTTTTCTCCAGCCTGGGCTACTGTACAATTCATAAGGTTTTATTTCCCACTCATATTTTTACCCTCTCTAGAATTTTGCCATTGTCTTCTGGCTTCCACTGTTACTTGCAGTGATTCCTTAATAATTGTTACCTGTAAATGTAATAATTGTGTTTTCCACATTGTGAGTAGAAATCCTAGCCCCACAGTAGTCAGAGAAAGGTTTAGCATAGACTTTAACAGAGCTGGGGTTTCACCTGAACAGTGACAGTGAATCACTTCACCACCGGAGAACTCTGCAACTCATTGTATCTCAGTTTTTAAAGATTTATCTGTGTGAGGTGGGTGTTGGAAAGCCACTAAGACCAGCAGGTGTTCAGTAATTTTGTGGTGCCAGTCTCTGATGTGTGCCAGGTTAGGAATTTGGGGGTGTATAGTCAAGCACCTCCACAACTGGCCCATTTTTCTGCTCTTCATGAATCAGACTGTTCTCTTATATAAATATATGGTCAGGACCATGCATATCTCATCCAACTGGCAATAAATCTTGTAAGTCTGGTGACAAAGATGCTGTTTATGAACATGGGGAAAAAATATTAAGCTTTGATATTTTTAACATGTCCTTTGTATGCTTGCATCCACCTCCCATCTCAGCTCCTCACTCTGCAGTCTGCAACACATCCTGACTTGGTGTTCTGCATAATCATTTTGTACTTCTTCTAATCAGCTATAAGATGCTGCAGCACAGAATTGTGCCCTTCATCAGAGTTCTAAAATCTGACAGTTAAAAAAAATTTGGCACAAAGCAGTGACTAAACTTAACTTTACTTGGAGACAACTTCAGACTGTATGATTTATCAGTAGCATATTATTTTAATGACCTTTTGGGGCTTTTTGACTGCAGGCATCAGTGCTTGTCAATTTTAACTCATTTTTCAGCTAAAGGGCATTGTATTAATTTTTTTAAGGCAATCATGATATATTCACTCCTGCATTTTGATTGCTTGTTTTTGTGATTCAATCCAAAAAAACATGATTTGCATACTTTGAAACATGCATTTTATTTTATTTTTCATGGCTCAGTACTTTTAGAAGAAGTTAGGTTAACTAGATGATTAAGTCTATTGCTGGTCATATCTGCTTTCCATACAAATATTATACTTTTGAGAGATGTTTCTCCTAAGATACTATGTTTCTTGAAATTTCTTGAATTAGATCATAGGAGAGTGTTCAAATACCCACCAATTCCCAAAGCTGATGACCATTAAAAACCACTGATACACTCAGAGTTTTTTAAGCTTCTTATTGCATTTTATGAAAAAAACAACAATGCAAATGAATCATAAAAAGAAGGCATGTTCTAGTTGAAAACTGTCCAATGATTTATTCAATCTGGCCTTGCAAAAAAGTGATTCCTCATCTTCTTAATCTGAATCCAATGATTCCTTACAGTATGCAAGAGGAGCTGGACTAGGTACTCCTCTTGTGTTTCATTTATTTTGTGTATTGTTTTTTAGGCTAAAATAACTGGCACAATACATGATAGCTGTCCAGATTGTTATACTTTGCATCTTTTTTGAAAGACATCTATATCGCAGCTGTTTGTTTCCAGTCCATGGGTTTTCAGAAACAATCGTTATGTCATTTAGTAAACTCATCAGTTAATTTCCACAGATGCGTATCATCTGGATTTACTGATTTGCATCGATTTAAATTTTCCAATGCCAGACCCTTTTTTTTCTCAAATGTTACAAAAACCTCCGCAACATTTGTGACAACCAGGGGTAATTTTCAAAGTCCCTTCATTCCATTTTGAAAAAGAATTTCTCAAAAGTTTGTCTTTCATTCTGTGAGATTAATGGGACAGGCAGGGAGAATTAAGATGGACAAAATTAAAGTAGAACTATGAACATATATTTGCAATAACCAGAATTTGATATCAAAATAGCTTCTGTCCTGATTTGGCCTCCTTAAAAATGTTATCTAAGATTACCTGCTCTGCTCTTCTCTGCTCTGTTGTGGCCTGACCTTGAATGTTGTAAGCAGATTTGGCTACCACAATATAAAAGAGACTATTAGAGAGCATCTAAACTATTAGGGAGCATCCAAAGGAGGGCAGTGAAGATGGTGAAGGGTCTTGAAGGGAAGCCATGTGAGAATTGGCTGAGGTCACTGCATCTGTTCAGCCTGGAGAAGAGGAGACTGAGGGGACACCTCACTCCAGTTACAACTTCCTCACGAGGGGAAGAGGAGGGGCAGGCACTGATCTCTTCTGTATGGCTGTCAGTAACAGGACTTGAGGGAATGGCCTGAAGTTGTGTCAGGGGAGGTTTAGGTTGGATATCAGGAAAAGATTCTTCACCCAGACGGTGGTTGGGCACTGGCACAGGCTCCCCAGGGAAGTGGTGACATCACCAGCCTGACAGAGCTCAAGAAGTATTTGGACAGTGCTCTCAGGCACATGGTGTGACTCTTGGGAATAATTCTGTGCAGGGTTGAAGTTGGACTCGGTAATCCTTGTGGGTCCTTTCCAGCTCAGGATATTCTAGGATTCTCTGGTTACAGCTACTTCTTTTTTTTCTCTCGGTAATGACAAAGACTTTCAGAAAAAACCACAAATGTTTTCTCAGCTAATTTCTTTAAGACTGATGTAGATGTACTTATATTTGTAAATTCAGCCTGGAACTGAACCCTCAGCCAGAGCAGAGCACATGTGGTCCCGTGGGCAGATAAGGATTTTAAGTGCAGATCACATTGAACGTTTTAAAATCCCACTTGTTGGTTTCTGGATCATGAATTTGTCCTCTATTATTTAGGGAGGCAGTTGATGAGGCACATTGAGCTGTATTTGTCATACACCAGATGTCGGGATAGTTAAAGTCACTCATGCTTCCTCTCGTTTTAAGCTCCTCAGTGGTTGGTCTGGGATGGTTTGCACATGCACACACATGCACACACACTATTTTTTCAAACCAGAGTGTATACTCTGCATTCTAAATACTCATATGATTTCCTATAACACCAATTCCTAGTGACTGGCAGCAAGCACACTGGGCTTTTACCTGTGTTTTCAGCTGAACAACTCGGGGTAATCACTAGAAATCTTGTGCTTTGCAAGTGTGTTTTACCCTTGCACTACTCCTTACCATCCCTTCGTCCTTTCTCCCTCCCCAGCAGTGACACTTGGTCCCTGCTATTGCTCATTTGCAATAACCATTCCAGTAGATCTGAATGCCTTTTAAGTAAAATGGAGTATCAGTGGTTTGGTGATGCTCCAGAGCTCAAACTGCGCATCTCAGATATGCTGTGCACCATTTTCACTCATGCTTACATGCTTATTAGTTCAGTGTCTTCCTCTCTTTGTCAGTTTTCTCTGTCCTGACAGTAAATAGTTCTCACAAGTGGTGCCTACAAGAGCCACCATTCAATTTTGTGTGTCACTGAAGAACTGCCAAATGCAGCAGTGACCACATTTTTGGAGTGGGTGAAATGAAGCCTCTGCATACCATCTGCAAGGATCCCTCAGAGTGGAGTGAAATCAGGAAATATGGCTTATAATTTGCTGACACCTAAACCTCATTAATGATATTTGGTACAAAAACAAGCAAAAAAAAAAAAGGAAATAAATACAGATTTGGGAAAAATGAAGGAAAAACAAAACTCACATACTTTGCTTGCACGATCTTTTTTTTTTATTTTAAGAGAAGGATTTTTTATTTTTACACACCTAAATGAACCTTTTTGTCTTTTTCAACTCACTTAATGTAACCATCTTTCTGTCTCCTCTCCAGGCCACCTGTAGAAGACAGCCAGACCCTGCTGACACCAGTGGTGAGCTGTGGCCCACCAGGAGCCCTGCTAACCCGGCCTGTCATTTTAACCATGCACCACTGCGCAGAGCCTAACACAGAGGACTGGCAGATCCAGCTGAAGCATCAGGCTGCCCAGGGACCCTGGGAGGTGAGGTTCCAGCCTGTGTGCTGGCTGCATGCAGGGCTCTCTTTGCTTGCCTTTCTGAACCTGGATGCCTGTATTTTGGGGTTTCCATGGCTGCTACACGTGACTGCTTCAGGCAGGCAGGAGTGCCCTTCCCTACAAGATGTCTAAGCTGCCATGTGCCCAAGCAGAGATCTGTCTTGGGGCACTTTGGCACCTCCTGGTACTAGCAGGTTTCCGTGGTGGGAGCCTGAGGTGGTTCCTTGCCAGTAGTATAGCAGGAGAATGTCCCAAGGCAGAGTGGCAAAAGGATCTTCCCACTATAACTGGAGCATAAAGTGATGCTTTCAGCAGAGCTGGACCATCTTGACAGAGCCCTCCTTTCCAGCTCTGTGCTCCTAGGTCCCTGCTGCCACCAGTTTGGTCTCTTAATTAATTTGGCAAGAGCACTTTCTCCTACTGGTGAGTTTAATAAGGTCAGGGTGGCTTCTGAAGGCAGTTGGGCTGACAGCAGCAGAAGTGCCACGTCCAGCATTGTCTTCAAAAGCCTCTCGTGTTTGGCCTCCTGCCTGTGGCACTGGGTCTTCCTCCTGCTGGGAGGGAGCATGCAGCAAACACAGCTCTGTCTAGCCAGCTAATCTGCACCCCACAGCCCAACTCGTGGCACCACACGTGCATTCCTTATTTGTGGCTGTGTGTTACTGGCACCTCTTCATTTTCCCCCATCCTCCTCCTGCCCTAGGCACAGGGTGCTCTGCCAGCCCTGCACACACCCTGGTGTGTGTGCAGCATCCGTGGGGCCCCTGGCCATCACACAGCAATCTTCTACCTCCTGTCAGTCCTGGAGCAGCTCCTCCAAGCTGAGCCTCACCCACACATTGATGCACACCCTGCAGCATCACTTGGGGCAGCACCTCCTGCCAGAGCCACGCCATGGAGCAGAACCTTGCCCTCCAAAAAAGATTGTGCCACTGCTGCAAACATGGCAGGTTTGCCTCTCCTGGGCCCAAGGGAGCCAAGCTTAATGTCTAATGCCAGCTGAGCCACTTTTGTCAGCTGCCAGGTGTGTGTACATTGTTCTGCAGAGCTGCAGGCAGCAGGGATGAAGTGGACAAGTTGTGCTGAGTGTCGTGAGGCAGGCAGTGGCTTTGCAAGAGGCGGCTGTCACCCGCTGCTGACCTTTCGCTTCTGCTCCCTCTCAAAGCCATTCAAAGCACCTTGTGTTGCGTGCAGGATATTGCACACAGGGTTGAATGGAGAAATTAGCAGGGGAGCTGTTTTCCTGTACGCCCAGGGTGGGGAGGTCATCTGCATTCAGGCAGCGTTTTTTTTTTTCCTCATCCTGCAGTCTTGTCACAGAGGATTATTCTGAGGAAGCAGCAGGTGATATTTCATATAGATGTGGTATTTGGCTGTCACAGAGGTTACTTCCTTCCCTGAGTTTTTATAACTCCTTATTGTCGTGCTTAGGAGGTGAAGGGCAGTTATTTATTTAGCATGCCTGAGACTACTGATGCTGAATCATGGTCACCAAGTGATTAGTTCTGCAATATCTCCCTTCAATAAAGTCTTGGTGATATTTTCATTATTTGCCTAACTCAGCCCAGGGCTTTAAAAACAGGAGTGAAGACGGGGAGTTTTCGACCTCCAACATCATCACCAGCACCCCAGAGAAATCTGCTCCCTGTGCCTACACAGGAGAAAAGCTGAAAGCAAGACATTTAGACCTTATTCAATCTAAGGGGGCAAACAGCAAGGACTTTTTGCATCATCCAGACTTGAAAGGGGGCATTGCTGCCTGAAAGGAGAGCAGCTCTGAGGGGTCACATGCTGTAACTTGGCCTCTTTCTCTCTTAGGATGTGGTGGTGGTCGGAGAGGAAAATTTCACCACCCCATGCTATATCCAGCTGGACCCAGAAGCCTGCCATATCCTGACAGAAACCCTCAGCACCTATGCCTTGGTGGGACAGTCAATCACCAAGGCAGCAGCCAAACGTCTCAAACTGGCCATCTTTGGACCGCTGTCCTGCTCGTCCTTGGAGTACAGCATCCGGGTCTACTGCCTCGATGACACGCAGGATGCTCTTAAGGTGGTTCTTGATCTCTTGTTTGCTCTCCCTCTCCCTCCCCAGTCGTCACAGGACTGCAGTCAGCAGAGACTGGACCCTCTGCTCCATGTATTCATGCTCCCTGGGTTATTTTTCTGATTAGAAGAGCTTGACAGCAAGCTGCTGTTTTACAGCTTAACCTTCACATGCTATAAATTGTCCTTTGCATAGGAATCTCACACTATTTTCCACCCACCAGTCTTTTTTCCTTTGTTTACCTGTATCATATCCTGATTCCTAAGGTTTTTGCATTATTAAAAGGCCATAAGGTTCACAGGGCTTCATTCGTTATTCATGTATTTTTAATGCTAAGTGCCAGCTCCCCAGAGATGGGAAAACATATAAATGCTTCTTTGTAAATACTTGATAATGATAAAAGAAGCTTCTGGCCCGTTAATCACTGCCTGCTTTCATACTGCTTTATTACACCCCTTCGCGTGCAGCTTTTTGTGTTGGGAATTCACAACTGGAATAAACCAAAGCTGCTGCTATTCCTAACTGGATAACCTTACTCTCCCTGCATAATTCTGGCATTCACACAAACACACTCACTACATGCAGAGGAGCAGAGAGGTAACCTTCTATTGCTATTGCTAGAGGTAACCTATCTACTTGCTATTTCTCTTCATAAATACCTGTATTTATACAGAACGTATCTATAATAGATGCCCTCATTAAATATGTAGCTAAACTGCACAACTGAATTTATTAAAAGGTGGGGTTTTTCCTTTAGTTTTAGGTAGTGCTACTTCACTTCTTTGTGGCAAAGTGATTTCAAAGCCTGACTAAGCAGTCATCCTGCTGCTGTGCATGCTGCTTTTGTTTCCCCACATCTAGCTGGGAATTATTGGGATTTAAACCCAAATACACTGGCTGGGAAATGTTTGTGTTTTTTGGAACAGTGACATCCATCACTGAGAGAAGCACACTTGCTTGTCCTCCCTGATGCTATCTAATATTGCCTGCCTAGGCTTTGCTTAGAGGGTGCTCTTGTACATGTAAGAAAGGCAACAAAGTATAAGGCACATGGGGCCTTCAGCATGGTTTTGTCCTCTGGGAGCTTGGTCTCTGTCACTGCATTGGTGTTACCAACCTTTTAGAAAAAATTCTTTTCCCTGGTCTGATTTCCTTTTTTTTAACTATTTAAAAAAAAAAAAAAAAAAAAAAAGTGAAAAGGATCTTTCATAGCAATCAAGCTTCAAAGGTCCTGATGGTTTTATGCCTGTGCTGCATAATATAATTTTCCATGAGTTTGACAAGGCCTGAGGTAATAATAACTGAGTTGGAGGGGCCTTGGCCAGCCAGCTAATGCAGTCAGAGCTGAGGAATCTAATTAGGAGTTACTCAGGAGCTGTTGGTCTGTTTCTAATAGACTGTAGAGAGAGTTGTGTGGTAAAGTTAATCCAATTCAGTGTGACAGCAGAGGGGATCAGGAAAGGCACACAGTGGAACCATCCTTTACCTGCAGACAAAATCTGGGAGGGCAACAGGTTTGGATCCTGCTGCAGTTAGACCCCAACGTGAGACTGCAGATTAGTGAGGAAAGGTGAGCAAAGTCAGGAGGCCACCATCCCACTCAGTACCTACTTCTTTTTTATGTCCAGTTCTTGCATTTTAATTTTCTTTCTCTTTGGCATGTCCATCCCAAGACTGGGGGGACACCCATGGGGTTCAAGACCCAGCCAGCTGGTGGTTTACAGGAGGACAAGCACATCTACTTGCTGGCCACAGACTCTTACAAGTGCGTGAACTGCACTTCTTTGGAAGTGTAAGGAAGGAGAAGATTGAGGAAAAAAAGCCTAGTAGACCAGCTGTAGATGATAAAATAGGTGTAGATGGAAGAGCTGGCTCTGGACCTCTGTAAAAGCAGGCATGTACAAACTGGTGCATGCAAACCAGTGTGTACTGGTACATCCCCTTGTGACAGTGTTGTGTAGACTCACTCTGTGTGACAGTGTTGTGTAGACTCCATCTATGACTATTTAGATAGAAGAAGAAAAGTCTGGGGTATTTGGCACGTGCTTTCGCAGCAGCTGGTACTGCAGCAGCCCCTGCCATGCTGGGAGGACATCCTTGGCACTGCTGTATTGCCAAAGGGAAGGCATTCACAGGGTAGTTACGACTGGGTGTGGGGACAAGGCATGCAGGCAGGCAGGGCTGGGCCAGCAGATCCTGACATTAAAAGTATTTTGGAGAGGAAAGAAAAGTTGTAAGCAGCAGGTGAAGCACCAGCTGCAACATCTCCCTGTCTTGAGGCTGGCTGCTCTGAGCAAAGCACAGCAAGGGTAAGGAAGAGCAATATTCCCATATTGCATTGCCTGAGCTTTGGAAGAGCCTTTGTAGGGGATTGTGTGTATTTTTCAATAGACAACTAAATGCTTTCTGTTATTATTTACAACCAGGAATGAGCGTGCCATATGCTGAATGTGTTTTAACAGCCACCAAAGGAAGACAAGTAGCTGCAGCATAGAGCTCAGTGCAGTGTTTATCCAGCAGACTTTTCCCTCTCATCATGCAGAGTAAGCACTCGCAGCTGAGCTGCCGGCACCCGCAGTACAGTAGGGAAGTGTAATGATGTGCCATCAATAAGGGCTCGGTTATTGTGGGAGCAGCTTAGTGAAGTCCCTGGCTGCTGTGGAGCAGCGTGGGCTCAGTACTGATCACACATGCAGCATCCTCTGCCCCACAGGGTCCTGAGCCACGTGGATGGGATGCTCACAAAAATGCCTTTTAGGCAAGGATGAGGGGAGTTGTGACCTTGAGTGCTGGCCTCTTTTTTTAAGGCTAATTTTTGCACTTTGGAGAGGATACCCAAGGTTAAAAAAAAAAAAAGAAAATAAATAAAAAGGGAAAAGTAATAATATGATAACTATAAAGAAATCCATCTGCTTTGCTCTCTTTATTGATGTGTGCCTTTGAGATTAAGGTATGTGACCTGGAGTGGCAGGGGCTGAGCAGCCAGATATAGATGGAAAGAGCTGCCTCCCACAGTGGGGGCATGTGAAGGACTTCAGGTTGTAGCAGGGTGACATTCCCCAACCTGTCTCATGTTGCTCAGTAGCTGTCTTCAAAAAAAAACCAAAAATGGACACAATAGCTTGTGATCTTCTCTCTGTTATTTAATGTGTGGGGTTTTTTCCTTTTATTGCAGAAAGGCACAGCTTGGACTGAACACCGTTGTTTGCTTGTGCCCCTTTAATGAAGGGGCCCAAGCTGCGGCTGTTCTGATGCCATGGCTGATGGAGTGATGCTTTACAGAGCTCCCTCTCCTAGGAAATAACTCCTGCCTTGCAGGGTGATGAGACACAGTGGGCAGGGTGACCAAAGCCACCTCAGCATGGGGCAAGCAATATGCAGCTCAGGTTTTGACTCAAGAGGACACAAAGGTGCCAGCCAGTGAGATCAGCACTGCTCTAAAAAAACGCCGTATGGCAGGAAACACCCAGCATGTTTGAATTGCTGTGCAAGTCATGACTCCAAATTAATTCTGAATTAATTAGCTAAATGGCATGGGAGAAGTAAGGGCTGCTTGGCATCCTCCAGTTAGAGCATGTGGAAGGGCTACAGTGGCTCAGGGTGGCTACCAGAAATGAGTTGTTGAAACTAGAAGCACAGATCTGGTGAGTGGGATGGTGCAGCATCCCTCTGCATTTTCCCCCCACAGCAGTGCAGCTGCTGCAGCACGGGCAGGAGCAGTTTCTTGGCACACCTGCCCTGCATGCCTGAGAGGTGGCATCTGCAATTAGCTCACACAGTTCCACAAGTCATCTTCTGGACCTTGCAGGGAGGTAATTGGAACATAATGAAGATCTACAGTAATCAGATAATTACTATCGACTGCTCTTTAGACATCTTGATGAAGTAATTAGGTGGCACTGGAAAGAAGCTGGAACTGATTCATTGGCATAACCTTAATCTGAAAGGTTTCCTGATTTTGTTTCTTTTCCTCTAATGGCCAATAAAAGAACATTGTTTTAGCTTCAGAATCTGCCAGATGCTTTTCTTATATGCTTACTACCTCCCTTAATGTGGTCAGGAGCAGTTTAGCTAAAATGGGGGCTCCTTTATTTGGCCTGGGGCAGAATCCCAGTTTTGTGTGCTCCTGTATTCCTTGAGCATCTCCACTGTGTGTGATTGTCTCTAGCCACATGAGACTGGTTGTCTGGTTGACTCTTTTAATTAAATGTGACTGAAACTTGCTATGTTGTTTTCTAATGGGGCTCATGGAAGTGCCTTTATACTTGCTTCTTCCATGTGGTCCACAATTAGGCTGTTTGTAGACAACATTCCACTGTGGTCTTTTTAATTGCAAGCTTATATTTAGTTTCATAAAATGACCAGACTCTTGGCTTGCTAGCTTTTAATCACACGATCAGTATTTCAGTAGCCCTGAACCTGTGTATTTGTGTGAACAAAATGTTCCATCACAGCATCTTGGGTTGTTTCCATGCCATGCTGCTGGCCAGTGTCAGGGTTGGTATCTGTTATCTCCTGTACTGCTCTGCCACGAGCAGGAGACCATGAGCTGACAGACCAGTGGTATGCACAGGTCCCATGTCGGCAGGACCTACACAAATAAGAGTTTCCAAAAACCAGATAGTAAAGTTATCATTAGATGTCCAGTTTGATGGGCAGTGGAGATTGATCTATTTCTGTACTCAAAGAGTGACTGCATGCAATTGAATAGTATAGAATTGAGCTTCTGCTTAGAGGATAGGTGAGAGAACACTCTGCCTCCTTGCTGGGCTGCTGCTGGATGAAGGAGGTGGGAGGGAGGGTTATAATCAGATCAACTAATGCAGTTCCAGTTCAGAGGGACACACAATTCTGTGTGATGCCTGTGTGTATTTTTTTAATCTGTATGACACAAGTTACAGCATCTGCAGCACACAACCTTGAGGACTCAGAAGACCAGTGTGCTGTCTTGATGAAACCTGACCACTTTCTTCTTTTTGTCCCAATACTGCAGGAGGTCCTCCAGCTTGAGCAGCAGATGGGTGGGCAGCTTTTGGAAGAGCCTAAAGCTTTGCATTTCAAGGGAAGCACCCACAACCTCCGTCTGTCCATTCATGACATTGCCCATTCTCTCTGGAAGAGCAAGCTGCTGGCTAAATACCAGGTGAGCATAACATAACATTCACATTGGATACTAGCACTGAGGCTTAAAGAAACACTGTCACACACAGGTGTGTTTAAAAAATACCAGGAATCAGACTGTAGTTCCATGGATATTGTTTTCCCTGGACCGTTTACAGTCACATTAGCACAGAGCCTGCAGTCTCTGCATATAGTCACATAGCACCCATGCCTTGGTCCCTCATTATACTTTTTTGCTTTCCTCCTGCAGGAAATTCCGTTTTACCACATTTGGAGTGGATGTCAGAGGAATCTGCACTGCACCTTCACACTGGAAAGGTTCAGTCTGAATACCCAGGAGCTGGTGTGCAAACTGTGTGTGCGGCAGGTCGAAGGAGAAGGACAGATCTTCCAGCTTAACTGCTCTGTCTCAGAGGTAAATGACATTTGTGTACTTTTCTATCCGACTGTAGGAATATGGGATGGCTAAGAAGGTAAAACCTTTCCCACTGCTACCTGTTTAGTGTTTCCCATTTTTCTGGAGAGAGAGAAAAGAAAATAGGAAAATGTCAGTGCTCTGTGTTCCACAAGCCACTCCCCTCTGATCCCATGTAATAGCTGCTGTGCAATAGGAAATATCAGATGGTCTGCTTGCAGTAAACTTTTCTGCTCATATTTTGCCACTACTACACATCCTGGCTTTTGTCTTTGGCAATTTTTCTTTTGATGGCTGACATTTTCCAGAAGAAATACTATCATAAGTTTGGGGACATTTTTGCCAATGTTGTGTAGCACCTGGAGAATTTTTGCTCCATGGGGCAGTCAAGCTTGGGGCTGAGATGGAGCAACAAATTCAGGTGTGAAGTGGCATTGACTTCAGTGAATGTGCTGGTGGGTTTGATCCCTGGTACCCTTGGCAACTATGAGGAGCAGACTCTCAGGCAGCATTACTGCTGGCTGGCTTGGGGAAGGGCTGCAAGAGCAGAGATGAAAGTTACTTGTGCTGTAGGGCTCTGGCAGTGAGCACCATTACCTAAAACATCTGCTTGGTTAGTGGGTATAAAGTTACAGATTCATCTGGGGACTACACAGCATTAAGGACAGATGGTAAAACAAGCATCATAAACAATCATTGTAATAAGTGCCACATTGAGGTAATCACTAATTTAACCTCACAGAGAAGAGAAAGAATTGAAAGTAACTTTAATGAAATGCAAGTATACACTATAATCATCTTCAGCTGCTTGTGTGTAATAGGGCCTGGTAATAGATTCTGAACAGGATAATATTCTTGTCTTGTGCTGTGCTCCTATCCATCAAGGATGAATAGAGGGAATGAATAATACCATGTGATCAAGGCTGCCTCCTGCAAAATTGCCCCTTGTTGTTGACACCTTGTGATATTCCCAAACTCCAGCGAGGAACATGAGGACCTTGGGCTGCTAAGAGCTGGAATATAGGGTCAACTAGGGAAAAATCCCATAACTGAAAGATTTGATGAAAGAGTAATCACCTGAAAGGGTAATAACTGCAACATGGAAACCAATGTATGCCTCAAGAAGTGTGATAAAGACATCAGAGTAAGCATCAGGAAACCATAGCTCTGGTTCCTCATATTTTCTTTTGAGGCTAGGCTAGTGGTACCCAGCTAGCAGTTAGGCACTGCAGGACTGTGCTGGCATCTTTCCTTATTGCGGCATCTGTCTCTCTGCCACTGTCACCCTGCGATAAAAATTTAGTAACACAGTTTCCTGAATCCTCCCTTGATGGGCTTTCTTTTAGTCCCCTGCAAGGATGTAAAACTTCCGCAGATTAAACTTATACTGGCTTTATACAGTGTCTACCACTGGGACCTCAAAAATACAAATGCAGTGAGTGCCAAAACGTGCACGTTTGCAAAGCAGGAGGAAAATTGTGATAAAGGTTTCCCGTGATTCATTTTTGAAGCCCTGTTTTTATCTGGTGCCATTGATACTCACACAGAAGAGCCACAGCACAATACTACAGATACCTGGGCCCCTTCTGCAGCAACACTGAAGCCCCTGGGGCTGCAGACCAGCTAGAGAGCCAGGGCAGTACTTGTGTCCTTTGGTCCAGAATATAAAGAAAAAGTTATCTGTCTGCAATGCCACTGCCACCACCCTACTGCCACTTCCAACTTCCCAGTGTGGGTGAGCCTGCAGGCAGCACCTGCATCAGGCATGGCATTTTCCTGGCTCCTGGGCAGTACCTGCTGCCAGGTTGTTGGGTTTTGGGGTTGGGACAGGCAGTCTGTGATACAGGGCCTTGGCACCCAAGTACACCCAATGTACTTGGCACCAAGTACATTCAACATGTTAATTGAGAACATTACAGGATTGTGTAAACCTTCCTTAGTTAGAAATTTCACTGATTGCCTAAAATGTCATGCCTTTAACAAAAAAAAAAACTAAAGACAAAAAAACCAAAAAACAAAACAAACAAACAAAAAAGCCAAAAAAAATCATATTTATACAGTGAAAGAGAATTAATTGGTGTATATAAAAGAGTGGAGCCAGAAGGTTTAATTCTGTGCATTGCTCATAGACACTGGCTCTTCCTTTCCATCTCTGAATACATTTTTGGGGGGTAAACCAGAGATTGCACAGGACAGTGAGCATCTCCAGTAAATCCTTGGGGGATTTGTGATTGCAGATTCAGCCAGGAGCCGCCTGGCTTTAAGGCTGTTTCAGGTATTACAGCTCCTTCCCAACAGCCAGTTTGACACAAAGCAACAAGACAGTTCACAGAGGAGAAAACAAATTGATATTTAATGACAAGTCTTTAGCATGAGTGTTTCTGGCTGCCTGGGGCTGTGATCTGGCAGAGGGGGAGGAGAAGCAGCTCCCCCATTTCTACTAGAAAAAGAATACCAAATTGTGAAATAGACTGAGCAGCATTAGGGCAGAACCAGCCAGGTTTGCTGCTTTTTCCATAATGGTCCCTGCAGGACCTCACTGTTCCTAAACAAACCCAACCATCCAAATTGACCAGCTATTATCTTCCACCAGCTACTAAGCCAGTGGCCACTAAATCCATCCAGGCCAAGGAGAAGAAAAATCCTTGCCCAGAGGAGCCAACTGCTGCTATTCCCAGTGGTGTTAGCAGTGGTGCCGTGGGGACCCCTCCAGCTAGGAGGACCACATCAAAGAGCATCAACACCACACCGGCAGGGGACAAGCTGGCTTTGGGGATGACTTTTCCCTTGAAACACTTGCTCCCACACTGCCTTGGAGCACAGCACGTGTCTTGGGGAGAGGGGGCGATGCCTGCCCCCCACCTACCCCACCCCCTACTCTGAACACATCTCTCCATGTATTTCCAGAGTTAAAGTCACGAGCAGATGAGGGCTCAGCTTGTGCCTGGGGTGGTACTGACTGCTCATCTGTGGTCTGCACAGCTTCAGAGAGCTTGGGTACTGCCAGAAGGATGTCAGTGGTGTGAGCGTGGTGCTGAGTGTGACACTGGGGCTCGGGAAGATGCTGGGAGGGGGAATTGTCAGCCATTCTAGGAAAGCCCAGCTCTGCTCTAGTAGTAGCAACTTGCTCTGAAATGTGTCCAAGTGACTGATGCTTCATTATTTCCAGTAAGTGATTAATTAAGCTAGCCATTTGTCCGGCCATAGTCATATTCACCCTCAAAAAAAAAGAGGAAAAAAAAACCTTTTGTCTACCCAAAGCTGATTATAAATATTTCTGTTCTCCAGTGGACTAACATGTTTATGTTAGTGTTTACTACATTAGCAGAGGGCTGCAATTAAAAGCCCTGAGTCTCAGAGGATGTAGTTCTACAATTGTTTCTTCACTCAGTAACAAAACTGATGGGTTGTTCAGGCTTTTTTTCTGTCTTTCCAATCTCAGGAACCTACTGGCATTGATTATCCTGCCATGGACTCAGCGGGCACTGTCACCACCATCGTGGGGCCCAGTGCTTTCAGCATCCCCCACCCGATAAGGCAGAAGCTGTGCAGCAGCCTGGATGCTCCCCAGACCAGAGGCCACGACTGGCGCATGCTGGCCCACAAGCTGAAACTGGACAGGTGAGCAGGCTTACCCATTTGTGGTCAGCTCCTAGGGAGGGGGGTACGTGCAAAAACATCCTGGTGGAAGTCCCACTGAAAGCACACGGTCAGGCTGACTGCACAGGGGATGAGCACCTTGACAGCATGAACAATGGGTGGATTGAAATCATATGAATTCAGGTAGTTTCCATGCAGCTCAAAACCAGCAAGTTTCCTTTTTGCTCATTGCAGGTACTTAAATTATTTTGCTACGAAATCAAGTCCCACCGGGGTTATCCTGGATCTCTGGGAAGCCCAGAATTTCCCTGATGGCAACCTGAGCATGCTGGCAGCAGTTCTTGAAGAAATGGGAAGACACGAAACGGTTGTTTCTTTGGCAGCAGAAGGAAATTACTAATGCAGCCTTGGCATGACCAGGAAGGACAGACGCAGGGAGCGGTAATGCCCTGTTATTGCAAACGAGAATTGAAATGAAAACCCAGACCAATGAGTTACACAAGAGACGTTTCAGAGAAGAAAGCAAGCAAACAAACAAAAAAAACCAGCCCTGACCTTCACATGTGCTCTCCTTGTACATTATCACAGGATCAGAAAGAGATCATGCAAAGTTGTACCTTGAAAATATAAATCAACCTAATGTTCCTCTCGGCTTGGCTGTACACTGCTTGGTACAGGTTTTTACAGTTTCCTAGGAAACGCTTTTTATTGCTATCCAGATATATGGATAAACTTTCTTAACAATCCCAGTTTCTATGGATGTTGTTTACATCAAATTCTGGACAGGGGTAAGGAAACTGTCCATGGCTCTTTATATTTTTTGTTTAAAGCCATTGTAGACAAGGCTATGGACAGTTGGTTGTGGCTATTTCAGCTTATTGGTTTCTGGTGAATTCAGATTTTGGCTACAATTCTGCATATTGGTTGTCTCACAATGATCCTCCTGTCATTGTTCTGTTTCCTAGACCTACTTGTAAAAAAAAAAAAAACTAAACAAAAAAAAAAATCAAGAAAATCAGGGTGTGCATCTGGAAAGCAGGTACTCTGGCTGATAAGCAGGAACACACAAAATGTTCCCTTTCTTCCCCAAGACAGTCCCACTGAGCCTGTGTCGAGAATAGCTCTAAGACAGTGGGGAATGAAGGATCTGAGTTAATTTTCAATTCACACCCTTTCCACCCCTTTGCTATATGAGGGGCAAGATATGCAATTCAGAGTGGTTGGAGGGGAGGGGGAGAAATCCAGAAAAAAATTCAAAAGAGAAGTTGCTATGGTAGTTATTTACTGATTGGTATCTAGTGCAAGGATTATAATGACTTATTATTGCCATTATTACTTTATTTCTAATATTGTCAGCAGCAGAATGAATCATTTCTGGTTTTATGGAACTTCTTGTCCCCTCCCTGAAGGTCTTTTAAGATGTGTCACTCTCTATGCTGTCTGTCCTTCCATTTGTCATCGTACTCCTCCTCCAAAGTCCTCTGCCAGCCCCCAGAGGCTGCTCACATCGTGTTAGCTTTGCTGTGCTCCTTGCCCAGTGCCAAGCCAGCATGAACTGGTGACACTCCACTGACCTTCACCCACCAAGTGTCTGACCCTGGCATGTTTTCCACCACCCCGGTGCCTCCAGGTTGCTCCAACAAGCAGTCCTGTCCTGAGGTGGCTGTGAACCAGAGATGGTGCAAGCATGTGGAGGCTTCCACCTGATTTCTGCATCCAAGGTGGGCCTCTATAAATTTTGTTTTGTTTTGTAACTTTCTAAGAGCCAGCAGTTCCCCACAGAGCTGCAGGTCTCACTGAAACCCACCACCTCCAGCAATGCTTGCTGTGCCAGGGCTGCTGACAGCCCAGCCCTCTGCTGGGTCACTTCTGAGTGAGATGCACTTGGCAGATCTCCATGGATATTCCCAGGCATTGCTGCAGCCAGGGAAGCCTGTGTTCTGTGGGCAGTGCAAGGTAGTAACTGATGAAGTTGAAATCCTGTGTGCTGCAGTTTGCTGCCTTTGCTGCTCCTGCCACCACTGCTGCCTGGGCAGGGCGCTGCAGTCCTTGATGGCTGGCCAGGGAACACTTGTCTCTCTACAGCCCTCACCAAACAGGTGAGGTGGGAACTTTGCAAAAGGAGCAAACCAAAAATGGTTGTCACTGCAAACGTATTTTGGTCTGTTCACTGAAAATTCTGGCTTTGGTACATGACAGCACATAGGATTGCAATAGTTTTACTACCTGACTGGGCTGTCATTTATGTCTGGCACAGAAAGGCTTTTCTGCCCCAGCCCATCCATTTCAGGTCTCCAGCCAGGCCCTGGTGATTGCTGTTGTGCACACATGCATGCCCCTGCCCACATATGCATTACCATTCCATATGCTTCCCGAGACTGAAGTTAGCTTTTGTAGTTTTAGTTTTTCTTTCCCCAAGGCTTTCCAGATTGCACCTTTGAAGGTAACTGAAAATGTCATCGGTCAAAATGAAAAGAACATTTCATCTGACCTCTTTTTTCATTTGACATTTCCATAGCCTTGTCACTTTTTGCTTATAATTCCCTGACCAGTGAGTTAGGTTTTGATTGACCACCAGACAGCCAGCACAAAAAGTTCCCTTCCTTTTAAGAGGTAACCAGGCAGTTTGCAAACCAGCATATCAGTCAAAACTGGAGACCAGAGGACATGCATTATAACTTTCAGCATCTATGTGCATTTTGCTCATGTAAGCCCCACCTTCTCTTAATGTGGAGATGCTATGGGCATCCTCTCTATGAACAACCATCTTCTTTTTCACCTTGGGCATCTGGTGAAGCCCACTGCAATGCTAATGGAAATTTTGCTTTCAACTTCTGGAGAGTTGGACTGGGGCTTTCAGCTCTGCCCTTTCTCCATAACTTTTACTTACCTCAGAGGGCTAAAATGGCTCTTAAAGGTAGGTCTCAGCTTTTCTCCTTCCCATGCCATCTTTAGGTGCAATCAGTTGTGTTTAGTTTCTGCTTCTTCACCTTTCCCATGTGTCCTTCCTTGACTTCTCTTCCAAGACAGGTGCAGGAGCTGAATTGTCCTTAAACCTTTTGGCCTTTTCAGCTCAGTCTGTGTTGGTTGATCCCCAGGCTCACTGTTGCTCCCCAACTCTCAGTTTTTTCTAGGTGGGCAGCATGTGCACCCTTCTTACCAGGATCAGGGCCACGAAGTCTCTCCTAATTATCTGTACTGCTGTGAATTGATGCTCCTTTGGCCAGCCCTCTGACCTGTGTTCTGATGCCTTCTACAAGAGGAAAAACTTGCATATGAACAACTTTCTCACAATGTTTTGGGGCATTTTCCTTTCACAGCATCACAGTAAAGAGGATTTATTGCGAGGAAAAATGCACAGAATGCACACTCTGATTAAAAGGAGCATCCGCAGAGGTGTCTGGAGGTCAAAAATGTAACCCTTCATCACTGAACATGACTTGGGCAGCAGCATGACTGCCACTGGGTAGTGAAGCTGCTATTCTTCCACCCTGACTGCTCAGGAGCCACCTGCAATCCCCTACTGCCATGACAGGCTGGGTGGTTTCTCCAGCACCAGCTCCATAGGCTTTTGCAGGCTCCCAGCACAGCCCCTTGGGCTGCCTCAGCCCTGACAGGGCAGGGAGAACCAGGGGAAGGCTCCTCCACAGAGCCACAGCTCATCCCAGCAGCTCTGCACCCATTCTTTGCCACTGCTGCTAACAGCAGCTCCCACCTCACACTTCCCTGCATTAATTTTGCTGTTTTTTCTTTTTTTTCTGGGGGAGTGGCAGGGCACTGTGCACTGTGGGAGAGCGCTCTGGCTGGTGGCATTCACAACAGCATCCCCATCCTGCTGCCCCAAGGAGAGCAGGTGGGAAGCAAAGGCAGCCAGATGGGTTCAGGATATTATTTTTGGTGGGAAAGAAAACCCAGCAGCAGTTCCTCTGCCTGGATTGCATGGACACAGTGCCATCTCGTGGGGCTGAGCCCCAGCTCCACCATGTCACTGCTGCCACAGCAACGTCACACAGGGAAACGCTTCCAGCAGGGTGGCTCTGACAAAGGAGTTTGGCAGGCAGAGCTGATTCTTAAAAGTTGTGGTAAGATTTTATGTCAGGTGAGCACATCTGCTTTAAGAGAAAAAAACAAACAAATAAAAAAAAGGCTGCAGGCTTCTTATCCTCCAGTCATTACTGTTTTTTAAAATGCTCTTCCTTTTAGTTGTTCACCTTTGGCTCTGTACTGCAGCAGTTTTGCTGCTCTTCACACCATCTCTTCATTACATGTTGATTGCTAGTGCTATAAATAGTATATATATTATATAAATATATATAAAATATCTACTGACTTCAAGGAAAATCTTTAATTTCTGAATAAGAATCATTTATTGGAGGCAGTCCTTTTCACCTTTTATTTTTTCTTCAGTTCTTCTTGTGTTGTGTTCTTGTAAAGGTGACTGTCAGTGTATAGGGTAAGTTTGGGGTTTGGTTGGGTTTTTTGGTTTTTTTCAAAATTTATTATCACAACTGCTCCACTGTATCTTGCTAAATAAGACCTAAGTGCTGTTTCAGTGGATCTTGAAAATTTTGCAGCAGTGAAGGTGTCTCCAGTCAAGATTTGCTTTACTGGGAGACCAAGACTTTTTTCTGTCTCGCTGGCAGAAATGCAGACACTCGTGAGACATGTTGGAGTCTGCAATACCCACAGAGCCAAACATGTCCATTCCTTGGGTTTCCTGCTATTTCAGTTGCTTACATATAGAATAAATGTATTTACATGCTGTAAGCCTGTCATTGTGGACAGTGTCCTAATGTCTTGTATTGCTACCTACAACAATTTCTTTTCAGTTCTCTTTCTCTTCTTCTTTTGGGGGCAGGGGGCGTGGGGAAGGGAGGGGTGGGTGGGCCCTTAGACCCTTGTATGCTCTACCAAGTAGTTACCACAGCTCTGAGGTTAATTTTAAACACAATAATTTTGTTGAGGTTGGCTTGGGTTTTAAAATATTGTTTCCAGGGCACTTTGTAAACAATCTTACTGAGTGTTCAGTAGTCTTTTCAGGTATTACTCTGGCTCTCACCTGGCCATGAAGTAACTCACTGTTTGCAGGCTGGCTTGGTCAGTATCAGGTGGTGCAAAGACACAAGTGGTTTGTGAATGAAAACCAAACATTTGGTCCTTTTCCCACAAGGACTCCAATGAGTTACTGACTTTGGGGTCACCACTGCAATCCATTCCTAGCTTGTGTGTGAAACCTTGAGTCCATAAATGAGCTGCACTGCAGATTTTTAAATGCTGAAGCACATATCTCAGACATCCTTTGAAGTGGGACAGAAAGGCAAAGTAAGGGTGTGTGTGTGTGTGTACATACAGACAACGAGGACAAAACAAAGGACACTACCTGCTGGAAACTTTTACCTCTCATGTTAGGTATGGGCATCCTCTTATTTTACCAACTTTTGAATGGGAAGGTGAAGGTCAAAATTCAGTGCTGTATCATCACTGCAAGGCCAAACAGGCAGTATGTCAAAAGCCAACAGAGTAAAGTAACTGGAACTGGACTTGAACTAAAGCCACAAGTTTGGTAGGTCAGGCTCCTTGCTTGAATAGGAGCATTTGGTCTATTTACTTATTTGTCCTTTAAACTTGTTCCCTGCTCCCTCAAATCTGAAAATCCCTTATCTGAAAGTCCTTTGATAAACTGTCTGTACAAAAAAAAGCAATGATAATCCAGAGTTCCCACAAACCTCTATCCCAAATAGGTATTTCATGTTTTCTGTGGTGCTGGTTAAATGTATTTATTAGTGGTTCAGTCTCCTCAACTGCTGACAAAGAGATGAATTGCTACGTGTGCTACATCCTGGGCCTGCCCTCTGCTCCCAAAGCACCCCATGTCATGGCAGGTGAGTAGCTTTGGGATGCCTGTGAGGAAGTGGGATGTCATTGGCAGGGTCCTCCCACAGCAGTGATGGGACAAGAACCCCAAGATGAGAAAACTTGCACAGGTCCCAGAGCTTCTTTGGCTGCTGCCAACTGGCTCTGACTACCGCTTGCCAGTATATTTGGGAGCTAGCACTATACAAACAAAAAGCAAAATGGTTTGGAAAGTAAACAAAATTAAGAAGGAGAGGCAAAACACTCTTCTCCCTGCAGATTTTTCAAGGTACCTTGCAAAAACACCCGAGCCGAGAGCCAATAACCCACGGTGTGTGACACAGCTGAGACAGAGGAGTTGTGGCATCCCTGTTTTCACACATCTGTGTGGTAGACTCTTTTTGCTAACACATGTTCTGTTATTGTTGAAGAGAAAAAAAAAAATAAATAAAAGAGGATATCTTCAGTACCTTTCCAAGGTAAAAAATGAAAGAAAAAAAAAATAGAAGAGGGTACCTTCAGTACCTTTCCAAAGTAAAGGAGGGCCCATAGGAAAAGAAACATCTGTGTGACCCAGGTGTATCACGTTTCTCCCTTCTCTTCCCATGTCACAGCTCTACTGGGGTTCGTGGGATTTGTTTTCTTTGCTGTTCAGATCTGGAGAACTCTTTTGGTTTTTATTTCCCTATTGCTGTATCTTCTATGCAATTCCTTTTCTAAAGACTGACTTACTACAGGAGAAGTGCTAGCCATTGCATTATTTGTATTGCTGTACAGTGGAGGTGTGGTTTACTAGTTCTGAGTGTGCCTCTTACCCCCCTCCCTTTTTTCTCCTTCCCTCTGTTTGTAAATGCCTGCATTTATTCTGTCAGCCTGACATGTACAAAGTGTAAGAAAGAATTTTTAAACAGGTAATAAATTATATTTATAAGCAACTGGAAAAAAAAAATACACCACGACCCTGTGTTCAATTGTTTAGTTCCTGGAAGCTTGGAAGTGGAGTCTTCTATTTAATTTCTTTAAAAAAAAAATCTTCTCAGAAGAAATGTTTCTGTACATAATAACTGTGGGATTCAGTGGCATGCCAGGAGCAATGTGCAGCAAGCACAGGGCTTTGTCACCTCAATGTGGCCAGGTCAAGGGGGCTGTAGAAATGCTGCTGGAGAATAACTGCAATGCCACTGAGCACAGATGGTTTGGGGCAAAACAGGAGGGCTGCAGGGGCTGTGCAGCTCAGGGGAAAATTGCTGTTATTTACACACTTCTCTGAAAATAACCAGCAAGGCAATTAAACATTAGGAGACACTGAGCTGGATCTGCAACACAGCACTGCAGAGTGAGAATAGTGCTCCAGCTTTAAGTACGAATTCCCAGCAATACCTCACTAGATGTAGGAGTACATACCCCATGTCTCAGCATGTAGCAATGCCATTTTCAGCTGATGCTGGGTATTTTAGGCTGAAACGTTTTCACCTGATACATAGGGCTGGGAATTCTTGCTTCAGTCTGTGCAGAGATGACTCCTGTTTCTCTTGTGCTATTAAAAATAGGAGTCAAAAATACTCATAAAGATGTGGCAGAATGAAGAGGGGGGTATCTAAAAAAATATTATGCTAATGCCAAGTTCTGATAGATTTACATAATCAGCCACAAAACACATGCAACTGCTCTATTAGTGATAACACTATTTTAATTACTATTTTTCTCTTCACTGACTTGTGAAAGGAGTGATGCTTTTTTATGCCAGTGGAAACATATGCAACATATTGCTGTTTACTTGTTTGTTCAGATGAAAAAAACCTTATAAAAATAAAATAAATAAAATGAGGCACAGTCGAAATAATCTAGCCAGGGAAATGAAAAAAAAAAAGAGGGGGCTTTTCAAGCACATGAAAAGGAAATAGCAATCTCTGTCATGGGGAGATGGAAACAATTTTATTGGGGAGTGGGGGAATGTTAAAACAACCATATACAATTTGAACAAATACAACATAACACAATTTGTTCCCCAGGTTTTCTAATTACAGTATTTACAGGTTTAATAAGGCACTGGTTCTCAAAAAAGAACACAAATTAGTTTCTTAGTCTCTACATTGACAACCTTTTCTTTAATAGAAATAACTTTGTGCTAGAGAAAGGATAGCAGCTGCTAGATGGCATCTCTCTTTTTTTTCTTCTCCCACTTACACATGCCATCTCACCTATGCCAGTAAGAAACTAAACTACACTTCCTTGAATGATTTACATTTGAAAAGTGGATTTCTAGACACGTGGGCACCGAAGCCACAATTATCTTTACCACTGACTTCCAAGCCCTCATCATTGTGCCCTTTGAAACTACCAAAATATGGGAGTGACATTAAAAGGCCACACCTGGCAAAATGAACATACTAACCTGCAGTGACTGCAGGTGCTGAACCTTAATAAAGACACACTGGGTGTTACAGGAAGTCACCCATGCAGGCATTCTGACTCGAATGTCACAGTGCTGGAACAAAAAAACCTCCATACTTGCCTTAGGCTGTTTTTTTGCCTTAGGAATAGCCCTTCACAATAGATTACAGTGGATAGGAGATTTGAGGGCAAAATCTGGTCTTGGGAGAAAATAGGCAGGCACTAGTTACACAACTGCAGACTCTTTGCTTTCTCAGTGTGTGTCTCCTCATATATATATATATATCTTTATCTATTTTCCTATACAGCACCGTTGCAGTGATTTGTCATTTATGCATTTTCATAAATAAATATTATGTTTTATTTAGTGCTTTTTCATCCATAATAGTTTACTCTTAATCCACATACTGGAGCTATTCCAGACTTGCAACTGAATATATATATATATATATTTATATATATATAAAAACACATAAACTTGAACATTTAACATACATATTTTATGTGATCTATCAACCAGTATCTTAGACCCTTTTCTTCTGGACCAAAAAAAAAAAAGTAAGATTTGCTCAGGAAACCAATGACTGGCCCTTTCTCTTGCAACATGCTGATGGCAGGTGCCAGGGGCATTCATTGCATGCCTCGTGCTGCCAGATGGCAAAGCACTCTCCAAAACACTCCTGGGGAGAAAGTCCTGCTAATTTATTTAAAAAAAAATTGAGGAGGGTAGAGGTGAAACACACCTAAACAGGCAGGAAAGCAGCATCCCTGCTGTGTGACCTGGGACCTGCAGGTCCCGTGAGCTTCTTTGGAGCTGAGAAATCTGGGTTCCACAGGGTGTGCTGGCTTCTGTGGGAAGAAATGAGACTGGAACCCATGGCTCCATTCACTAAGACAGAAAGGTGAAGAGAGGCTGGCCTGTCCCCAAGTTGGCCCACAAATCTCAAGGCCAAGGCGGCCAAGGAGAGGAGCAAACTCTGCTCTCAGCCTCACAAACATTTTTTAAGGATGGGGAGACCACCATCACCCCTCCTGGGGTCAGGATTTGTTGTATTATTAACTCTCAGAGATTTTCTTTTTGTATTGCTTGGTAAATTTGGGTACAGGCAGGGAAACTGCACTGCAGAAAAAGCACTCTAATGAACAAAAAACTTCTGATTAAGCTTTTTAACACCTATCATCATGGAGGTCTTGCTGGTTCTCTTGAACCATGCATTTTTCTCTGTTATGTTGAAAGTAGAAAATGGTAATTTTTCCAGCTAGAAATACCTTCAGGGAGCTGTTAAGCTAAACCCCAATTATACACCTACCTACCACAAATAAATCAGTTTTGTCCAAAAAGGGAAAAAAAAAAAAAAGAAACATTACAGAAGTGCTGAGGCTAAATCCTGCATGGCAATTATTTCAGTTCTGAAATAGGCTTAGCATAATCAAAGCAGCATTTGTAAGGACTTATTTCAAAATTAAGCTGAACACCATCTAGTAAAACAACATAGGCAGGCAGGAAATTTTTAAAAAACAAATGAAGGGTAAAAAAGGGTAAACCAGTAACTCCCATGCAGCTCAGCTTTGGTAATCTGATGAAGAACGGAACCTTTCCAAAGAAAACACTTCCCAGAGTATATTTCACCTCTCATTTCCCCTTCTGTAGCATTAGCATTGCTACAACCACTGCAGACCCAGGAAGGAGGACAAGGCAAAACAGAAAATACATTTCCCACTGCCCTTCTCCCCTGACAGCTCCTTTTGCTGGGAAGAACATTGCTACACAGCCCCAGCCTGGCACTACCGTGCAGCAGCTGCCAGAGGTGTGGAAGCTGCTGGAAGGGCACACAAAATAATAAAGCAGATGAAGCTCGAGCCAATTGTTCCATTTGTGGTGTCTCTCACTACTGCAGAAGTGCTGGAGGCAGGTACCCACTGCTGCCCAGGACTCCCAGCTCTCACCACCCACCTAATGTGTCCCACCCTTCCTCCCTGCCACTTCCTACTACAGCCTCAAGGCACCAGGTCTCCTCACACTCAAGAAAAAATGATTGCCACCCCAGAAAGGGGCACTTTTGAGGTTTTTAACTTGTCCTTAAAAAAGGGAATACAGATTTATTTTTTTTTCAGCTGTGGTTGTAGATGGACCCTTCACTTTTACACAAAGGAAAGAGCAAGCTAATAATTCCTTCTCACAAGGAATTTCCTCTTAAACAGTGGCTGTTTGTGGATCCTAGAAGTTTCAAATTACCCAGCAGATTCAAATGTGTACTGCATTTCCACTCACACACAAAATACTTTATTTTCCAGTGAGGGAAAAGGAAAGGAAAAAAAAGCCAAGAAAAAAGGCATTTGTTTATCACTGTGGTATTATTCCCATCAGGTTTCCTGGAAACATGAAGATCTTCTTTAGACAAGACACACCAAACCATATTCACACATCTCCCAAGTACCTTAAATGAAATGTGACCTTCCCTGGGACAGGCCACCCACAGGAATCAGGTCACCCACACCAACTGGGATGGCAGGGATATAACTGGGATCCATCTCTGTACTCTGAGAACCACTTGCACACACAGGGTTTGGAAAGTTATCTTCACAAATAGGTGGCTTTTAAGGCAGGCTCCATTACAACTCTTCTGAGCTACACAGATCCACTCCCCTTTTTTTTTTTTTTTAAGGCTGGAGTGCAATAGTCTTTTTGGAAATGAAAAAGTTGATTTGCTTTCATTTTCAGCAGTTTCTTCCAATTTTTTTTAATGTAACAATATACATCTTTTTTACTTCTAACCCAAAAGTTTTATTTTCATAAAATTTAAAGCAGTATCTTTTTAAACAATCAAAATAATAATAATAAAAATAATAATAATAATAAAATAATAAGTGGCTTTCATGGAAAGCAACATGCATAATCTTAAACCAGTTACTAAAACTGTATTTCCCCATGTAAACAAGGGCAGACAAGCCTCTTCCATCTTGCATGCCAAAATTCAGGTGATTTTTTCAATGGGTAGTCTCTTCAAAAACTCACAGCTGCTCTTAAGCGCGACTCCTCCACTCAAGGTACTCAGCAAAGACTTTTGATACACCTTCAGGACTTCTGCCTGCACAAGAAAGTCCAATTCCAGGGGCCTCCAGCAGAGCTGCCTCTGCCAGAGTCAGAGTTTAATGTCCTGGGACTCTGACATTTTGGCGAGCGTTTTCTTGACGCGCAGGGCTGTGAGCCGGGAGGCAGGGCTGTGAGCCCAGCACTCCATCATCAGCTTCCCCATCTGCCGTAGGCACTGCGGAGAGAAGTGGGAGAGAAAGTCCCACCAGGGTCAGGGGAACAGGAGACTGCAGTTGCTGGCAATGCTTGAAAAACTGAAGGGAAAAGGTATTTTCTCAGGGCAGTGCAGTTCCTGAAAGGCATTACAGATAAACACCACCAGCACTGCCCAGACCAGCCAAACACGTCTCATGTAGATTAGCGTAGATTTTTATAAATGCATTTTTGGTAATACATAAGCACTATGTAGTAACAAATTGTCCTTTTATTGCTGGAATGCCTGGGGTGGGATTACCAAGGATGCTAGCCAATTAATCAAGAGCTGCTATTGCAATAAGCCTCCCCAATCCTTGACACGTGTGGTAGCAGACCAAACACTGAGTGCCACCACACAAAAGCCCTTTTGGGAACTGCTACTCTTTTTCCTCCAGTGTTTCCACACCCAGTCTGAAGGCTCAGAGGGATTCGGATAGGGAGAGGATGAGGCAGGTGAGGTTTGGTTATATCTTTTCACACTGGTTGTTGCACAAGACCTCAAGCAGCCCAGGGAGGTTGTTTTTTTCCCTCACACTCACAAATCTCATGCCACCTAAATCTCTCATGTCCCCACAGAATATTCATCTACATGCTGCTATTCCCCAATGGCAGCACCAGTGGTAAATATCCTCCTCCCTCAATAGGATGCAGAATTGGGTCAATCTCACTCACTAACGCTGATTAAAAGCACAGACTGCATGCTAAGAGGGATGAGAGGTACCTCATCACTGCTCCATCTGTTGGGAAACGAGGGGCGTAGTCTCTTGATGCACACAATCTCCCGCATGTCCTCGTACGAGGGGTCGCTGGGCACCAGGTCATGGTATGGAAGCTGGTATTCCTCAACAATTCCTGAAAGAAGCAATTAGTCGCCTGTCACTTGCAGAAAAAAAAAAAAAACAAAAACTTCCACTCCCCTCTTCCCCTCTCATTTTATAACAGCTTGGCCATACTGTCTAACAGTTGGATGTCCTGCCCCTAAAAAGGACTTAGAAGTTTATTCCACAAACAAGTTCAAATGCAACCATTGCTGTGTAAAGACTGGCCAAGTATCTTAATCCAAAAGTGTAGGAACTTGCCAAGTGAGACAGTTTCTACCACTGCTGTCCAGTCCAGCAATCTCCAGTCACTTCTCACAGAAAGACCTATTAGCATAGGGTCTGTATCAGAGTAATCTGAGAGAGAGTTAACTGTGAGTTAGGTCTCCTCCTTATCAGTGGACTGGAAAATACCAAGGGACATTTCTGTGCCTTTTCAGAATATTGCAAGGCACCATTCTTTGTGCATAGCAACAATGACAAAAATATTGCAGATTTCACCTCACAACATTGCAACACATGTCACCAGCTTTTAAACACAGGGATCCGCTGCTCATTGGCAACATTCAGCTTCTCTAGGGTGAGCATTCAGCACCATGCTGCAGGATTTAAAGACCCATAAGGAATGCTGAAGGTAGCAGAGACCCAAGAGAGACATGCTCTGCTCTTACCACCAAACTGGCACCAAACTGCTACCAAGTCATTTCTGTGCATTTAACTTTCCCAGTGGCAAAAGAGAGGCAACAACACCCATCACTTTTGCATGACACTGAGCTCTACATGCAGAAAGAGGGAAATGAAGCACTTCACTGCTATGATAGTGATGTAATTAATGCCACTTCCCTCCGGTGTTTTGCTACTTGTCTAGTAAACAGATTATTTATTTCAAAGAGTAGAACAGCAAACCCCAAATTGTTTGTCCTCCTCCTTTCATTTAACTGTTAACTAAACTAAGAAATCATTATTTTCTTTCTGCTAAATTAGCTGAACACTGCCAGTCCAGCAGAAACATGATGGCTTTAGAAAAGGTCCCCAAGTGAGTTCCAGACTTCCTCAGTGCAGGCATCAGTTGCCTTCAAACGAGCCACTAAAATACAGTCTAAATCTCTGCTGTTGAAATAGCACTGAGTGATGCTTTAAAATAAGTTTCAACAAGAGAATAGATATTAAGAGTTACCTGTATGGTTTACCCACATCCGTTTATTACTGTAAAAACAATTACCCAGAGAAAAAGGTGTAATGGAAGGCTTGAGGTTCACTGACACAATTAAAAGTTATCTCCCAGCTCTTTACCTCCTGAAACACATCTCCTTGCTATCTCCCAAAGGATGAGTCCAAAACTGTACATATCAGCCATGATGTAGGACTGAAAGTGATTTCTATTCAAGCTTTCATCCAGCACCTCAGGAGGCATATAACGTTTTGTTCCCACACGGGTATTTGGAGGGATGTCTACCTCATTTGTATCACTAAAAGAAAAGGAGAAAAAAAGGGCATCAAACATGCAGTCAAGTGGGTGTCTTCTTACATCTCCTTAGATGGAAGAAGTAGTAAATCCACACCACATCCACTCTCAAACAAGGTCAAAAACAATGCATAATCTTAATGGAACAATTCTTGCAAGAAAAGTCTCTTAGTGTGAAGGAAACCCTCCTTAAAAGGCTGACCCGCCTGAGGCTATAGTAAGCATTCAAATGCAGAACCACAAGGGAGATAAGACTCAACAGGGATGCTGTAACATTTGTGAGATTTCATTAGCATTAGCCCGAGCTCTAATGTTAGTGATAACAATCAAATCTTCATTAAATGCTGTTTTCTTAACATACTCCACCACCTAATGCTTCAGTCTCAGCAATTAATGGGGGATACTAAGTAGCTGGGACCGTATCTCTTAGCTGTAGCAAATCATATCTGCAAGACAGATGAATCTAACTATTATATTTTTGCATGCATTATGTTTGATCCCTTCCAACCTTTACACATCAAGATATGCAGACACAGAGAGATAAGTGCGTAAAAACATCTAAGCAAATGGGTCACACCTCACACATTGACCAGAAGAGACAACATGCAGGAAAAAGTACCCATTAATTATGTGAATGGATTCTTGTTTTTCTTATTAACTCAGATTCAGCTACATCAGTTTCAATATATTTAAAAGTGTAATATATGGTGTATATTCTGGTTTGCTTAAAAAGGTCTGTTTTCCTTAATTCACCTTCAAAATGTATGTATTTTAAGTATGGTGGATACAACAGATGCTCACAGAATAATTGTATTTCTGTAGTTTTCTTCATGTACAGCAATTTTCTTTCACCTTCTGACTGGAAGAAAAGCTGAGTCTGTGGTACAACCAGTCACCTACACAGTCATTAAATCATACATATGCTAGTGGCACTAGCAGGGTACACTAGCAGTGTACACCTGCAAGAATGTAACATAAATCCAGTGATCTGCATTACCCTTCAGTATATTTCAAATGAAACAGAAACACAAAGAATTTTACTAGAATCATTAGCTTCAGCAGAGCACACTCCTTCCAACTAATTTCTGTTCCTTGTTGCATGAGAAATGCTGTCTGAGGAAGGATTCAGTATGAAAACAAGCCAAGTACATAACATAAATTCCATCTGGAGTGTGAAAAATCCATATTTCACCTTCTTTTGTAACAGCACTCAGTAATTCCTTGCTCTCCTTCATTCACAGCTAAGCTGTGTGCTGCTCTGTATTTGCCAGGCAAAGTACACCTGCAAAGGGTGAATTTCTTCCCCAAAACTTTTTAATAGTGTTTTTTCAAGTTGTTGTTTTCTAGGCCTCTGTTCCTCAAAGTAAAAATATTCCTTTCTTGTCTCCTGAAGAAAAGTCAGGCTCATAAAGGAAATGCCTCACCAAGGAACCCGGTAGGTAAGTGAACGGTAAGAAGAGAATATAAAAACTGCCTTTCCTTTCACTCTGAATAATTTCAGTTGAATATTTGTACAGAATTCCTGAATTTTTTTTAATACTCCAGGGAGTGCATGGTTTCAAAGCTGACCTGCAAAATGGAAAACTTCAGTCTATGTATTCTGGACACATTTCTGTGTACAGAAAAATCAGAAACTTCGGAACACGCGCCTCCACCAGCAGGACCACCGCTGAGAGCTCAGGCTGCTTTTGAACAGAGCTGTCAGAGAGCACTGGCCCCTTATGAATCCCAGGAGTGAGTAAGTTCTACTTGTCTGCTCTTTCTAAGTTGTTTAAACACACAACCATTTTTTAAAATCAAATTTAAAAGCCATTTCAAAAATCAAATCTGTACTTTGGCAATTTGATTTGTAGGAAATGAAACAAAAGGCAGCCCAAATGGGGTTATTTTCAATAAATCCTAGTTAGTAACCCGTGCAGATTATTAGTATTTTTCTCTCTAAGTTGAGAGTGAATTTTCATGGGATCAGACAAGCTGAATGCTTCAGTGACAAGCTCAGTGATGTGACTTCAACCTGTCAGTGCTACATCCTTTCATTGTGTGCCAGCAATACTGGGGCAGCTATGCAGGATGGAGTGATGAAAACTGAATCCTTACACAAACACAGCTAATGTGCTCAAATAATCAAAAAGCAAGTATTTATACACCTGCATGAGGTGCTGACATGACATTGTCCCCCACACAGGTGACCTCACACATGGATGAGCAGAGCCCAGGTGTGCACACACACTGCAGGTGCTTGCTCATACGTGCACACTCAGTCAACAAGTAAGGAAACTTTTGCACCTGATTTATTCACTTCTCCTCAGCCCCCTCACTTCCACTCACCTGATAAATTTAACAGCCAAGCCCAAATCTGCTATACAGCAGGTGCCATTCTTTTTCACCAGTATATTCTTACTCTTTAGGTCACGGTGGGCAATAGCAGGTTTGCCCTGAGTACTGAAGATCTCAGTGTGCAGGTGGCACAAGCCACTGACAGAGGAGTAAGCCAGTTTCAGCATGGCTTTTGTGTCCAAGGTAGTAGATTTTAGGTAATCATAAAGTGAGCCGTTCTCATGGTAGTCAGTGATAAGATACAGCTGGGTCCAAGATCCTGTACCTTTAATATCTGCAGCAATGAATCCTTCAAAAAGAAAAAAAAAATAAAGGTTATTTTCAAGTTATTACTTATCATGTTTTTTTGTAAGTTTTTTTTTTTTCTGACTGCTCAGAACTCAGTCATCCATTTCAGCAGGTTTGTTTTAAAAACATATTTAATTCTTTTCATCTTACTTCCATATAACTGTGCCTCACCTCTAGCCTTTAATGTACTTTCAGAAGCCCAGATATGGATATACCAGTGGCTGAAATAGACATGTTGTGTTTGGAATAACGACCCCCAAACCCCATTATTTTTTTAACTTTTATTTATATTTCAGTAATCCTTTGAACAATTTTCCTTTGAAAAGCACTGGGTGGTTAATTGCAGAGCACAGAGGGAAACAAAGCACATTGGAAAGGACATCAGATAACAGCAAATACAAAATTGCTAATCTTAAAAACCTGTTCACTATCAAATAATTCTCTTTCACGTCACTCACCAAGAATATTTTCATGCCTCATCAGGACAGTCTGGTAGATTTCTGTTTCTCTGAACCAGCTGGCCTCCTCTGTAGTAAAAAACACTTTCACTGCTACCTTTTCACCACGCCACTTTCCCATCCAGACTTCTCCATAGCGACCTTTTCCAATCTGCTTCACCATCTGAATCTGTTTTGCAATGGTCCTTTGAACCTGTGAAATGCCAAGGCAGATCTTACACCTTGCCCAGGGCAAATTCACCTCTGCATTCACCTCCCTCCTCCTGTGTCTGCTTCCCGCACAGCCAGCCAGAAGAGAATGGAATATGCAGCCACTGTGATATGGATTCCAGCAACCCTCCACAATTGCAGATGCTCCCATTTTTTCCAGGACACACTGCTACTGAGGACATTCCCACCATTACGAAGAAGTTTTTCCATGCATACTCTAGATATACTGTAGTCTCTCAAGAAACTATATCAGTCAGTGTAAAGGAAATGCTTGACCCTGAACCTTGAATTTTTTTTATTGTTTGGTTTTTCTTTTCTGTGGGATGTAGCACTTGGTGGATTTTTTTTTTTGTTATTTTTGGAAAAGTTTTGACAGAAAACATTCCTGGTCACCTCAATGAAATCCACATTCCAAAGGGGTAAGTAACACATTTTCGTTAATATAGGGATGTTTCTTACACAGTCAACACTGCTGAGACTCAAGACTAGGGCTCAAAAGAGTCAAAGCCTCCAAAACTAGCTAGATTACAATATCACTTCTTTTTTTTTTTTTTTTTTAGGATGATACTTCCTACCACCTTCCTTGAAATTGCCATGCCTATTTATTTCAAAATACATATTTGGTTAGGAACCTCAGTCACTACTTACAGAGTTAAAACACATGTGTCTACATTGATTTACATAATCATATTTACATATTCATAAAATGCAATTTCCCCCCAAAAATATTTGAAAGAACAGGTTTGCAGTGTCTGTGCCAGCTTTGTCAATGGCTGTACTGTAAGCTAAAATAATGGCTGGGTATTGCAAGATCAATGTCCACAGCAGCATTGCATTGTCTTCACAAGGATGACAGACTGCCTCAAGATGTAACAAGCTTTTACAGCCACAAAAAGTCTTGGACAAATGGAGACTTATAATCTCATCAGATTCGAGAATGTCTGCAGATCATGTCTTTCTAAAAGTTCACAGATAAAAATGCAAGTGGATGTTGCACCACAACTCACTGGTGTTTGTGGCTGCCTCACCCCAATATAACAGGAGATTAAAATGTCACCCTCTTGTGCTATAGTCTTGCCAGTTCAACCCACAGCTAATGAGTTTTTGTCTAGTAGTATCTGGTAAGATTTTGAAAGAATATTGCTGCCAATGCAACGAGATTTTCATCTGGCCCAAGCAATTGGCAAAATCTGGACAAGTTCAGATTTGTGGCTTCTTGCTCCATTTTGCCACCATCCAGATACAAACCTCCAGTAGTTTATTGCAGCAAGTCAATCTAACTGCTCTAACTGAATCCCTATGAAATCATCTTCATTTCATTAAATCAAAAATATTTTTACAATCTTGACTAACAAAAATGAGCGAAACTTGAATTTTTAAAATCATTTGCGTCCTTTGTTGTGCTTGTGTGCTTGGGAGATCCAGTGCAAACCACCAGTTTGGGAAAGCTAAGCAGGACTGCCATGAATGTGCCATGACTGCAGCATGAATGTGCACTCAAAGACAAACTGAAAACCTATTAGGTCAGGTCTACCATCATCCATTTTTAAGTAAACCACTGGTTTTCTTATTGTAAACTTTAAGAAGCAAAACATATTGTGGTATTTATGCAGAGCTATTTCAAATATCCCAGTTTTCTTCTTCTGTCATTTAAACAGAATTCCATTTTTCCAGCCCTGCACTGTATTATTAGATGTTCAAGATGGTAGCTTCAGTGCCATTATTTTTGATTAACATCAATGAAAGCCAACAATAGAGATTAGCCTTAATTTTTAAAATTGATTTATCTTTTATACTCTCATATAGTGATTGAACAATAGTTATATTACATTGGAATTTTGCTGTAACATTTTGTAATATCATTTTAGCATTGTTGCTTTCTATTTTGCCCATTTTAAAAATGCATCCTGAACAATAATGTAGTTACATCAAATAACTTAATTTGTGTAAATATATGTAATGGCATCATAAAGTACATGCAATTACAATACTTAATGATGAAAAGTTCCTTATTAAATTACATTAAGAAAATGAAAAACACATTTCTGTTATGGGTTTTCAGGCGGCAGAATACTATGTGAAAGGCCTTAACCTGGTTTCGTCTTGCTAGAACTGGTCAAATGATTTCCTATGAACAATTTTTTTTTTTAAGGAATTCAGCTCCTTCTTGAATCATAAACTAATTATGATTTCTAAAACAAATAGGTTAATCAAAATTGCTGGCTGTACTGATTTCATAAGAATGGTGAATGATGTGCTCGTGGGAGTTATTTACACTGAGTGGGGCTGGGGGTTTCTTTTTTCTTTTTAAATCTCTGTATTTTGCTGCTTGAGCTCTGTAAGCAGTCAGGTAAGGTTACATGACCTTTTCTTTTGTGTCCCTGAGTGGAAACAATCCAATTACCAACTATTTCTACTTTCCTGGCATTCAGCTAAACGTGTTCAGCTACTGCAGATGAAAATTTAGACCAACCAACCTTTTGTAAATTTAATATTTTGAACAGAGAATTCATACCTATGGCTCGGATGTGGTCCCTTGAAAAGCAAAGTTCATTGGAAAGGAAATTATGAAAAAAATGTGTGAGAAGGTAGAGACCAAATTGTAGTTCAGCAATCACTTCAGACAAACCGTTTTGCAGGATTTGACCTGCAGCAAACTCTTCTGTCAGAGGTACAGACAGGTCAGGAGAAAGAACTCTTGCTGAATGTCATACTGACAAATTCTTGGCTAATACTTGTTTTGGTATTAGAATATTAGAATAAATGTTCTACACAGAAGAAAAACATTACTGGTTAGCATAAGGTGTCATTTTGCATTAAATTTACATCTTACTTTCCTGAAATTATAACCTTGGATGCTTCAGTCTTTGCATAAGAAACAAGGTTAAAATAAGCTCTTGCACAATAAAGACCAGAGCACTATTGCCATGCACCTTCTGTACACTTGTTTCAGGCCTGGGCCCAGAGGTATCTGTGCATTTCTAGCGAGCTCACAGTGGTTCTAGCTGTCTGGGAAATGCAGCAAACATCTACTGCCAAGTGCAAGATCCATTTTCTCCTCCTCCACCCAAAATCACTACTTATAAAAACAATTGTATGTGGTTTTTTTGAAAGCAAGGGGGAAATGGGAGAGAAGAGCTCCTGGAGGAAAAACACTTGGTCCAGTGGCTGCAGAGTCTTCAAGCTTGAGAGGAGTGGACTGACAGAAGACTGGATGGTTTCTGCCTCACAGAGCAGTGGCACAGCCCTGAGAGCTGCTGAGCAATGCCCCAGCTGGGATGTCCCCTCTGCTATTACAGCAGCTTAGTAGCAGGAGTTGGTTTTGCCATCCACTGCAAGAGCAGACCTGGGGACACCACTGAGACCACCAATCCCGCCTTCAAACTGCCCACTAGCACAGAGGAAGGCATAAAGAACAAGCAGTCAAAACCAGCATTGCTCCAGCTTTTTTGGGATCCTGGGATGAAGGGCTGAGCCATGCTCTGCTGTAAGGTGCCCCAGGGCACCTGATACCCACATGGGTTGCTGGAAACATGCTCTCAGAGAAGTACAACCAAGTTCCTAGTATTTGCTCTAAATTACTATATTTTTTTATGTCATTGGAACAAGTGAAGACAAAGATCTTGATGTGGCAGGTGTTATGCAAAAAAAGAAACACCAAAAACCAAAACAACCAAACCCCAAAGCAAAAAAATAAAGAATCCCTCACAATTAAATCAACTGGAAACTCATTAGGAATGGTTCTAAACTGCACACAAGATCTCTCCCTTTCCATTGGCCAGAAAATCTCAAATTAGCAAACCAAAACCACTACAGGGTGCTAGAAGGACATTGGCATGGGACAGACAGAGCCTATTGCTTAATTTTTAAGGAAATATAAAACTTCCCATTTAATGTCTTTAGGGTGTTTAAAAATTATGTGTGGGCAAAAACCAGACAGACAGTACATGGTACTTGGAAGCTGGAACACATCTGCAGTAGTAGCAGCAATACAAACTAATAGGTTTGGAAGACAGGAGGGACATATCCACTCTGAAAAATGAAAATGAAATCTTCCAGTTTCTCAGAGGCACTTATTTTAAACAGGTAACCTAGCTTTTTTACCAATTCTTTTCTACCAGTGATGTTCCCCAGAAACAAAACTCCCTGGTGAACAGAACTATATTCCTATAGAATGTTCTGCCTTTTCAGCAGGCTTAGTAATCCTAGAGTCTGTTCAGAAATAATCACAAACTCCATCCCTGTGCCTTTAACTTTTGAGATTGCCACACTACAAGGAAAAAAATCCCCCTTGACTTCTGAATGCAAAGTGAAGGCTACAAATAAAAAAGTTCCAAGTCTGACAAGTTACAGTCACCTTTTAGAAAAAGGTGATGGGTCAGTGTTTGGAATTCTACTGTGTGTTGCACATACAAAGGAAGAAAACAAGATCAATGGGCCAGGTGCTGTCCAGTACACTGGAGTAAATCCTCATCTACTTCCTAGATGCTCTTCCTACAGCTCTCTTAGCCTGTACTACCCTATGGTATCTAAAATAAGAAATGAACTGGTGTAGAAAAATAACTTGGCTTAATTCACATGAAAAAAAATGTCCCCTGCTTATAAAGCAGCTGTTCTCCAGTTTAAATCCTTGCCACTTCCAGTAGAGAAAAACAAAACAAAACAAAACAACACACCATTAAAAAAAAAAAACACATAAAAAACCTAAAACAAAACTGAGGACACGTAGATGTATTTTTTGTGCCTCTTCTCCCTCTACACACTTTTGCCTTTGAAATGTGCATTAAAATAATATTGCTTCCTTACCAGGAGAGGGAGCCCGGAACCGCTCCCTGAGCTCTGGGACTGCTCGATCAAATCCTTCAGGGACTCTCCGGGGGGAATGTAGGTCTCATCCTGCTCCAACCCGATGCTGTAGTGGGGCCTCGTCTCTTGGCGTTTGTACCTGATGTTTTACACGAGAACAAAATGAGTTTTGAATACAATGAACGTATGTGCAATGAATAATGCACATGTCCTTCACATTTCCTTCATTTATAGACTAACAGTTTTCTCTGCTTCCCTGAGGAATACACTGGACATGCTGGCCAAAAATTTTTATCTTATTTTTAGCAACTGTTTTCAGCATCAAAATTCTAAGTATAACACTGACAGGCCATGCAGTCTGGGATAAATTTGCAAAGCAACCAAGTGTTTTCCTTTCAGAAACTTAAATATGTCTGAAACACTGACCAAGCAAGTAACTTTATTTTACTGTCTGCAGTGCATTTCTAGGAGCCAGAGGAGGTAGGTCCTGGAATCTGGGAATATGTAAAAAACGTGCCAAATTATTAAAATGTAAAGTATGTAGATTATGATAACACTCTAGACACATTTACTGACATTCCTGTACTGTCTTCTTTCTTTATGATCAGCTCTTAATCACACAAACAAATGTAGAAGTCTTAGTTATACTTCCCTTACAAAAATTTTCCCATAAAATTTGTCCTTTGGCCTTCTCAGTAACGAATAATCTGTGCTTCTACCTGAATGGCTTTTAAGGATGTTGAATTAAAGATTCCATATGAAATCCATCACACAGGTACACCTGTGAATAGCTTCAATAAAATACACTTTTTTTTTCTCGTGATAAAATTAGAGTTTTTAATTTATTTTCTTTAAGGTCCACTTCTATTTTTTTTTTCTATTTCCTAAATCTATAAAAAGATAAGTGTTGGGACGCACATTAACAAGCTGCCAAAATATTCCTTATTTACCTGAAGTAGCAGAATATGATGATAAGCACCAGAAGGATGCTGCAAACAGTCACTGAGATCAGCAGGGCCTTGTGGTGAATGTTTCCTTCAGCAAAGTCTGGGGTTAAAAATGAGAAAGGTGGAAAATTTAGAAAGGGAGATGGTATGAAGTCAATGTCAGAAGTGCATTGAGCACAGGATCATTTCCGCTCTTTCCTCGTAATTCCTGTACAGGATACCCCTGGATTCCCCAGGCATTTTGTGGGCTTCCTCTTTGACCCTCACTGACCAGGACAGAACTGACACTTCCATTTTGTCAAAAAAACCCCACTTGTTTTCTCAGTCCTCACTGAGTTTAAACATCACCTTGATTAGCAATTTTCTGTTTGTCTCTGAATGAAAAATCAATCCAGACCTGTAGCTCTGGGTCTTAACCTGAGTGATTAGCCAGGAAATGCAAAAATCACTGCCTTTTTTAAACACTCAGATTAAGTAGCATCCTCATGAGTAACTAAAAAACCAAACCAAACCAAACCACCCACCAAACTGCATTTATTTCACGAGGGAAGACATAGCAAACCATTCAACCTCCAACAAGGCAGGCCATGAGAGGCCTTGAAAGTGTATTATTTCCATCACTACAGAACAATTAATCTCTTAGATCCTGTTTTAAACATTTGAGCAAGAATTTTCTTCTCCATCTGCTCTATGGCAGCCCTGTGTGCCAGTAAGTCCTTCCCATGCTGGTGGGCAAAACTATCCTTCCAGTGGCTTTTCTGCAAAACACTTTGAAAATAAAATGTGTCAAGTAACTTGTAGAAAATGCTGTTGCATAAAAACTATTAAAATGTTTCAGTCAACCTTTGTATAGGAGACTCGTATTCTCCTTTAAAGTATAACATTAATCTCCAAATTTGAATTCTCAGCTCAGGCAAGCGAGTCTGACCTTCATGCATGCTTCTCTGATGAAAAACAAAGACATCCAGCTCTATTCTTTTTTAACCTCCCCTGCCACTCAAACTCTCAAAATTATAGTATTTCAGCCTGCACATACACAAACCACCCTCCCAATAACATGGGATAATGCAAATGAGGGCCATGTTTTCTGAAGCTCTCCCAACCTTGCTGTCTTGCATCCTTCACTCCAATGCCTGACACATCGGAGAATGCAAGAAATCTATCCTTATTGACTGGTGCTGGAACGGCATTATTATGTTTCAGATTTACAAGGGTAACGAGACCGGGAGGTTCCTAAGGGACTCTTAGTTTACTCTCAGACTCTTTTATTTTCAAGATCCAGTTTCTCCTTTTTTGCTTCCAAACAATTTCTTTCCTTCCCCTTTCCACTACAGAGATTACCTACCAACACACCTCCTGATCACACTGGTCATGTTTTAACCTGCCATTGCCTGCTCTGGGAGCACTGACAGTGTAAACATTCAGGACATGGCTGATGCCTTTGAAAGGGGACACTGACACGATGTCTATCAGGAAAACCCTCGAGCCCATCCTTCTGCCTGCCACAGCAGATTTCTCCCTGGTCTGCCACTCCAAGTGGGCTGTGGGTCGAAACCGAGAGCCCACCGGGGAATCCAGAGCTCTTGTGAAGGCGATGGCAGCTCAGCAGGGCTGAGGGCTCTGGTTTGTGCTTTGTGAGCAGCCTGCGTCAGCACCACCTCCCTCTAAAATGTGTGGGTTGTAACAGCTTCAGATGTCGCAGCCCATCAGATGAACAAGCAGAGCACAGAGACCATAAAGTGGCATTCCACTCCTGGGAGAAACCCGGATACCCACTCACACCAAGGGTTCTCCCACTTCACATGATGGAAGCTGAGCTTCTGTGCTTAGCAGTGATGAAAACTGATGTCAGATGGAGAGGAAACAATTCAGATCTTATACACTTGTGTCATGGATGTTAAAGCTATGGAAATCTGTGCATTTTTGCAGACACAGTATGGCCCATGAAGTTGTTCATGCTGTCTGTGCATGTTCAAGTATGTACATTTGGAAAGAGATTATAAAGATGCTGAAATCTTGAATCAAATTCCCACAATTTTTAGGGTTTAAGTGATCCAAACCTTATGTTCAATGTTTCTAATGGGCTTCTGCCATTCAGAAAAGGAAATAAGTTCAGTTTGGTTTCCCCAGTAGCCAGAAGGCATTTTGGAAACTCTCAGATGAACTTCAGGCTCCAGTGCTGCAAAATTCTTTGAGTACCCAAATGCAATTATGTGAAGCAAGTGTAAGGAAAGCATGAAAGACACAAAGGAACATGTCCTGATATCCTTGCTGGGAGCAGGAAACAAGACTTTGACCAGATGCAGAGCTGACCCTCTTGTGGTGGGTGGTGTCTGCATGCCAACAGTGGCACAGCTTTAGCAGTGGTTCACTGTGCACAGCACAGGCGTGCAACTGGCTCTCACAGGAGGGAGTAAGTTCCATGCCTTTCTATTTATTTGGCTATTTGAGAGGCCATACTGATGGTAAGTGAGCTATTGTCCCACCTTTCAAACACTTTCTGCACTTTTTAAAGTATTTTGGCAGATTTCATTTGCTGCCTAACTTGAGGACTTCATAAACCTGCTGGCGTGTGTGTGGACAACACAAGATTAAATGCAAGCTCCCATCCTTACACCAGCAGTGTCTGTTTGTTCTGCTGCACTGATCCAGGCTGGATTTCTTCTCCTGCTCCTCTGGCCCAGGCTGTTCCCCACAGAGCAGCAGGACAAACCTCCCTTTCCCTGCACTATTTGACCAGAAGGAGGGATGGGGCAGCCCAGCTGTGGGTCTGCCTAGGGACTTGCTTGTGGGCTCTGTGGTGAACACTGTGGTAGGTCCTGGTCACTGCCAGTTTATGTGATGGAGGTACTCTGCCCTTTAAGAAGTCCAGTGCTGTGTTTTTTACTGCTGTGTTACTTGGAGCTGCAAGGTGCCAAGCAGCAGGGTTATGAGAATAAGCAGTAGCTTCCACGGAGGCAGCAGTGAGCGATTACCGGGAGCAAGTGCAAAACAAACTCATGGTAGGTTTGGGAAGCTTCTTCACATACCTTGGCTGGCTGATAACAGTGCAGCCCAGCAAACAGCACATTAGCAGCTCCATGTTGTAGGAAAACAGTGGTGCAGGCTGGTGACAGCAGGGAGCTCGGTGAGACCAAGCTGCCTCTCTGTTATTCTCCTGCAATTTCCCCTCCTCCACCACTCATTTCACTCACTGTCATCAGCGGGACCATGCTGAGGAGTGCATTGAAAATGCCACCCAGAAGGTTCAGAAGTCAGCATATCAAAGGGAGAGGAGGTTCTCCTCCCACCCCAGGTCCCTCCAGCTCAGAATGTTACAGCTATCCAAGCAAAAACGGCAGTGAAATCTGAGGCGTGGAGACTGTGTGCACACATCAAACCCCATCATTCCTCCAATCATTCCCTTGCCCATTCATCACTAGCTATACAGGCAGGGAGCCAGACACGGTGGCACCACCACTTCTGCTTATATAGGCTCTAAATCAGTAAAGACATATTTCTCCTTTTGACTGGTCTCAGCCTGTGCTTTCGCTGGGATTTCCAGGAATATCTTTTATTGTTTAAAGCAGAGGTGTTATATCAGACCCAATTATGACTTTCATTTCCTTAATAAGACAGATGTATAGCTGGCACAAGGGTTTAATGGTTTCTCTGGGATATTTTATCCTGCTAGTTCTGTACCAAGATGAGCTCAAAACTTAGGCTTAGCTGTTGTTTCTTCCATCTTAACAAGTCTTGCTTTGACCTTGTTAATTTTTCTAGCTCTCACTTTCATATGTATGTGGTCCTCCTTTCTTTCCAGGGGGGAGAGGAGAAGGATTGGGTGTGGCATAAATCTTGCCTTGCAGCACAAGCCAGGCCTGGAAAAGCACTTAGAGAGCACAAGTCACTTGCCTTTGTAGCTGTTACCTTGGTGCATGGGTCAATTTTGAGTTCAACAGCCCCTGACCTGCAGCTGCATGCTCTCCCTAGACTTTGCTTCCCATGAGGTATCACCTCAGATGTGAGTTCATCAGAAGCCAAATTTCTGTTTGTTTTTTAGATGCTGAGGAGCACGTGTATCTTTCATGGAACTCTGAAGGCCAGAAGGTTATTCCAAGAAATTTGTTTTTATTCCAAGAAACGTCTTTTTCTGTACAGTTTATGTTAAATTTGATATACAATTCTAACATTACTCAGACAATCACAACCTAATCTAAATGCTTCCAGTAGAAACAATGATCACAGCCACAGTACTGGGCACTGGCAGTAGCATGTATTTGTACACAGATTTTTTACCTATTTGCAGTGAGGGCCTGTAGTTCCAACTATGACTTTTTTTTTTTTCCTGAGGTTTCATATTAGGGTACAGAAGCAACAATTAAAACAGGCCTGGCACTAAGAATGACATATTAACCTAAGGCTTTAATAAAGGTAGTGACTTCAGCCCTGTTCAGCCAAATTTATTCAAGCAGTTCCTGAAATGCAATTCTACAAAACAATGTCAGGATGCTGGCAATGCGAGAGCTTATTTAAAAAAAATATTAATTTTAAGTATCTTGAGTGACTACATCACCTTTTGTCTGTCATGCTAAAATAGTCAACTTTGCAACACAGAACAGCTAGAACCCTGCTCCAGCTCGCAGACATTTTTCTTTTAAAAAATATTCTCTCTGCTACCACGGTTCCCAAGCAATACTTTATTTACCCTATATATAGACAGGACAAATCCAACATCAATCCAAGCACCTTCTGCCAATACCAAAAGCTTGGTTCATTGCTTTCTTTAAAAGTAGCAGATAGCATTGCCAAATAACTAAAATCTTAATAGATGGATGTCTAGTGTTAGGCTCTGATTCAGTATTTTTGAGTAGTCCTAATGTAGAATAAATTCAACCAGTAGCAAGAAGAAATCATGGCAGTGTTTCCAAACCGATATTTAATGAAAGACTAAGTAAGTGCGAACAAATATTGACTGCTTTTTGGAGCTTCTCTCTCAGTCCAAAGAACTTTTTAAAATTAAATAAACTAACAAAGTAGTACATAACTCTTCTGCTGGAAGTCAAAATTTTATGAGGTTTCACTGCCTTAATGCCTTGCTAGTAAACAGTGAAGTATTTACATACTACTCTCCAAAGGCCTGACTCTGCAGCCCATCTGTGCAGAATTTCACAGGCCTGAAGGGAACAGCTTACATGAGTGAAGGCTTTCTCTGAGCATGCATTTGTGTAAGTATCTGCTGCTGGTGAAATTAAGAGTGCATCTGCGCACCGATCTGGATCTTTAACACAGAACACCACGATTATAAATTCTTCTGCAACCCTGAACTGACTCAATGCTGACTACCACAATTCCTGCCGATGCCAAGAGTTTATTATGGATGAGTTTACACTTAGGAATACACTTCTATAAAATTTATTCTGAACACCCAGACAAAAATAGTTTTACCAGCTTTCATGAAGTGATGTTTAAACAAGCAAAAATGCGAAAACCTTGCCTCAGCATCTACTAAGTTAATACATGCCCATTTGCTTTCGAATAATTTTTTTTTTTATATTGTATGAGTTCTTACCCTACATTCTTTTTTCAGGTACATTGTTCACATAAAAAATACACTTCAGTGAGTCAATATTGTCCCAGTGCTGGATAATCAGGCCTTGCAAACAAGAAAAACTTACAGACTTGCATCAACTTGAACTGAACAATTTATGTGTAGAGTTATGAATGAGAGTAAAGCATGTTACAGGGACAGGAGAGAGGATTCCATCTTATTATCAGGCTAAAAATATACACAGCAAGAGTCATCCTCTCCCACGACCAGCCTAGATCTTTGGGATGATCTCTGATAGCTCAGCAGGTCCATGCTAGGACAGCATCATGCAACTCTAATGCATCTCATGTTCACTGCATGTGTGCAGCAGAAATAACAGCAAGCATCAGCACCACTCCACACACAACCTACAGGAATGGAGAAATACTGTTTAACACCATTTATCTCTCTAATCACATGCTTTTGGATGAGGGTGCTTCACTCTGTGCTCTATTTTTCCCTAAGGCACAAGGACCAGCAGCAGGAAAAGATCAGTTTAGGACCAGATTTTGTTCCCTTACCTCGATTCTTCAGTGGTGGCAGTGTAGGGTGAAGGTGTCTGTTACAGTAATCTTGGCCTGTGCAACATTCAATAGATCTTCTTTGGTGTGGAATAGGAGTGTCCTGCAACAAGCAATTTAAATGGAAAGCAAGTCATTACCTGTGTTGTAAATATACATGGTCATTCTGGCACTTGAAAGATGTGCTTGCTAGCTGGACTGCAACCTGCTACAGATTCCTAGGATGAGTGGAGTAAGGATTTCTGCCAACCAGCGTATCCAGCAATATTTCATCCAGGTAATTAAGACATTAATTCACTACAAACTTACTCCTGTTGGTGCCTTAATGCTGCAGAAGGGACTGACTTTCTCTAATGCTGCAAGTCAGAAGTGTGACAGTCACATACATCCATCAATTAGACCAAAAATGAGTTAATACAGGTATCCAAAACAGGTTAGCTGGGATAATACAGGAATTGCTGCGTGGACTAATTTAGCTGCAGCTTCTGGTCTCATGGGAAGCTGGATAAAATATCTTCCATTAGCCATAATGATGAAACCATTCCTGTATTCATCTAAAACCATTTAAGGTTAACATGAGGAAAGGCAACCACCTTAGAACCACCTTGCTCCATTTTCCATACTCCTTCCATTCTTGCAGTGACACTTGCTTTCCATCAGGTGATCACTGTACCTGAAGGGAATATCTGGCACCAAAAATCCCAAACCAAAGTGCAACTGCATGTAAGACATAGATGTTGCTGCAGTCCATCAAATAATATCCTAACTAACTTTAGATTTAGATTTAGATTTAGATGGAGATTTGAGAGTTAAGACTGCAATTCTCTAAATCCAAACTTCCTCTGAGTGGGAATGTTACTAGTAGCAGCAGTGCCAAAACCAAAACCACAAGTTGTTATTTTATTAGGAGGAGCTATAGTATCATCTTTTGGGGATATAAATGTTCTTCCCCACTCCCCTCAGTAAGCAATGCTGATCAACTATCTGCCAAAGGAACAGAAGTGGAAAACATGGACATAGCAATGTCTGTTGACTGCACTTTAATTGAAAACTATCAAAAATTCAAGTGACACTGCGGCAGAAAATGCTTCCTCACCCGACACTGGAAGTCGGAGCCCTCTAATCCAAGACATCCCTTGGTGACTAAATGTCCACCGGACTCATCCTCTTCTATTATGGTGAAGCAGTAGCCATCAGTGCTGTGGATTGGAAAGAATTAATCAGGAAAAGGCACCGAAATGTGAAAAGTGGAAAATGTGCTGTTGAATATTGTTTTAAACTTTGCTCTTTGCCAGGCAAATCTGCCATCCACAAATGGACACACCGGGGCTGCTGCAGACCAGCTCCTGCACACACAAAGGAGGCTCTGCACTTACCTTTGCAAGATTTCACAGCCTAAACACCACTAACAAGCACCCCAGCTCTCTGCCTGTGGTCATTAATGTCTTAACACTTTGGCAACCTATAAAATGCAAGCTTCAGTGCTACACAAGGTCTGCCTTGAGTGCAGGAACAAGGCACCGATACTTGCACCAGGGCACAGACCTGAAGAAAGAAACACTTCTGAGATACTAAATGTAAAATGTTACCAAAAGTGATTTGACATTCCTGTTTTAACCATATCATGAACTGCAACACTCCTGTGCATGAGTCCTTGAGTTATCATCAACACCCTTCATAGATGTTTACTTGGGTTATAAGCCTGAAGTGATCCATAATGCTTCCGTTTACAGGAACGTGCACCAGGGAGGGCAAGAATACTAACAGATGGCTAGATGGTGCTGGTGATAAATGTCCTTCCCTGATGAAGGTCAAATGCCTGAATGCTATGGAAAGAGGGAGTGGAGGGCATGGAAAGGGTGGCTGCATTTTATTGAGATTGCTGTACCTGCAATTCTCAGCACTCTGATGGGGATACGTAACATGTAAGAAACAAAAACTGACTGGCTTGCAGGAAGAAGATCCAAAAATAAAGAAAAAACTCTTTAATATAAGACATTTAAGTCACAGAAAAATAAAATATTCTGTTATTTGCTCAGGAAAATAACACTGGCTATTACGTACAATGAGTATTTTTCAGAAGAGAAAAAATAAACTCAGTTAAAACAAGGAAATAAAAAGAAAAAAAGATTAGAAAACTTAAATACAGCAAAATTTCAGATGATTTGCTCCTTACTTGAATGAAGCAAGAGTCTAAAGAGCACCAGCAGCAAAGGCAATGAAGATGTAGGAAACAAGAGCCACAGTTACACATTTAAGAGACAAACACAATTTGTAAGTATTAGCTACATAACCGAGAGATGCTGCAGAGGATCACGTCAAACATTTTCTGTGGCATATTTTTATATTAGTGGGGCAGGGTCTAGCCATGATAAGCTTATTATTTCAAATAACAATCTGTCATGGGTTACTGACTTCTGGATCTGAAAAGTAACCAACTGCACATTACAAATTACTTTTCCAGGGAAGCCAGCAATGACTTCCACCCTTCTTTGGCATTCTACATAGCAGCAAGGCAAAGGAGACAGCAACCCTTCTGGGCAACAACCACCTTGATGTCATTGCTTGAGCTGAAAAGATAGGAACAATAGGATTGCCAAGAGAGACTGTAAGGAATCCATTAGAGAGGAATATTATATTAGATTAGATTTTATTTGTTTGCATGGTGCCTTTGATTCAAAATAATGAGTAAGTTTAACCCAGGGGACAGAGCAACAAAACAATAAATTGCTATCAAGTGAAACACAAAAATGGACTCCACAGCTAATAGGCCCCAGCAAAAAACCCAAAATTCTAGTTCCATCAAAGAAAAGCAGGGGAAGGAAAAGTCAAATTGTTTCCAAAAGGGAGAAAAAGAAACACATAGTCAGCCATTTAAATTCTATTTTTCTGGCTTGTCATATGGGACTCTGATTCTTAGCTCACCAATGAAAATTAAAGTCAGGCTCCTCATGAACTTTAGTCCCTCTAAAAATTTTACTCCAAATTTAAAAAGAAAAAAATAGATTGGGTACAACAAAGCAAAGAAGTTTTAAAGCTCCAACAATAAGTCAAAACCGTACTCTTTACAGATGTTAGAATAATGAAGGAAAAGTGAGAGAAAAAAATAGCATTGCTGAGCAGAATAAACACTGCTACTGCTTGTTTCTACCTCTAAGGAAAAAAAAATAAAATCAAACCAAACAACAAAACACTTTCATGCAATGTAAGAATTCATTATCTTTTTGAGAATTTCTGAGGCACTTGGGTGAGAGGGAGAAGGGACTCTTCTGAAAAGCAAAAAGGATCTCCTACCTGCTTCCCCCCCCCACCCCAACCTCTTCTCCTGGTTCACAAGATGTCACATGGACCACACACTGCAAGAAAAAGGGCAGGGCACACCCCTGCTGTTTTATTGATTTCCCCACCTCACACCTGACTAGGGTAGAAATAAAACTTACTAATATAGGCAGTAAGAAACAAGTCAGAGATGTGTGCAGAGTCTCAAATTTTATGCTTATTTTGGTGACTACAGAAAGAGAAACATCTGTACCATCACTGATACCTGCAAAGCAATATGAAAAACCTATTCTCCACTTCCTAGAAAAAAACCTTTAGTATAGAACTGCTATTTTCTTAAAATCTGCAATATGAATCCTAATTTTGAGTCATTTGTTTCTGCAAATGGTGTGTAAAGAAGGAATTCAGGGTGGATACAACTGGATACATCTGGGTACACATCCAGTAACCTCCTCCACTGAAGCACTATCTTATTAAAGTATGGTGCAGGGGAGTGATTACATTCACTTTGGATGTGATCACTAATAAGCACAGACTTGCTGCGTCACATATTTGCCAAGAGTGAATTCTTACAGCCCAGTCAAATGCCAGGAAAATAAAGGGAGTTAACAGTGAAACACTGACAGACACTGATAGAGAAGGTGCTGCTACAATCACAGATAACCACAAAGAAAGCAGGGATCTTAACTCAGACCTTTCCTAAATGTCACAAGAGAGGAACCAGGGCCAACAGCTTTGCATCTGCTCACACAGATGTCCCCACTGGCCAGCAGCCACTTCTCACAGAAGATGTGATTCCTCAGCTACAAAAACCTGCCTGCTGGAGATTTCCCACCCAGCTCTGTGAGTGTGTGAAACAGCCAGGGATGGCAATACATAACTGAAAAGCAACATCTTTCCTTCATTCAATGCCTATCACAAAGACACAGGCAATTTCCATAATTTAATGAACAGATCCCTTATCTTTAATTTGATTTCAAATGTGTCCATACAAGTAGTACTACTTTTTCCCACTCCTCCTCTTTATATTCCCCATTTTGATATCAGAAAGAACAAGAGCATTTTTTCACTTACATCCAAAGCAACATGACAAGTCTCTGCACTCTTTTTAAAATGATTAAAAAACTTCCTGTATAAAGGAAAAATTTCAAAATAAACATATACACTGAAAAATTGAAAGGCTAACATTTAAGATGTCACCATAGCTCCTTTATCAGAAAACGTTCAGCTTTTCCCAAAAATATTAAAGTTGATTAAACAAAAGTAGTCTGAACTTGGTGCTTTGGCCACTGTCAGAGTCTTTTTTCTTCTACATACCAAATTACAAAGAAAATTCAAGCATATCATCTGGAGGGCAGGAGAATGAAAATAACATCACTCAAGTGAGTTATCACCTTTGGTAACACTGAAAAAACAACTTAATTATTTTATTGCTTTAGATAACCAAAGACACGGTCGGGCAGAAATACAATCTAGTAGGCAACACATAGGAACTTAAACTTTATCAGCGCAATCTTTAAAACTGTCAGCATTTATTTGTGCATGAAAATAGAGTGTGACAAGGCACCTAATTAGCCTCTGCCTTTACTGCAATCCCATTACAGTCAACGCCAATTAATCGTAACACCGCGTTTTAAAATAGCAATTAATTATGATCAGACACAAATGTCCGTGCATTCACTTTGAACACACAAAACTTGAAATGGAACAGCAAAACAAGGTCCTGGTTGTGTTCAAAGCAGCTTTGACCTTCTGTACTGAAAGCCTTTTATGAATTGCACAGATGTTCAGAAAGAAGAATAAAGTTTCAGCATGCAGCAGTTCAACACACCCTTTGCAAGCAGAGGATTGTGAGCCTTCTCCAAAGGTTTTATCTGTCAAGGCCTTGACTGCATTAATATTTTTCAGCTGCCCAGAGTGGCCCCACTTGTGACTCCTCTTTCCCCCTACCCAGACCCCCTGAGCAGCGGTACAGGAGTGCCTGTCTCCAGCCATGGGAAGGGCTATTGAAGGAGCTGTCTCTGCCCACTGTGTTCACATATCCGTGGGGAAATGGGGTCCTGGTGAGTGAGGATATCAGCCTCAGCTCCTGGCTTGGTCCCCTTTTGCTACACTTTGGCATTAACCCTCCCTTGATGAGCTTACCCTGCAATGGGTCTTCCAAAAGTTCACTGTGCTCACAGACTGCTCCATTTTTTAAAGCACACTCTAACTAGAGCTATGGCTTTCTGCTTAGACAGAAAAGCATTCTGCCTTTTAGGCTGCAGTGTTATCCTTAGCTCTCCAAAGTATTATTGGACTTAAACTGCAGAAGTATAAAGAAAGAGAAATTCTACACAGGAACACAGCAGCTGTTGCAGGATTTGATATAGATGTGGTTAAAGAATATTGGCTTTTAAATTTCTACAAATACAGTTATGGAGAGGATTTTAAATGGCCACCAGATGTCCTCATTTTTATAGAAACATTCAGACCCCTGGTACTATGGGCCGGGTGTATATTTTAAGCTAAATACCTGTGGTAGCAGATAAAAATCTTCATGTGAGATGACAAACTGCTTTTTATGATTAAATTTTAATGGTGATTGCAATAACTCTAGCTATTCTATTCTAAGAGTTTTAATTTAAACACAGCTGGAAATGCTTTTGCATTGAACTTTCAGAGGTTCTTGCTCCTGGGCTCATAAGATTCTTCACTGCTTTAGCAAGAACCCTGGTAAGGACAGTGGCTGATGCTCCCCAGAGCCCAAGCCCTGGCTGTGGATGTACCCAGTGAATTTCCTGGGTGTCAGAGCTTTGCCAGGCCCTTGGGTGCCCCAGAACACTCTGGCTCATTCCTGGTGGACTGGCAGGTCCAAACTCTGAAGGTCCAAGCACAGCCCAAAGCGTAACAGATTGATAGAACTGACAAGAGGTTTGATTTTTAATTTTTTCTTTAAAAATATAAAATGCAAAAGGCTTTTAGTGGCTACATCTGAGGCAAGCAGATAATTAATGCAGTAACTTTTAATCTGAAGCATTCAATTTATTCTTCAGATAAACACTGCAACTGATACTTTTTGAACTTCCAAATGGGGAAACTTCCTTTATAGTGACACTCAGTGATTCCCCGAGTGCTTTGAAATTGTGCCAACAGTCCTTCACACAGGATCAAATACGAAAGTTACTGCCTGACTAGCAGGATGATTCCAAAACTCAGGGGAAATAATCCCTACTAACCTGGCTGGTGCTCAAATATTTTGAAACTTTGTCTCCATCCAGCCAGCTAACCAGATACCTAATAATCAGCTAACCAAACACCTAATAACCCCTCTTTCACAACAGAAGGCTCAGGATCTTATTTTCTCTGTAATTTATAATTTCAGCTATGCAGCAGGGAATTAAAAAAAAGAATTATTACACTAACAGTTAAATAGATGAAAAGCAGGGAAAACAAGGGTTGTTGAGTCCTTCACACCTCACTGCAGCTCTCACACCAAGACAGTGGGAGCCATAGCAGTGATCATGAACATGATTACTGCTGACAAGCCATGAAGGCAGTGCATTTAAATGAATTTAATTTGTTTTATATTACTCCAAACTCCTCAGCAATTTTTCACTTATGCTGCTGCTCACTGGGCAAGTGGCAAGGTGGGTACTGCTCAAATGACAGCACAGGGCAGGAGAGAGGAGTTGATCTAAAGCAAGTCTCCTGACTGTTCCAGGAAACTCCTGACTGGGCAGAAAAGTGATTAATATTTGATGGATATATTCCAGCTTCAATTATTATTCTGATATCTAAATTGGAAAAATCATTCTGGCAATAAAGGAGAACACTCAAGCCTGAAGTTTTCAAGGATTATGAAGACAAAAGGGGTTACAATTTTGCGTTTTATTACTACTTAACTGCCTATCCTTGGGCATTAACACCTAAAAAAGAGTTTGACATTTGACACTGTAAAGGAGACTCTGAAGAGAGTTTCTTTAAACTACTGCAGTGAGGGAGAATGCACAAATCCATTCTAACAGGACATTCACTCATAGTTCCATGAAAAATACTTCATGTCAATGATGCCTATAAAGCGACATGTAAAAGCAAGCCTACCCAGCTGGGGAATAAATCTTGTTTAGTCAGTTCTTTAACATTGATCCCTTTGTGGTTCCTAATTCATGGATTTAAAAGTCATCTGCAAGTTCCCTGTTGCTGCATGTGTGAGACAGCACATAGGAAAGCTGTGGCTCTTGCTGGGCAGGAACAGGAAACAGCTGATTGACACTGCAGGGGATCAGCAAATTGGTATCAGAGTGGGGTTTTATAGCTTTTTGAACTGACTGTCATGTGAGAGCAGTCAGGTCTAACTCCTGGCTGGAGCATGGGCTTGTAGGAAGAGATTAGAAAGGAGAAATGGTATTTACAGCTGTCACCAGAACTTTGATACAGTTTAGTAGGAAACTGCGAGCTAAGAATAAAGTCAGGCTGCAAACCCACACTCAAAAATCCACAAAGCAATCAGTGCCTTCAGCAACCTCAGGCTTTCCCCATTTATCTTTTAAATACACTGCCTTGAAGAGCTGACACAGCATTAGACAATCTCACCTCAAACAGCACTGCATCTCCAACTGGGCTCACATCTGTGCCCTGCTTCGATGCCTCTCTGACTCCCACAGCTCCACCAGGCAATTGGCTGAGAGTTCATATCTCCAGTATCACACCTGCTTCTAGCCAAGCAGAGAAGTTTAAATCCCTCATGTGGAACATGAAGAGCTCAGCCCAGCTTTGCTGCAGCTAAAGCAAACTGTACCTGCACCTCAAGCCAAGACAGAGGTTCATTCAACCCTCACTCAACCTTCACTCAACAGCAGCTGCATGTGTCCAGCAAGAGCTGCTTTTGGGAAGGGGAACAGCAGCTTGGTCCCCCCACAGGTACCCTCAGTCACCTCTGCTTGCTTCATCCAGCACCAGTGCAACACACACCAGTGCTGAGCCTTCAAGGAGATTGTGCACATCTGGACCTGCCTCTCCCCCAGGGAGCCAAAAGGCCTGAAGAAGCAGAATCCAACCCAGATGAGAAATCTGCACTACTCTAAGCCCAAAATTAAACAGAAAGCTACAGCTAGTAGATAAAAATACTCAACGCTTCACCTCAAGATAGTTTTCCTTTTAGCATAGAAACACAAAAAAAACCCCAAAGCCTTAAGGACTTACAGATACAGCTGCTGTAAACAAAGACCAGGCTTCTTATAAACAGTATTCTGTTGAGAGTGATTATAAATTTATAAGCATTTATTGACATTTCAGTATCTCTCTATTAGGTCTCCTCTCATTAACTGCATGCTCCTTTAAAAACAAAGTTCAACCTTCAGAATATTCCATATGCAATACATTAAAACAAGTATTATCTAAAATGATAAATATGTGTATGTCCTAAAAAAACAAAGCAAAACAAAACAAAAATCAACAACTATGCAGCTGATGTTGAGGTAAAAATTACTTCTGATTTTTAGACAGAGTGAAAACCAACTCATTTACATATCATTGCTTAAACAAAAACTACAACACCCAGCTTGGGATTGCTGAGCTGCCAAAAGTGTATTTTCCTATATATCACCAACAGATATCAATCCCACAAACCTGCAGGTGTTGTTGACCGAGTCCTCGGGGCAGTGGTGGTGGCACTGGCAGGAGAGCTTCTTCTGGGGAGGAGCAGGGGCCGTGCTCTCACCATCTTTTCTGGTCTCCATGCTCAGCTTGCCAGAACTTCTCAAGGCCATGTTGTCTAGAAAACTGGCTGTAAGAGAGGAAGAAAAATAAACAGTTCTAGGCTGTATTGCAAGACTTGAAATGAAGGCTTTAAGCTACTTCTACCTATCAAAATTTAAGTTTTTTTTTTAATGAGCATTCACTACAGACTGATTTTCTGCAGTTTGAAATGATCGCCATGGTTGAGGATTATTGGACCTCGGTGGTATTAGATCAAAGGTACTGATGTTTGAGCTCTGCCACTGCCAAGAGATATATTGTGCTTTTATTATTATATATTGCACAGTACAGCTTTTATTCTAGTGCATTACACAGGTCAAATCCTTGCTTACACCTTTGAGTTTTCTTTATCTCGACAGAACTCTGCACAGATCTACATTCACTGAACACCATAAAAATCAGTGGGATTTATGGTACTCCAGGCAGAACAGAACATGGGCATGCAATTTAACAAAGTCTTAACAGAAACTGATGCTCTTTCAAGTTCAACAGCATGTTCTGTCACTGAATTGCAAAAGCACTGCTTTGGAAAACAAGGGAAAGAGCTCATTTCTGTAAATGAAAAGTCTATAAACAAAGTAAAAGAGAAGAATGTGGTTTTGGATGAACAGTGCTGAAATATATGGAGGTGATTATTTCTAAAAATATCAGAGCACTGAATCTCCATGGAGCTGGTGGAGTACAGCTGGAGATATTGGTGATAGGCTAGGAGATGTTTAAGCAACCTCCTTCCCCCAGCTCTACTCATAAATATCAGCTTTCTGTCCTTGTGAAAATTTTAAGCCTCAAAGACAAAAATGAGATTACCATGAAAAGCTTGAACTGGCAGTTCCTCAGTCTCCTTTTGGTTCCCGGTAAGAAATCTTACCAAAGGGTCACTTACAAGCAGCAGTCTCCAACAGAGTAGCTGAAGAGCAGGCTTGAAGTTCTTGATTTAGTGTTAAGTCTTTATAAACAATTGGTATTATAATTATTTTGATTACCCTTTACTCTAAATTTTTTCCAAATCTCCATCATCAGGACTGATTTATTGTGGAGCTGAAAAAAAAAAAAAAAATCTTTTTTAGCTCCCTACAGAGAGATAGGGTGGGCAAACAGGCGGAGGGGATGGGGACAAGCAGCTACACTTCAGGGCTTGGATTGCAATCAACAACTGAGGTGACAGTGACACTGAATGACCCTGAAGCAGGGAAAGGCTGGAGGAAGCATGGGGCTGTTCTACCAGTCCTTGCCCTTAGGAGAACTGAAAAAGCCCAGTCTGGGCTCCTGGGAGCATGGGACCAGCCAGGGCACATCATGCCTCCAGTTGCATATCCCTCCTCTCCTGAGCCAGCTCTGGTAGCACAGGATAGGCACAGATAGGCACTGGGAGCAACAACTGGCAGACAGGCTTTTGTTTTCTGCAGTGCAACATGGGACAATGCAGCTTATGCCCAGTAAAGTCAGAAAAAAGCTGTAAAAAAGCTCTGGGAGAAGTAGGGCTTTGCATGTAAGAACACTGCATTTAGAGAAGTGCTAGCCTTTTTAACACCATAGCCCTTCCACTCCTTGCACATTCCTTGCACAAGAGGTATATCAATAATATTAGGGTGATACACATGAAAGAGAATCATTCACCATGCCAGACTAATACTCCTATGAAACACAAAACTCATATAGCTTGACCTTTGCTCAGTACCTCTGTAAGCCACTGAAACCAACCGACTTCTTGATTAGCTCACCTCTTTCTAAAGTCAAGCCAGACTTTAGAAACCAGTTACAAAATGTATACAAGCCCCATGGCTTGTAACCCGTGTGCCCAGCATTAAGATATAAACTACATTCACGACACGACTGGCTGTCAGTCCCATACTGTTTTCACTAACATTTGGCAAAATCAGAACTAAATGCATGAGTTCACTCAAGATGCATTGTGTGTATGGATTGTTGTGTACTCACAGCTCTACCTTAAGATGAAGTAGATGCTTAAATTAAGGAACAATGCACTGTTGTTTGTTTCTCCTAGCATGATTAGGCAGCCTGTGCATAACAAATTAATATCAATAGATATTTGCTCCCTGGGTCAGAGGATTAGGAATTACACAAATTCTCTTTCAGTCAGCATTTTTTGTCAGTATTACTTTGTTACCATTGGATGGCAAATGTTCAACTATTAATATTCCTGTCACGGATTTTCAGACTTCAAGTTCATGAGGCAACCAAGTGAACTTCTAGCTCATAATAGTTTACTCTGTACATCATTTCCACAACTCTTTCTATAAGCTACCTGCAGTTTAAGCTGGGATCTTTCTCCAACAAGGAGTGAAAAGACAAAAGCTTCTTGGACCTAGCACAAAAAAAGGGGGAAAGGTTTAATTACATATTTGATGGTGACTGAATATGTTAAATTTAGGCAGCTAAATATCATCCTCATAATATATACAACCACAGATCATTCATTTTTCCACCAAGAATAAAAGAAGTCATACCTAAATACAATCTGTGGCCATCACTCACCAGTGATGTGATCATGAACAGCTTCTGCAAAACTTGCCATAAACAACAGCTTCTGCCCTAGACCTGGTTGCACAATCGGATATAAGACAGGTGGAAGTTGCTGAATTGGAATCACAAATCTGAAGTACCATCAAAGCATCACAGGTGGCTATTTAGAGATGTAGTTTGGTTTTGGGAAAATTTAAGACAGATGGGCTGACATTCGAATTTACACCTTCCAAGAGGTGAAATTAGCAATGCAGCCTAGTATTTTGCTTCCACCTAATCCCCAGGGTCAAAACTACTGCAAAATCATTGCAGTTCAGTGTCAAATATATTAAATCAAATAAACTAAAATAGGCAGGAATAAGACACTTTCAATCAAGCTCTTTTCTGTCTTCTAAAACTCTTCTCACTCTATTCTCTTGCCCCTTTCTAGCTAAAATGATGGGCAGATCTTTTGCCTCTGAAATTCAGGTGTCTCACCCAGCAGGTAACAATGGGGCACGTAAGAACTCTTCTCCTCCTACTCAGAGCTGACTTTCAACAAGGTCTCTTGACATCTACATCTGCTCGACTTCAGCACAGAAAGGTTTTCCAGCAGTCCCTTCCCCAAAAGGAAACGTGCAGGAAGGAACTCACAAGAGAAGTGGGGAGAACTTTCCAGCTTGGCAACAAGTTCCTCCTGATTTCAGGTGTGAAAAGCACAGTTTGGGATGGTGAACAGCTTGTTCATCTTGCATTTGCTTCTGTTCTATAACAAGCACAGGTTGGTCATGCAGACCTGGCTTTGTCCTTTGGGTTTTGAAAGCTCTCCTAGAGCCCTGAAAGCAAGAGATTTCAGGCTATTTAAGCTCGGCTGCTTCTTTGCTGTAGCCTATTCTGTTGCAGTCTGCTCATGATCAGCTTACCATCCCTTGGGAAAACTGCAGAAAAACAGTGGTATCAAAAATAAGGTCATTTTAGTCTGCTGAGAAAATTACTGTCTGCATCAGGGAATTCATCAAAGTGGTTGAGCACCTGAAGCTCATCATCAGACTGGTACAGATTCATCAAGTTCAGCTGAACTTCTCAGCTTAACTCTCCTTTTCCACTAAAATTCAGCATGTACAAAGCACCATCCACCACAAAGACTGGAAGTCAGCTGCCAGGGCTTTGATGTCTCTTTGGAGTGCTACTCCTGAGAAATATTTTCCTCTCTAGGACTGGGACCACTGAAAACTGTGATGTGATGGCCTCTGTTATGAATCTCTACCTGAGAATGGGGACTGTGTGCAGCATGCTACTGCTTTGTTCTTTCCATGTGTTAGTGTGTTTCTCCCTCCATGCTTTGGGGTCCTTTCCAGAAAGGAACATCTACAAAGATCCTGAATCCAGGAGAAGGAAAACAATGAAAATAAAGTGCTGTAAAATGAAAGTCATTCTCATAGTCATATAGGATAATGTTAATGTCTAATTTAAACCTCTACTAACCTTCAGAGTCAGCAAATAAACCTTCTTGGATACAATCTTCCATCTATCAGCACTAAGATTTGCAGCAAAATACTTTGCCATGTGGCAAACCCTTTCATGGCATTTCAGGGACTTCTGCTATATTTTTTTTAATGTGTGAGAAGCATCAAAGATCCCTGCTCCACAATGACAATGAAGTAACTATAAGGATGAATTCTAACTTGGTTTTAAACAATGTTGTTGTTTTCTGGTTTGACAGGTCTGCCGGCAGTGGTACCCCACACACAAAAGGAAAATCACCTATTTAAGCTTAACATTGGCTCATGTAGGTGCAGAAAAAAAAATCTGATCTAGAGAGCCAGTCTCTCAGTGTACATTCAGTCCTCAAACTCTCTGCCATGGCTGCCAACAAGTACTTCAGCCCCTGCCAATTGTAGCCATAGTTATGTGATTTGGACAGAAATTTCTCCACTAGAATCTGGATAAAGCCCAGTGACTCATTTCACACTGGCCTATAGCCATTGGATGGTAATGACTTTTGGGCACTGCTCCGATTCAACGAGTCTGGTAATGCAGGAGGTGAAAAGCTCTTTATTCTGTTTCTCTGTATTCTGTGATTTGAATTTTAAGCCATCCTGTTCCCAGAGGATGAAGAATTAGCAATAGTTATATTAACAGATTGATTTCTGTGCCACAGCTGTGAGATTTATGTGCTGTCTATGCAGTGAAAAAAGCAGATCTGTCATGACCTTGTAGGGGTTTGTAAGTAGTAAAAGTCGGACTTGCTCCTTTTCCAAACAGATGCTAAGGACAAAAAAAAAAAAAATAGGTTCAATACCATCCAATCAAGTTTTCTCAGTCTAATAACAACATCTGGCCACAGCACCCCCTGACTGGAAGTAAGGCTTACTGCTTCAGGGAAGACACACACCAAAGAATCTCTACACATCATGGACTAACTTGTTTCAACATGTTTCAACATATTTCAACTCCTCCTTTAAAATGGAAATTAAAGATATTCATACAAAAATGTCTGAACCATAACTGAAAACAAGCCAAAACATGGAAATTTTAAACCCCAAGATGACTTCATATATGTCCTGCACTAACCTACATAGTGTGCTTTTCCTCAAAACAGACTTTTATTAAAATAAAAAAACTATCTTGCAACACCCTGTTGGAGTTTCCTATGCCATATCATAAACCACAGCCTGATGACTTCCCACCAAGCCAGGGTTATACCATCAACATGATTGTTTTAGGAGAAAGGGAAATAAGTTATTGCTAACTCACTGTACTTTACAGCTCCCAGATAAAAGAATTTCCATGGGATATTTTTTGGCAAATAGTCAGTAATGAAAACACAGCACAGTTAAAAGACTTGAAATAAATTACACCTCTTAACTCAGCCTGATCTACTGTGTAAAATAGTCAAGAGGTAACAGTAAAACACTTTTTTATTGGCGATAATTATACAACAGAGAAGGAAAACTGGATCATGACAGTTTCCATTTGCTGGATAGTCAAGGCTACCATAAAACTCAAGGAAATATCAGATGTTGAGACCTTCATATTTTTGATCCAAAACCACAGTAAACAAAATCTGGCATTAATACAGCATAAAGAAATGAAAACAGCACACTTTGCTTTTCAGTGTGTGGCTATATTGCACTAGTGAGCCCAAACTGAGATTGGTATCAATCCGTGCTTGAAAACAGCTGTACCTTGATATACATTCACTGTAATAAACTGACATACTACAAAAAATGTATCATTGTAGGGCTTATGTATGATTTACACCACTTCCCACCTATGCTGGATTTCCTGTACAACAAAATACAGAGAACCTAAAAGTTGCTCTTTCTCATCTGTATATTTCAAAATTTGGGGTGGTTTTGTTTCTATTCTTAATGCAATATAGATTTAAAATAAAATGTACTTTTAAACAACCTGTCAAGGTTTTCTTAAAAACTGCTCCTCTCCATATTCATCGAATTGCTGCTGACTGCTACAAGTATTGCTACACGCATCCAGCACCACGTTAAATGATGTCTTTATTTATCAGGATTATTAGCTAAAAAGTTTAGCATGTAATGTAACAAGCTGTGACAAAGCCACTGAGAAAAGACCCTCCAAACTAATACCCACGTAATACTACTCACAACTTACAAACACAAAAGCTTCTTTGGTAACACAGCCCATAGAAAATGCACGTGTAATTTGCTGTCTGTTTTCCTCTCATTTCTGGTGCCCACAGTTAATCACTGATGCATTTTTCATTTGGAAGAAAATGGGAATTGGCTGGCACATTTTTATAGCATGTACCACTACAATGTAAAAAAAAGCAGAACAGAAAAGCAAATTTAAAATTTCTAAAGGAAAGTGCATGCAAAGTGTTTTATCCTGTCAGCTTGGACTCAGTAAAGTCTATCCCTATCCACTGTAATTCTCCATTAACAATTATTCCCCTGCTGTGTCAAACATTTTACTTAATTCTACCTTCTACAATTCTTTGGTTCAATGTGTAAATAGTCCATGACAAAATAAAAGCTTTGTAATGTAAGTTAGTCTTTAATATTTGCAAAGATAAATGAGCAGGTAGTTAATATAATTCTCATTAAGATACCAACACAATTTCTTTATTTTAATCCCTTTTCAAGAGCTGTATTTTACATAGCAAAGGTAAATGTGTTGGAGCTATCAATCTGGAACAGTTAAATGCAAATACTTCATAAGGTGAGATCCAAAATCCAATGTGAGAATAACTAATTCTTCTGGACACAAACAGAGATATTGAAGGTCATCCTTGCATCTGTCTTCAGTGCCAAGACCATCCCTCAGGAATCTCTGACCCAGAAGGACTGCTTTAAGGAAGATGTTCCCTTTGTCAAGGAGGACTGGATTAGAGAACACCCAGACAAATTTGATATCCACAAGGCCATAGGCCCTAACAGGACACATCCATGAGTGGTGAGAGAGCTGGCACACACCAGAATGAGTCTACTCATGATCATCTTTGAAAGGTTGTGGCAACCCATAGAGGTGCATGAGAAATGGAAGAAAGCAAATGTCATCGCAGCTTTCAAACAGGGCAGGAGCAGGAGCCAGGGACCTACTGGCCTGTCAGCCTGACTTCAATGCCTGAGATCAGCTCACTTGGATAGAGCACAGTGCCAGTAACACCAAGGTGATGGGTTTGGGCCCATATGGACAACTTGCTCAAGAGTTGGACTTGATGGTCCTTGAGGATCCTTTCCAGTGGGAATAGTCTGTGATAAACAGTCTGAGATGGAGAATCTCATCCTGGAGGCCATCTCCATCAACATGAATGACAAAAAATCAGGAATAGTCAACATAGATTCACTAAAGTTAAATTATGCTCCAAACAGAGGGTAGAAATTAGAGCACAAATATGTAAAAAAGGCAATCTGGATATTAACAAACAGCAGACTCTTTGCCACATTCTACATTTTTAAAAAATTTGTCTTAAAAATAGGAAGATTATTGCTAACATCCTATGGTAGTTATTTCTGTTTCTAAGCTGCAAATCACCACATATACTTGCAGCTCCAAGCAGGAAACACCAAATGTGATCACCAAGAGATTATGCAAATGTCACTACAAGTGTCTTGAAAACTCTTCTGAACAGCAGCAACAGGGGAAAGAATACACAGATGGGAAGCAATGCCATGTGATACCATTGCAGCTAATCCATGCTTTGCTATCTGATCTTTAGGAAAGCAGCAAAGATTGCACTGGGCAAGCTGCAGATTTTTACTTTTTATCAGATGATATTGAGATTGACACATTCAGACAATGGAATTTAAAAGAAACAGCAAGAGACAACTTTGACCTCATGGATCTCTTAGATATGTTTGATAAAACACTGTCACTCCTGTTGCCTTTTCAAAAGCGAAGAAACACAACAGCACCATGCGGTTGAGATAAAAATAGTGCCTGGAAGATAAAAATACCAGCTAGCCATTCTCACCTCAAGATCAAAGACTGCACCTGGATATTAAAATATAATTAGCATGTGAACATGCCATGCTTGCAGAAACCAGTGCCAACACTATTCAGAGGTGCTGGTGCCCTTCTGACTGATGGGGTTTTTCTGTTCAGAAGCAAATGTGACATAACCCCACTCAGACTAAAGAGCATTTACTTCATAAATTTACTTCATAAATTACCAACTCCTTTCTAATTTCTGCTGCATTGGTGCCATTCCCTTTTACTCTTCTCATAAGAACAAATTAAAATAGTGTAAATATTCCCAAAAACCAGCACTGTCATATAGCTGTTATGGTAAAAACATGCTATATTTTTAATGTTTGGTTGTTTTTTTTTTTCAAATTCTGTGGTCATATATATATATATATATATATATATCTTTTAAACTCAGTTTATTGATTAACTTATCACGCTCCCCAAATCTTGTGGATGATGATGCTTCCTACCAATTCCCCTTCCAACTTTTCCTCAATTGCCTTTCTTCCAGAAGGACAGATTATTTGGTGTCAGAAAAAAATAACTAGTAATAATTGATAATTTTTCATGGATTAATACCATCTGCTTCCCAAAATCCCACGTGTTTACAACACTCTCAGCAACTAACTCTTACTGAATGAAGTGCTCAAAGATCTCCAGGAATTTTTCTGCCTGGAGGCAAATGCCACCCTGACAGGTCACCAGGGCAAGCAGAGTTTTAAGCAACTGAACAAGTGACAGTATAAATTGCTGCCCTGTTAAGCTGCCAAGGCAGGGACTGCATTGAACTGACTGCTGCTACTGTTGGCCTCACCACACACGCCGTGCAGGCATTTGAACTGCATGTGTGGAAACCGTAAGTGATGAAGAAGATCTTTGTGCTCATGAACGAGGGCCGAGGCACAAACCTTATCTTCTGCAAACACAGCTGAATGCAACAGAAAGTGTCATTGACTTACTCACTTTGACAGAAAACAAACAATCCATTTAGAGGGGGAGGAAAGCATCTCTACTGCAAACCAAAATTAATTGCACGCATGGAACAACAATAATGAATTTTGACCGCAGACATAAGCACTACGGTTTTCCAGAAGTGTTTGAGCAGCCTAAAAGCATTTCCCTCTCTGAATGCTCCAGAGATGGTGTCTGGGCAGGAAGGGGGTGTGTGCCACCCATCAACCCATCAACCAGTGCCCAACCAGTGCCCACCAACAGGCTTCCATGCTCACCCACACACTCGGGCCTCTGCAAGAGGAGCAACCAGCCCTCAGCCCCACTGCATTTGCTTGCTTTGCTTTTTTCCAAATGTCATACACATGTATCTTCACAGCTACACTTCATATACAACCTCAAAACCCAAAAATGTGTATTGCAAACACACTTGGCAAGCTCACATCCCATATGCTCTTCTCCTCGACCAGAAGTTTCCAAGAGACGCATGAGCACCTTTCTTTCATTCTCTACAGATTTCTCTACAGTTCTCATCAAATGTAACTTTTTTTTTCCCAGTGCCCAGACAGATAGGAACAGCAATGAGTAGGAGAAAAAGTACATGTGTTTTTATTATTTGACTATTTTTCCAATTAACTAGCACTTCAAATGCATAGAACAGATGCAGCATTTTAATAAGCGTTACTGACATACACAAGCACTATATATCACCAAAGTTAGACAGAAGGGTGACTATCACCAAGGCTAAAACCAGAACCACCTCTGAAATTCAGGCCCACAATGCAAATCTGGCACCAGAATTAGCCTATTACTGCCAAAACATTTATTTTTAAATTAACTTCAAATCCAAAGGTTAATATAAAGAAGAAAAAGTGAAACATCCTTTTAAGTTCAAGATCAAGCTGATTTCCAAGTACTAGTTCTAAAAATCTCTTTTTCCTCGATCCTCACCAAAAAGGGTAACAGGAAACCTTTTGTTTTATCTGCAGTATTTTCTCTGTAAACCTATCACCTTCCTCCTTCAATCTAAACCAACCAAAGTGCACCTAAAGGCTTGCATGGGCCTCCTGACACTGGACAAACTCTGACCCCCAGTCCAAGTGAATGAATAGGAAATCTCCAGTGTGTGTGTGTGTGTGTGTCCCTGCAGGAGCCAAAGCTGCAAACACAGGACCCTGTGCACCACGAGCAGCTGGCTCCCTGCTGCCCCACATCTTGCCAGCACACCAGCAACACTGCTCTTTCTTCGGTCCCTCTCTGATGTTTCTGAAGAACCCACTGAACTTCAATGTTTTACTTTTTTTCCCCCCAGTCTCTTAAGTGTTCTGCTCAAGCCAGGCTTAAAAAAAATTAAAAATAATATAAAAGAAAGAAAAAAAGAAAAAGGGGAAGACAAGGTGGGGGAAAGCATAAGTGCTTTGTGAGCTGAAAAGCTAAAGCCTTCTACTTACAGGGAGTTTCGGCGCGCTTGCTACATCGCTGCCAGATTCCCCGAGGATGAGAGTCATGTGAGGAGGCAGAGGGTGGCTCTGCTAAGCAAACACAGCACCGTAGGCCGGGCTAATCCTGCACCTGTGGCGTGTTATTCAGCAGCAAAGAAATGTAGTCCAGACTGCCTCTGCTTAATACGGCTCAGCTGTTTCCCTCTGTGCTCACTTTGATTGTAAGCTGGCGAACAATATTATTCCAGCCAGGCGCAAAGGGGTATTCGGGCTACATGGGATGTGACAGCAAAAAGGCGAAAGGAAAAGAAAATCCTGGAATTACAAATAAAACAAAGATCCTGAGCAGTACAGAATTCCTAACCCTTTCCAGATGGCTGGCAACGCCTTCCAAGGTCGGTATATAAAATGCACACTGAAGTTGGAGCCTTCTGCTCCTCACCTCCCTTTAAAGTGGGACTACTTGTGATACAGGATACACCACAGTGGCCTGGCCCTCATTTACCCAATCCAATACGTATTTCTTGAGAGCACTGGCAAGAAGGTTTCCGTGGGGTTTTAGGCTTCTTATGGTACAAAAAATACCAATTGAGAACAGGCTATGAAAAGAAATGGTATGCAACCAGCAATTTGGGATTTTTTTTTCAGAGAAAGAGCCAGCAAAGAGGTTGTGAAGTTGCTACTAGGATAGGCTTTATCATAGCATATCACAAAAAAAAAAGCCCAGAAAACCCCCACAAAACCAAAACCGAAAAAAAAACCCAAGAAACAACAGCCAAAAAAAACCAAAAAGACCACACACAAACAACAAAAAAAGCAAACAGCAACAAAAGAAATCCAGAAAAAAAAAACAAAACAAAAAAACAGAAAAAAGCAAACCCAAAACTAAAACCAAACAAACCAAAAAAGACAGGAAACTTGATAAACTGCATCAAACAGCATCAAAACTTGGCCCCATCATGGAACAACAGAAAGAATTTCATTTCAAGGTAGAGTACACAGCCATTGAGAGCATATGATCCTGATATTTGCTGCACAAGTTGACTAACCACTGTTAAAATTCCCTGTAATTGTAATCCACACATGTTTACATAAAACACACAAGTATAATTTAAATACAAAACCGCATATATTTTTATTTCAGATACTTGAAATAATTTACTTAACTAAATCTGGTAATCAGAATTTATTCCAGATAATATGGTCATAATATACCACACCTCCTCCACACAACATCTGTCATTTCCATGATAGCATGTAACAGTCAGAGGTGACCAATAGATGCTGTTACTAATGTTTTTCTGATATTAAGCTGTAAACATCAGACATTGCAGTCACAACACACTCCCAGCATTTGTACTGAAATGTTCTTCTCTACAAAATGATACTTCAGTTTCTGCTCCATCATTCCCTAACCTAATTCCACGTTTGGAAACTGGTGATGAAAAAAAGAGATATCTGCACACTCAGAACTATGTATCAAATTTCTTGGTGGAAGGTTTATTGCAGCTGCTGTTTACCAATGGGATTATTTCCAAAGAAAGAGGAGCTTTATTCCTATGAGAAAATGCTCATAACTAATCAGGACCTATATGAACTTTCAACTGGTTTCTTATACAAGAGCTAACTCTTCAAGATTCTGACTGAAACAAGTAGGATATCTAAATATTTTATTAGAACACAGAGTAAAATGTAAGAAACAAGACTTTATGTAACATAAAATCAAAATAAGAAAGCTGTCTCCAATTTCCTCTTTCAAAAAATGTGAATGTGTTATTTTGTTGCCCCCAATACTAAGGCTTTTTTGGAGCCTTATAGATGCTTTTTTTAAAGCTATCTGATACTAGCAGAGGCAATGGCTAAATATTTCCTCCTCCATACTCTGGTCTGTTCCTGATTCACCCTTAGTTTAGAGAACTACCTGTAACTCTATCAAGACCACATGTACCAGGTGAAAAAGGTCTATGATGTCTAAATTTCTGCCAACCCAATGTTGAATCCTGGTCCTGCTAGAAACTCCTTGGTGCTCCTGGCAGCAATCACATTCCTCTCTTTAACTCTCCGAGGGCATCCTGCTCATTCTGCCTTGTGTCTCCTGGAGCTCATTCATGGCAACATCCAACAAAATCAGCTTCAGAGTTTTAAGCAGTAAGCTGTAAGTAGTTGCAAGTAGCTGTAACTACTTCCAACTTTTGAATTTGAAACTTCAAGACTTTTGAATTTGCTTTCTTGCGACACTCTGGCCTCTGCAGTGCATGTGGTGTTACCCAGACTGTGCTCTGTACCAGCCTGCTGTTCTGCTAACACAAAGCTCCAAACCTACTTCTAAGATAACATGAAAACTCAGAAAAACAATGAAAAGCATGGAAGCTGGAGCATAAACAAGACTGATATAAGTGTCTTTAAGCAGGAGCAGCTTTCATATACAGTTCTTTTTACAGCCAGTCACACACCTTGATGCTGACATTTAATTTGCTCTCAAAACAGTAGTCTAGGTGGCTGTGGACACAGAGGAATTAGAGACACAGACTGTTTTGTATATTACTACCTGAACTTCACCTAAAGCCAGCAAAACCTTCCTGCTAGATTGACTGTTTGAAACCAGAACACTGTGCTGGGTGAAATACTTCAAAGGTGACATCCACCTCACAACACCTATATCTGCAATTTCCAATAAAGACTCTTCTTGCAAGTTATAAGACTCAGGAAAAGGTCATATTGATGAGCTTACAGAATGTAGAAGAATATTAACCCCTAACACCACGAGGCATCATTGCTCCCCATATTATTTTAATTTGATGCATAAGCAAGGAACCTTTGTTCTCTATTATTATTGTAATAATAATAGAGCATTACTGATGGGTAGTAAATCCACTTGACTTCTCTTTCTTTCTTTCCTTTCTCTCTTCCCAGAACATGCACTTAACTCTATTAAAAAGGAAAGCTTACCACTCTCCATTCACAGCTAAGCCAAAGGTCAGGAAAATGTAAAAAACCTCATCTTTTTTTCATTAACAAATTTAAATGCCATATAAAAAGGCCTAGAAAAAATATAGTAATTGCCAGCTGCCTAATTATTTTCTCATCCTCTTCCAGGCCTCAACACAATGCCTTTCTTAGGCTGACTGCCAATAATGTTTCTGCAAAGACTTTGTGTTGCAAAATGTGCTCTGATGGGCAAAACTGAAGCAAATATAATAGCAATCTGATATTATTCACCTTAAATTATGACGGAAGGGGGAATATTGTGTCCTGTCTACTCCCTCTCAGGTTTGTATCCATATTTCTAGAAGAGTTCAGTAACAGGAGGTTGGAGGTTAGAGGTGGCCAAGGACAAATTTTGGTTCCCAATTAACACTACTGAGCCATGAAAGCCTTGTCTAGCAGGCGCCATCACATACAAACTATCCTCCCACTGCACAGGGCCCTTGCTCTCTGCAGAGTTCAGTGTCTCCTGGCTTGCCCAACAGTGTAAGCAGAGGGATCATTAGTTATGACTAGTAGAGTCTAGCAGATAATGTTGACTCTCATTTCAGGAACTATTAAGCTATAAACACTGCGCTGAAAGCCATTTATCTGCATTTTAAGATAAACAGAGAAGCTATTCAATTAAGTAGACTGCAAGAAATAAGCTACAGATGCCAAATCGAACAACTTTTAAACTCCAAAAGAGAAAATCCGTGCATTTAATAAGCACAACTTTCTATCAAAGAATTACTCACATGGTAGTTCATAAGCAGCACAGCTTAACCACTACACCATGTCTGATTTTAAAAAATACAAATAAAAGTGCAATTACAAAACAGTTAAATCCAAACAACGTAAATTACACTCACAATTTACAAGTTCCTACGGCAGCCACCAGTGATGGTGTACAAGGTTACAAAGAGGCAATTTTCATAAGGCAGTATTTACATTTTATCTCCACATCGCTACAATACAATTTGAAAATGAGATGCTATTCCAGACCTCCACAAATGAGATAAATGCCTAAGCTGTCATGTTCGAATCTGCACTTGATAAGGAGAACATTCTTCCTGAGATAAGCAAAAGAGTATGAAATTAATTTCTCGAGTCTTGCCAACCAACCAGATTTTTTAACTGAGTATTATTCATCTCTTTGGACATATCTCTATGAGATCTTTAAGATATTAGCTTAAAAAAAATTAAAAGAAAAAACCCAATCTCAAACCACTAAAAGGCATACCCATTAAATAGTTTCCAGTATCCTTTTAAAAGATGTAAAATACAAGACATTCTAATCTTAAAAAAAAAAAAAAAGGATTTTTTTTTTCCCTCTCCACACAAAAATTAAAAAACCTGATCTTTCCCCACACTTCCAGATGCCAGAGATTTTCCAGCCAGCTCTGAGGTCAGACAGGGGAACACACAGGTGCACCGTGCATCAGCAGCTGAAAGCTTGCAAGGTTGTGCCGGAATATGATCTGCCCCCTCTTCCCACATTCCTGCCGGCATTATGAACGCTCCCTGAAGGAATAATACCCTAATACAGACTAATTTTCCACAAACAGCCCCAGCCTCATTAAACCTCTTCTTTATCAGCATTGTTCAAAGCAGTTTTTCTGGTAATATTGAACTCTCCTACGCCCATCTAAAGAGAAAAGAAACTCCTTTTATGTTCTCTCCAGTATCGTTTCTCCTACTCAGGTCCACTGGCACTACACAATAGATTCAATAAAAATATTCAGTTTCATCATATGGTAGTAATGTCCTAAAGCTATGACATGGATTAAGAGAGAGAGAGAGTCTGTTCCAATAAAAAAAGAGATCACCCTCCCATCAGGATTTGATAGATTTCTGAGTGACTCCTCCCAGCAATCAGGCAAGCCCACGTGAACCAAGAGGACAGTATTCCTAAAGCAGGTGTTTTTCAGAACCTGCAATTCTTCACACTCTTTAAATGGCCTTTTACCTTTCCCTAGAAAAATCCTTTTGCCTTCAACAACATCACACAGACTCTGTTAACATGAGCAGCCTTTGCCACTACAATAATTAAAAATTTGCATGTGGCATCACCCAGCTTTTATTGTGGAGCAAAAAAAAAAGAGCTGGTCTGCATTCAAGCACCCTGGTAAGTAACAAAACTTAAGAGTGAGGTTATGACATGCTGAAACCAAAAGTGGGTCCTCTTCCCAAAGTGATGAATACCTGTGGCACCTTGTCCCAGATGCTCCATGATGCACCTTGCCTATCTGCAAGTCACTGATGTAACTATGTTCTTTTAAAACCATTTCTGTTTTGCAGGTGAGAATTTTTATTACAAGACTGACAGAAGAACGCCATCTGCAGACATTCCTTCTTTCCCAGCTCCATCAGATTATCCTGAATGGACTGAGACTTGAAAAAGACCAGAGGATAACACAATACAGAACAGAAATGCAGCCACAGGATTTCTGCCTGTCCTATACACTCTAATAACAACCCAGAAATGACAAAACCAGCTTTACTGCAAGTTTCTAGTTCAGAGGAAAACAGCACACCAAACAGTGCTGTATTTTCCAGTGATTCTTTTGCCTTCTATTCAAAGTACAAACAACCACAAGAGATTGCCCTGACTTCAGCAAAAATCAAAAAGAAGTTTCAACTAAGGCCAACAAAATACAACAGTGTGGGTCTTGTAGAAACTTCACTTAAAAGAAGGTGGCTATGCTCACCAATATGAATTTAAAATGCTGAAATTAATTTTTTCTTTCCCTTTTCTTCTTTTAATCTGTTTAAAAGAGAAGAAAATTGTCATCCAGCTAAGTTTCATTTCTTTCAGCTCCAGTCAATCTCTAAAAATACTCCAAGGCATAAGAACAAGGGGTCTACAGCAAATATGTGTTTCAAGATGAGATGCTGTGTAGTTTCAGAGAGAAAGAAAAATATTTTCCCAACTTTTTAACTTTTCTCTTGTATAAAATAGTGTATTTTACAGCTAGGTAAAGATGTAAAATTAAACTTCCTCAGTGTAATGCACTGCAGCTCACTACAAATACTGTTAACATACCTAAATACATGAATTGTGCAACATTTTCCATCAGAATATGAAAGGAAATAGATGCCAAATATAGGGTAAAAGACTATAAAAAGTAAGCTTTCTTCCATAAAATACCTGAATTGTTAAAGAATGTGTCTCACAAATAAGAGGTTGTTTCTATGCTACATCCTGACTATTGGTTTGATCAGTCTTAACTAAGAAATAAGGAAAAGTATTTGGAAATTCTGTAAATAGGCACAGAGATTATTATTTACCCAAATAATAAAGATATCTGAAATTACTCCCTCTCAGCTTGTATTTCTTATTGCTGCTCTTTTAATGCACCGCTGCTAAATCAATTCCTTACACAACTTTCAACAGAGGAATGGTTTGGTGAAGTCCTTTCCTATGTGGGGACCATACCAGATAAAACAACCATTATCACCGAGTTCCAGTCAGATAAAGAAGGAAAAGGGTAAAAACCATTTTTAAAGATGAATGTGATTATTATATACATTCACACTTTTCTACATGTATTATTGCATATTTCTACACCGCTTTCCTTTTCAAAGTTGCTTCCCCTTGGACTGAAGCTGGCGGACAAAAGTTCAGTCTCTGTGAGTTAAAGAACCAGATTTATCTGTATGTCCAGACAGTAGAAAAACCCTTCCAAAAGGGCAGCTGATTCACTCCAACACAGATTTCATGTTTTTCTTCCTAAGTTACCACCATGCTCAAGGAAATACATTTCAAGTATTTAGTAATACATTCAGCAAAAAATCAATGTAAACACCTAAACATGCATGACATCAGAAAATATGTCAGATTTAGTAATTTTCTTCTCTAAAACACACCACAGTTAACTAATCTTACCCCCAAAAAATGATTCTTTAGAACGCTGCAGGCCCCTACACTGGAAGCACCTACTTTGTCCACCAACAGAAGTGATATGGAAAACACATGGCACAAACCCAGGAACAGCAATCGGAAATTCAGCTGCAACTCTGACTAATGTTTGCCAAATTGACAGTGAGACAGGGCTGCAGGAGCCTCCTCAGGAGCAGAGCCACAAGGCATGCATTCCAGCAGCTGGGCTGTACCCAGAGAAGCCAGAGGGAACATTAATGGGGGGAAATGTTATGGGTATCCCTCTTATCTTTGTCTTGGAAGTTAGCTTAGAATTGGAGTTTAAAACCTTGACTCCACACATGAGAAAAACATGAAGCTCACATCAAGCCTAGAGATGGAAGTGTTGGTAGGCAAAACATGACTTCTCCACTAAATGTTAGCCACCTAAAACAAGCAAGAACAAACCTTTTAATAGCTACTTGAAAGAATAAGCTTAATAAATTTATGTTCAGAAAATCTAAAATACATTCTGAGAGAAAAAAAAAACTTGTACTGCATATTTTTCTTACTCAGCAATAGAATTTCTTATATAAAAATCATTGTAATAAATCAACAAACCTAAGAATCTACATTTAAAGAAAGCGGAAAAAGAGGAAGAGTTAAATACAAATCCAAATTTGTCATTTATTCTGCATCCTGCTGGCTGCAGTTTCAGTAGGTGAAACACTCAGGATAGAAACAACCCTACTTCTTCAGTTTTATTCTCATCAGCACCATTGATGTGAGTTATCAAACTGAGCAGATTCAAATCCAAAGCTCACTGTGTTTCAGAAAGGAATCAGTAATTTCTGTTGGTATAGCTTTAGTACAGGGAACAATCTAAAATTTTCAACCCTTCAAAAATACTAAAGTTATAGAATGAAATCCCACACTTTACTGCAAGCATTTTTAGTTTTGCCATCACCTGCAATGGGTTTAGCATTGCAAGGAAAGATATCACCTGCAGAGAATTCCTCTTCCTTTCTCTGTCAGTTAGAGAAAATCAATTAAAAAATTTATGTAGTGAAGTAATTTCCCTGCTTTTTTCCTGTATCTTAGCTCCCACTGAAAATAAATTGAGTCATTATGTTAAAAATTAAGGTGAAATAAAGACCAGAATGCACTGCAACAGATTTACAGGGTCCCTTTTGGATTTACATTCACTGTTCTGTAACCCACAAAATACTAGGGAACCTTGGGAAGAAGTGTAAACCCTTAATCTAAACTTAAAAACCTCACACCCATTCAGAAAGAGATGATTAGCAACAAAAGTATTCTAGCATCATATTTCTGGTTCCCTTCACTAGTATAAAATGATTTCAGATTCAGCAATATTATTAACCAAGTGTTTTAAGACCACTTTTTCCTTTTCCTGCAAAGTTTCTCCTTCTTAGCACTCTCAGGAGTATTTGCTTCTGCCAAAGGTAAATTCAGTTCTGCCTGTAACAATCATGCAAAATGAGGCTCAGCACACTTCTAGCAAGGAACAGATGTATTTTATATAGATCATTGTATTAGAATAGTTGAAAATACTGCCAAATTACAGGTGAAAAAACCCATGCTTTTCAAACATGCTTACAAGAAACCCGCACAATCATGTTACTCCATCTGTATGTTGTATTACTTACAGAAGTTCAAAATAGTTCAGTAAAACAGATTATTTTTTTTTTTGTACACCTCTTTTAGTGAGCTTTCAAACTATAATATATGAACAAGGAAAAAAAAAATAAGGCACCCCATTGAAAAATAACCAAAAAATCACACATCTTAGAGATGTGGGGGGAATGGGGGAGAATCTGTTAAAGAACAGAGGCACTAGAAAATTTCCCTTAGAAATATCTTCTCCCTATCCCTGAAGAATTTCATAGTTTTCCTGTATGTCAGTATTAGTTGCTTAATTTGCCCTACAGCAGACACAGATCATCCCACCAGTATCTCCTTCCTGTCACTTCCACCCTTTTCCAGGAGAAAGTCAGCTCAATACTCCTTCCCACTTCCCCCAGCAGAGGATATCCAAAATCCTCCAGATGACATCACAGGGCTGTCTGACAACCTTTCCTCAATAAAGCCAGCCATAAGATTTTAACAGGCTGACACTCAGCTTTGTCTCAACAAAAGGTGTCCAGGGGTTCACACAAGGAGAAGAGATAGAGGACAATGTGCTCAACTATTAGCCCTGCTTATGAACTTCTCAACCCACCCTGCAGCAATCAGGGTATCAGCAAAGGACTCCACTTTCACAGTAACACCAGCTAGGGAGCAGTTCTTGCCAAAAGAAACACCCCTGTCAAAATTCCTCTGCCAGCAGGGATGTGCAGGTGTTTCCCCACTCCTCATTTTGTAGTCCATTGGTTGAGGGACCTCTACATCTTCTAGTCCCAAATCACATCTGCTGGGAGTTCCCTAAGGTGTAGAGGATTATTGTTAACGAAAAACAAATGATGGAAATTGAAACCTAAATAATCAAATTTAGGCTGTAAAGAAAGAAAAACTGGCGGCTGGTGGAATTTGGACAGGTGTCCTCTCCTCCCATTTAAGCCATCAAAACCTAGTCACCAAAGTTCCCTCCTACATAACACAGATACAATAATAAAGAATCATTTTCTGGACCCATCTGTCCAAAACACATTTGGAATAACAATTCTAAAGCATCTTTCATTCTTCCTATCCTACGGGCAGCTTACAATCAGGCAGTAAAGGAGAGGTGACACACTGTACTCCCACGGTTTGCATACATTTCAGTTTTTGCACTTTGTGTTCTTTAAAGACATGAATTAGAAGCAAGTATTTTCCTGCATGTGCCTTGTAAAGCAAAATAGGACACAATGTCTGAAACACTTCACTCTGTATACTGTTTTGATGCCTCTTGACAACACCAGACACAGTGATGCTCTTTTGCCAGCCGCGGTCCGCAGGACGCCGGTTAAGAGCTTTTTTCCCTCCACAAAAAGCTGTCTAAAGCACAACTTCTTTACCCTCCCACTCCAAAGATGCGTCTCAGGCTGCAGTAGATTTTCTCCTTTCAACCAGCAGCTCTGTGACACAACCCAGAGGCTGAAGGAGATGTAAACTATTTACCCTGCCTCGGTGTAGGTTATTTTTGCAAGCCAGCAGGCCAGCCTCCCCGGGCCATGTTTGTTTATAAGGCAAGCGCTTCCCGCTCCTGCAGGGCGCTCGTGGAAGGAGACGCCTGGGAGATTCTGTTTGAGGAAAGCCACTGAGTGATCTGATCTGCATTTCTGGCAGGGGAGATGCTTTGTTTAACTTGAAAATAGCTTCAAAAAGCAGCACAGCAAGTGCATTATCCCCGAAGAAGCTGGTGTCACCAATAATGCTGCCATTCAAGTGACAGAAGACACTTCTATGGAGAAGTTCAAATGGAGGTACAAAGCAACCTTAAAAATCTCCCAGTTAAAATGTGGGTGACCTGGTTTCACATGGAGGCTCTGTACTTTCTCTCCCTCTCTCTTTTTCACACTCACCTCTGTTTCTCCCTGGATGGCCCCTCTGTCAATCATTATGCATTTTTGTTTGTTTATTTGTTTCTTTTTGGTTTGGTTTTATTTTTTCCAATAAAATAGGTGTGCCAAACCTTCAGAATAATTGTGTAAGGAATTTTCACATTTGGAGACCACTAAAAATAAAAATGGGAAATAAGCTTAAGTAAGTTATTGAAGCTTCCTCCAGTTCCAGCCAACCTGTAAATGTAATTTTGAATGCATATTGTTCAGATCACATGATTTAGTTTATTTTCTAGGTTATTTACTCCTTCTTGAGATCATTGTATTTTGGGTTTTGTTGCTTATAGCTAGGTTAATGTTTACATGGAAATGTCATTTTGAAAGAAAAGTATTTACATTTCACTGAGAACAAGTTGTACTCACACAATTTCAAAAACCCTGCACTTATTTAGTTGAAACTATTAGTCAAATGCAACTCAAATTTGTGAGTACTTTGGGCCCAAACCCAAACATTTTTCTGCTAGTCTTTATTTTCTAATGCTTTTTAATTTTCTTAACTTTTCAACTCTATCCATCATATCACTTCCTAGTTTTCTAGGAGAAAAATTAAGACTACTAATGATGAAAAAATATATTGGGAATTTCCTATTCTATCTATACATTTTAATGGGATGCTAAGGTCACACATTAGACTAAAAAGAAACACAAGACAAGCCAAGGAAAGTGTATTTTCTCCCAAAAGTGGAAATGCTGGAGTGTCAGTGCTTAGAAAATTTAATGGAAGTCACATGACATACTGAGACAGTCAAATATCTACAATTATGATAAAAACTCACAAAAGCCCTATTTAGATGTGAAAATAAAGTGATCTTCTTGGTCCTAGCTAAAACAAGTCAGCATTCTAGCATCCTCTCAGTATTTAAGACTTTGTCACAGCAGGCAGCAGAAATTCAGGAAAATATCAATTCCACAAATTTACCTCAGAGCTTTGGTCTCACAAAGATATCAATGACTCACTTAGAAGTAATTCTGGGTTTTAATAAAACTTAATGCAAATCACATTATTTTTTTTTTTTTTTTTTTAACATGTATGGAGGCTGCTATTTCACACTGGTGATTAAATCCCAGAGGTGAAAGAAGGGTTTCAGCCACAGCTGGGGCCAGCCCTGCCGGATAAAAAGTATCATGTAGGACACACCACATATTTCCCACGGAATCACAGAAAAGTGGCATTTTGAGAGGAAGGGAATTGTCCAGTAGCTCTCCTTCAGTAGCAAACCTCACTCAAGCCTTTTCAAAACATTCAACTTTGTGAAGGCTGATTGTGCTTCTCTCCATTTATTTATTAAGAGACAGCAGGGAAGAGAGAAGGAAATAACTAACATAAAATATAGGTGGGATGTAGAAACAAGGCTGGCTGAGGATGATGTCCCTTCTCCCACTGCTGTGTTGCAGTGTGCACTGTTCCACACACCATGCAAACTTCTTGGGGCAGCTCATTTTCACTTCCACCACAGCTTCACTTCTATTAGCACAGGGCTGCTTGAGCTTAGTACTGAAGGAGAAGGTTTAAAGATGCCTTTCAAACCCTGCATGGCTCTCTGTGCAACACAGCTACAAGCGAATACAGTCTGCATTTGCTAGTAAAACAACTGTAAGCTTCAGCATCAAATATCAGACAAATTCAGCACTGATTACATGGCAGTCCTGATGTGTAAGTCTCTACTAAGCTACAGGACAGCCTTAAGAAAAGCTCTTCAGTTCTGGCAGCAAGCCTCATCCCCAGTTTGCACTTTTAAGGGTAACTTCAGCATGCTTCACATAGCACGCTACTGTTAACAACCACTCGTCACTCCTTTCCTGTCCCCTCTGCTCTCAGCCCACCTGGCAGGGTCATTACTTAAACCAACAGAAATACACTTTTCAGTAACATTTTCAGGGTATTAAATACCTTTTCAAGATCAGAATGTATCAGATGCCCAGCTTTTTTCCCCCTGTCTTTCAACAGTTAGTGTTCAAAACGTCAGTCATGAGTGACATTGTGTGGGATATTTTGCTGTTAGTACAGAATAAATATTTAGGTAGAGAACATGCAAATCTATGGGGCAAATCTTAAGTAATTGCTACTGACTGCAGTGAGTAGTGCTGCAAAGGGAATATACAGGTTTACTTTAAATGGTGTAATATATTATTATTCAAAAATATTTGCCCCTGAAAACGGGACCAACTCATGCAACAGTCTTCATTTTCCACAGAGATCTGTATTTGCATTACTATATCCTGCTAGGATAAGACTGCATGAATGTTGTTCCCTACAGAATAATCTGAGAAGGCTGAAGAAAATCTCACTGGAATTAAATTTTGCCAAAAACCACCTAAAAGAAAACCCCTCTTTATTCACCAGCTCAGATATTAACCTCCATTTATGCAAGGCATTATAAATGAAACTTGCTCACACTGGATATGTGTCTGTACTTCAACCATCTTGTTGCCAACTGTGTGGAGAACAACGTGAAGGTGCAGAAAAGAATGGATTTAATTATTTTATGTTGGGGGTTAGTTTCAAGTGTTTGGCAGTAGGATTTACTTCCATGCTCTACAGATCAGAGGCAAAACAGCTATTTGAATTCTTTCTCCATTATCACCTTTCTGTCTCCCAGAAGCTCACCTTTATTCATTAACAGAAGAAAGAGAGAGGTGAAATCCTCTCAGTCAAACACTGCCTTTTGTTTCCTGCAATATACTGGGATTACTTTTGTATGAGGACAGAATGCTGCCTTTTGCTGGGATTTTGTACAATATATACTATCTATTATTTAATTATTTTTAAAATGTTTGAACCAATGACAATTTGGGGCGAGAAACTTCTGAGTCTAAGCACTTGGGCTTTAAACTGTTGTGCATGTCTCCACTGCATCTTTTAAAGTGAGACTCCAGTTCTCATCTCAGTCTTCTAAGTGCTGACAGAAATGCAGCCTTCAAGTGCATTGCTGTTACTCATACATTGAATAGATGCTGATGGACACATTCGCAAGCAGACACATTCAGTGTATAGAAAACAGTGAGAAATATTGTGGGAGGTGCTGAAACTGAAACTCTAAGCTCTGGCATTTCCTTCAGAAGGTATAAAACAACACAGGAATCTTAGGAAGCACTACTGTGATGAAAGAACCCAATAGCAGAGCTGTGTGAAACACCCTAGACAAATAATGCTTGTTTGGTTAAAATGAGATACATTGCTAAGGCCCTTTTACGCTATTTCATAGAGAAGACCATTCTCCAGGGCCTGAATAGACTGAAGAAATGTTAGTGTTTCATTTTAGAAGTCTTAAAATTATTTAATAGATCATCAAGATATTAGGATGTTTTTTCCAGCCATCCAATGCAATTAATTTGCATCTATTGAGACCCAGATATTCCACAGGAGCACTAATGTCTTTGCAAGGGCAAAGATGGGAGATTACAACTCATTCTCTCCTCTGCATGCTGCCTGAATGTGCACACTGCAGACTAGAATAAAAGACAAATTTCTGCATTGCTGGGAAAAGCAGCTGGGTTTAATTGTGTGTAAATTTGCCCTGCAGTATTTTGTCCTACCTACTGAACAGTAAACTGTCACCTCAGTCATCCTCATAGGCAAAATAACAAAGGAGCTAATCCTGATTAGGTCTAACATTGTCTGAATCACATTTATGTTCACCCTGAAAAAACAGGTCACAGAAGTTAATCCAGCCTGCAAAAATTCTAGAACCAGAAAACTCATCAGGCAGAGTACAAGTCATATGCCAAATCACCTGACATGAGCCATACACCGCATCTTAGCAAGAATTAACCCACTGCAAAACTTTAGCCATTGGCAACCTCCTCAAGTGCCTTCCTTTCCACTCTTTTCCTTCCCAAGTTTCCCAGGAACAAAAATAGAGCTAGGAATACATAAAGGAAGGTGAATTGCATCCTTGTATACGAATTCTTCAAAAATCTGAGATTTGCTGAAGATTCTTAATCAAAATGCCTAAAAGAGGCAAGACTCTGCAGGGAGAAGCTTGCGTTAACATAACCTTTCTGAGGAAGGTAAACAGGGAAAATGAATCTGAAAAGGTCCTCCAGGAGAGCAGTTGATAAAAGAGGTTCTCTGTAACAGCAATCAGGGGAAGCCTAAAGTTTATCTAAGGGAGGCTATGTTTTATTCCCTCTCAGGCTTGACCAGACACTGTATATTGCTGCTCACAAACTGGCTGGACAAGAACATGTGCTGACAGGCTGGATATCACCAAAATGAAGGTGTCAGCCTTACTCTGAGATCACTCAGATGAACTCAAACTGAACAATTGTGGAAGCTCATCCAGAAGCATTTCACTGCTAATGGCCAGCAAGCCAAGTTGCTGGTTTGCTCATTTCCTTCTATGAATACATGCCAGCACACCTGAATCTTGCAGCAGAATAAAGGAAAATCCAGAAAGCTGCTGCTAAACTTACTGCTTATAATGAAATCACTCTGAGATCTTTTTATGCAGATCTTTTTTGGGCCGTTTTCCAGGATGAAGCAACAGCTGTCTTTGCCAATCTCCTCACAGGCAAAGAAAATTTTCAAGATTAATTGCTCTGATAGAAAACAGGAGATTTTTTTTTTTTCCTTTGCTTTGTTAGTGTGGCTTCTCCTGCAGTCAAGTTTCTATCCTAGAGGCTCTTCCAACTGTGAATTAATTACAGGTTTGATAAGCTGCATACCTGTTGTTCACAGAGATCAGGAATGGTAAACTTAAACCCCCCTTGCATTTCCTAGAAGACTTTATTTCCTGGAAGACTGTAAAATTAATTTCCCACTTCTCCAAGAAAGCTGATGGGAGGCAATTGCTGATGTTCTCCCATGGTTAGAAGTGTAGCAAAAGGAGACCACTGCTGAAATTTGGGCTTTAGCAGAGGACAAGGGCCTGAAAACATGGCAACCTTTGCTCTTCTCCTGAAGAGCTTCCAACTAACCCATAAATGAAAGTAGCAGAGCCCATAATCTAGACTGGTGGGTGCCCTTGATGAAACCCATGCTACACAGGATGTCGTCTTTTTTAATTAGGACATTTAACAGATGGATATGGCCAAGAACCAGAATTGCCTGTTCTCGTTTAAGAATAAGCTCTCCACCCAAACAAAGTATTAATGTGTCACTCTGTATAATAAATACATGACTTGCTATACAAAGAAGTAGAGCTGAATGGATTTGGCCTTGTCTCGAGCTAATTTATTTTAAGTCTATATATATAACAAGTTCCTCTGACAATGAATTGTGTAACGTCTACAAGACAAAAACCGGCACACTTCGTTAGCTACAGAAAGACAGGTGGACTGACAGAAACTTCCACTTAGTGCTTTTTTGGCAGCCTGCCATAGCTTGAATGGGGGCAATTATGAAAAAATTGAACATGTGACTTTAATAAGCTGCAATATAGATCGCTGTCTGGTGGAAGCGAAGCTTTACAGTAAGTTACTCTGGGTCTAGTCTTTGCTGCTAAGAACAAATGTGTTGTTTCAGATGTCAATCATTTATTCCTGGTACTATTTGAAAAGGTTAGCAAGAATACTGACATGTGGAATTGCAGATGACACGAAGCAGCCACGGCACTGATCTCCCTCCACATCCTGTGAGAGAGATAGCCAGGCTCGCTCTGTGCCAGTGGGGAAGTACCTCCCTGAGCACAACAGGGATGTGGCAGCAGCACCTGACTCCAGGAATGCACAGCAAAGAGCAGCAGCTGCTGCTGCAGAGGTTCAACATCAGCCTCTCCAAGTGGAGCTGCTCTCAGCTCACCCTGAGCATTGGACACTTCACAGATAAATGAAAAATAATCTTATAAAATATCTAGGATGGACATGTCTTGATGCAAAGGTGTCCTTCAGGGGTTTTACAGTTCAAGCTCTCACCTCCAGCAATTGAACTATCTGTGAGTAAGACAGCAAATAATCAATCACTTCACAGTCACCATGAGGTAGGGAAGGCATCACTGCAGCGTGTTCCATGTTTTGAGCAGCTTAAATGAAAGTTGAGGTTTGGATGGACCACCAAGTCTCCTGGCCAACCAAGGGTCTTCCTTCCCTGGCCAAGCACAACCTGCCTTTTTCAAGAAACCTCACGTTACCCCCCAAGGGGATGCTCTTTCAGCAATAAATGTCTGCAGGGAACTTCTTCAGGACTGAAGCAGACCATTGATTGGGGAAGCACTCACTGGCCCTCTAGCATGAAAGCCTGCCTACATGTGAATCATAGAAATCCAGGCTTGCTGGAGCTGCTCACATGGGAATGGAGGCAGAGAGAATGACTAGATCAAGAGCAGCAGTGGTCCCAGACTCCCATACAATTTTTTCCTAATTCCCTATTAGAAGAAGCAGCAGAACAGTTTCTCCCCATCCCCACACCCACCTGCCCACTCCAGCTCCCTCCCCTGGCAGCACTGAGGATGTATTTTCATGTGCTGCCACTGATACTGTTATATTCTGTAATTTCGACTTGCTCCCAAACCCTCTGTAAAAATAGTAGCAATTATTTACAACAGGAACAATGTGCACTGATGACAAATCCATAAGAGACATTTCTGACACACCAGAAATTCAGTAAGGACAAGTCCAAATAATGAACTCTCGTAATTTGGCGCACAAATGCAACACTGAGAACAACCAGCTAGTCAATAATCTGCAGCACTAGACAGGAGGTCACTGACTTAATGTGAGTCATCAGTGTAATAATTTATGAGAAAGCAGTTACAATATCAGGAGATATCAACAGACTCTTCTGTGTAAGAAAGGATAAACAAGCCTCCTGCCCAGGACAGGAAATTCATTTCAAGAGCAGTGTTGCGCTTTGGGCAGCATCGCTCCCAGGAGAGAAAAACTTGTGACAAACAAACAAATCCAGAAAGTCACAAAAAGTACCTTCACTTTCAATTTGAAAACAATTATGAGGACAGATTAAAATTATGATACTTGTACAGTCTAAAGACAAGGGCCACATGGTAACAGCTCTGAAATGAGTAAAAAGTCTCTGCAAAGACAGATGAAATGGATCTCTGCTCCTTGTGCACTTGCTCACAGTGAGGAAAAAAAGGCTGAAATTTGAACACTGAGATCTCAGACATCCAGAAGATCAAGTTTTCTTTGAAACTCTAACATTGAATGGAAACAGATTGTTTAGAGGTGCAAGAATAAACATTGCTTCCCAAAGGTTTAAAAAATTATTAGACAAACAGATGTCAGGAATGTTTTAGGTACCATCAGGTAGAGGGACAGCCTGGACAATTCAAAGTTCTTTGCACACTTACTGTCCATCACTCTACAAAATGCAAATTGAACTAATTCAAAAACTGAATCTATATCTCTCAATTTTTAGTACATTAAAATTCATTTAATGTAATTCCACTTTTTAATTTTGTAACATTGAAATTCTAACCTGGCCTAATGAACAATAAAGAAAACAACCTAAACCCAAAATGTTTCAATGTAACATTCATAAAACACATATTATGGTATTACAGAGACTCTGTATTACTGTTGTTTGCTCACCAAGCCAAAAGACCTGTTCTCTACAAAGTTTTTATCAAGATAATTCCATCACTAGAATTCCAAGATTCCAACAATACTGTTCCCATTATCGCGTTCACATCAGAATAAGAATAAAGGTTAGATCAGTTGTAGCATCAGTCTTGGTGACAGCCTGAAATCTTAGAATCATAAAATGGTTTGAATTGTAAGGGACCATAAAGATCTTAAAGGTGACCTAGTTCCAAGCCCTCTATCCCAGACTGTTCTCTCCAAAGAGAGGTTTAAGGGAAAAAGAAGAAAACAACAGCTAAAGAATTGCTAAGGATCTCAGAGAAAAACTGTTTTGAAAAGACACTGCATCTTTGTAAATAAGGAGACTATAGTATTTTGGCTTTTCTTCACTCAGGAGACTCAGAAGTTGTAGCAAGCCTTAACTTAAATTAAAACATTTTTATTACACTTTGAACATTGCAGTGTGTTTCTTTGATCATAATAGCTTAATCTCAGAAGAACAAAGAAGCATTAAAAATCACTCTCTGACTCTACCCTGAGATTACCCTACTCTGCCTCCTCTGAGATTATTTTTAATGCAGGCAAGAAAACATCTCTTTCGAATAAGAAAATCCATATCACATTTTTCTCCAGACCTTTAATTGTTTAATGATATTTCCCTAGGAAGATGTTCAGTTTCATCTACACAATCCTTCTTTTTTCCTTTCTTTTCCAAAAGGTTAATCAATATTTTGAAATATAAAGCTACTTTATAAACTGTCTTGATTTTCCAAGTTAGTCAAACTGAAGCTGTAACGAATAACACAATTAACCGTGTCTTCCCCTATTCAATGTATGAGTTCTCTTGCAAATAGCAGCTTCTGCCAGTTGGGGTTTTGATTGTCAGAGCAATAAAATTTTGCTTTCCAAAGCTTTATGTTCTTTGTGCACAGCTGGAGAACTTCATATTTAGCAGAGGATTACCATGTACATGCAACTGAATTGTTAATTTATAGGGGAAAGTGAAAAGTAGTATTTGCAGTGTAGTGTGAAAGAAGATGATATACAGTCAAGCCAACAAGGGCCACGCAAAAGAGTGGAGATGAAGAGCCACCAGTCAACTCAGCTGGACTCAAGCTGCCAGGCTTTTATAATACCAGTTCTTTATTAACAGGAATAACATTTTCCTTGCAGCCTGGATCCCTAACAGGCAAAAGATTGTTTAAAAACAGGGAGGAAAAATGCCATTGTAAAGAGTTCCCGCATGCATCTTCTCAGGAGGGTTAGGGAAACAGACACCAAGTGCTCACAGTGTTGCAGAAATGTCTTCTATTTCCTTATGGTCTGTCTTTGTCCAGTGAATTTCAGGGGAAATTTCCACAGAGGACACACTATTAGAGCACGGTACACTCCAAGGATACTGTGTTCAGCTCCATCCAGCAGGTGTTTCGAAGGAATGCTCTGCCTGAAACCTGCCTTTTGATTATTATGGCTTTGGAGACCTTCTGAAAACAGAGACCTGACAAGGGCACTGAGCTTTGTTTAGAGAACTTAATCCTTATTCTCCCAGCTGCCAACAGGGAAAGACTATGTTTTGCCTAAGTAAAAAATTCCTTTCATAGAATCAAGAGATGAAAGTGGCAGAGAAGAGCAAACACCCCCCTGAACAGCCGAGTTAACATCCCAAACAGCTGCCTGTTAACAGCAGCAGAAACATCCCTTTTCACTTTGACAACATGTATCAAAGTAAAAAATCTCTGCCAGGTGGCATTAGGCACTACAGGAATACAAAAAATATCCAAAGAACAAACTCATCCTGTGAGCCTCTGAGTTCCTCCCTGCTGTTGAAATGAATGGTGTGGAGGGTGCCACCAATGTGACCCGGGTGATGAATCACATGCCAAAGGCTACAAAGCATAAGTCATTCCAGTGCTATACTGAGCATTATTGGAAATATTTTATATAATGATAAAAACCCCTTTGATTTAAACTGAAATTCCAATCTTGGATGCACACATTACCATGAGATTCCCATTACTCCCAAAATACTGATAATGTGAGTCCAAAGAAAAAATTGTTCGAAGTGTTCATAGATTTTTTTTTTTTCCTCCAAAGACCTTTACTTTTATCAGTGGCACACCAACCTAGAGACTTTCAAAAGTATTGGGAAGTAACATGGGTGGTGATGCACTGAAACAGGTTGCCAGAACAGCTGTGGATGCTCCATGCCTGGAAGTGTTCAAGGGCAAGTTGGATGGGGCTTGAGCCACCTGGTCTAGTGAAAGGTGTCCCTGCCCACGGCAAAGGCAGCAACTGGAACTAGATGATCTCTAAGGTCCCTTCCAAATCAAACCATTCTATGATATTTAAATATGGCAGGCTTGTAAAACATCTAATCTGAAGCACTACAGTACATTTCATGAAGCTTTTCTTAAACAAAATCTTTACTCATGAGCAGAAGAGTTTGAAGAAGGAGCGCATTTGTTGCAGCTCCTTCAAAGATCTGACCTAGAATGGCCCAATAATAAATCAGTAATCACCCCTGGCTGTAGTAATTCACACCCCAGGGATCTGAGGAGTTGAATTTCCTGACAATGTCACCTCCAAAGGAATATGCCAGCTCAGCAGGACTTTTCCAGCAGCCTTGCTTTCTGCCTGTGAGAGGCTACAGCAGGCTGTGCAACAGTACAGTGAATGGTGCTGTGCATCCCAGTGCTTGGGAACTGAGGAGGAAACCAAATAGGTTGAGAGATAGGCCAAGCTGGACTGAAAAGCTGAGAAAAAGCATTGAACACAAAACTGGTAAGCAGCAGAAGTGAGCCAAGAAATCTGGGAACTTTATAAACTTGCATAAGGAGGGGAATGTGCTGGGGAAGATTGAGTCGGGTGAAAACAAGAAGCGCTGGATGTTTCTCTACAGCTTAGAGCTGCACTTTGATTTGTTGAATCTCATAACTCCTCTGTGGAAAAACCTTTCTGTAAGACCCTAGCAAAACATCCTGTCCCTTCCAAGTGCTGGACATGGAGATTTGCAACCTATTCTTTGTGCCACTTTGTTCACTCAAGGGAAAAGTTTTGTGACATGGATATGCATGGTCATTGTGCTGCATCATGCTTTGGCACAATAGGGGGGTGTGCTACATGAGAGAACTGCTGTTTTCCACTTGATTTTTTTTTCAAAGTTTAAACAATAACCTATAAAACCACAATATGTTAGAAGCACACTAAAAAAAATCATCAACTCACCTGCCTACTGAGGAGATGGCTGAATCAGTGTTACTTCTGCAAGTTTAACAAAGGGAATTTATCACTGTGTGTGGAACCCTTGTTTAATTATTGCCAGAAACTTAAAAAGTAGGCGAGGTAAATAACTACGAGTAGGAAAAAAAAAACCAACTCCTAAAAAAGGTAAAAGAGAAGGAATGATCTGCAAGCAGTGCCACTTAATGCTTTGCTGTGGCCTGTTTCCCCCAGCAGTATCTGGGGGTGAAGCCAGAACAAACATCTAAGCCATTCTTTTCTCAAGTGGTCCCCAATTCTTTGGTCCATTCCTCTGTGTGCTCAACCTGAAAACCTCAGTTCTGATCACCCAGCACAGCCAGCACTCACAGGTATCACTGATGCCCAAAAGGTGCTTCACTCCTCAAGTAAGTGCATGCCAAAGGATGGAGCCTAGAGTGCCTCAAAACCAAGCATGTAGCAAAACAATGATGTCACAAGGGGATTTAGCCATGTCAGAACACACTTCCTTTGAAACAGAGTCCAAGCAAAAATTCAGTTTCCTTCTGTTTTGGTGGTGTTATTTTGCAATCACATCAGTGATCTGCTCCACCATGCCGCTGCCTAAGTCCCAGGGACAAGCAGAGAGAGGAATCAACAGCAAGGAGTGCACTGCTGCTCACATGCTAAATTAGGCTGGTTTTACCCAAATGTGAAACTGCAGCCTGGGTGTCTTCTTCTAGACTGAACCGTCCTCTGCTTTGATGTTCCACCTGCTAAATGGGGGGACAGATATCCCTTTGTCTAACCCGGGTGATTTGTAAAATTAAATTTACAGTTTACAGTTACAATTACAGTAATGATACTATAATGATGGGTGTCTCAGGAAAAAAAAAGAAAAAAGCCACGAGGAAATGAATAATCATGGCCTCAGCAGGGTCTGAATAGCATGTGGTAAATAAAGTGATGGTCACACAAAACAAAATAATGAATAGGGACTCATTAGGGGAGGATTGCTCATTCTTTATACTGAAGAAAGCAGAGGTCCAGTGGAATAGCTAATCTCTTATCATGCAACTGAAGACTGCACAGCAATGCATATGCACAGAAGTCAAAGGCTCCATGTACAACATAAACACAGACAATCTGATTGCAGCAATAGCAAGGGTATTTTCATCTGTTTTGGGCTTGTGTAGAGTGACTTGGTACATGAAACTCAACAGCTGACATCATTTAGGATCTATAAATTTTCTTTCTAAATGTCACTTTTCTTCTCCTTAAAATGTATTACTTTTAGTACATTAAGGACTTGGTTGAATTACTTGTTCTAGATCAGGAAGCAGCCCAGATTAGCAGATTCAGTTTTGGAGTCCTGAGGTTGGAACACACACCCTTTCTCTGTCACATCCCTCCTCCTATGTTTCTTGCAAGGATGCCAAAACACCTTGCAAGGACGCCTTTACAACTGAAGATCCTGTCTGAGAGTCAGGCACATGGTGACAAACTCTCTGCCATTCTGCAAGGGGAACTTACTCTTCATTATTTTAGATTAAGCTGCCCTGAGGAGAACAATGGGAATGTAACATGGCAGTACTTCATGGCCTAAGTGGGCTGACACTCAGATTTTGAAAGCCATTTGGTGCAGTGTGTGAAACAGCAGCAGTCTGTTACTGTTTATACTGTTACTTGTATCTACAAATATTTCTGTGGCTTTTGTCATCAGCGGAGACAGCTACTCCCAATTAATGTCTCTCTTAACAGCTCTGTGGAGTCAGACTGCATAATTATTTCCATTTTGCAGGAGAAAAGGTAAAACAAAAGAATAGACCAGATTCACAAGAGTATCTTTGTGACTAACTCCCACTGAAATGAGCCAAACTTGGTTCTACTGCAGAACTTCTGTGGATCTGGATCCACAAATCAAATGAGCATCTAGGTGGGATTATTCTACAAAGCTTTGTATCTTTGAAAGGTAAACTAAACACTTTTTTTTTTTTTTTAGAAAATAGAGCTGCATTCTTCAGTAAAGGGTTGGCTACTACCACTAAGATATTAAACAGTCAAGAGAAACTGGAACAGGAGGGGTTATACCAAATGCTTACAGTGATGAATTTAATAGCTCTTTTTCATACTACTGATAACTGAATTTTCTCCTAATACTGTCTATTTATTGTATAAATAGAAGAAATAGTAGCCAATAAACACTGAAAATATAATCATGAATACTGTCACATAGCAAGAAAAAATTTGTCATTCTAGCCAACAGTTTCAGAAGCACAGATTTCTATACATCTTTTAGATCTATACAAAATGTAACAAAGATTTACAGCACTACCTTTACTTAGTTCTGAAAAATCCCTCTGGTGCAGACATAAGTGTTAAACCTAACCCAGTGCAAGTGCAAACCTAACCACAGGACCACAGCACTCCTCCAGCTCTTCAATCCAATGTGGAAAGTGTTTTCCCACAAGTACAAACAACTCGCTTGGAGAGAAGCAGGAGCAGTGCACCAGTTATGAGAATGTTTTCAACAATTCTCCTCTTTGCCATTTGTCCTGCACTTCCCAGCATGTCCCTGGAAGGGCTGCAGCCTTTCTCCAGTGTAACACCCATCTAGGAACTGTCCACTGGGAGTAGCAAGGTGCTTCCCAGAACCAACAGTGTCATCTCAGGGCCAGGACATGAAAGCACACAGATGGCAGAGTTGTGACAGTGGGTGCTGTCTGTCACCCAAGGCTGTAAAGCTCCAGACTCAATTCCCTCTTTGCTCTCTAAACACACAGAGGATTCTGCCAACAAATCACTTAGTGGCAGAAAAACAAGAGCTTTTTCACCTATTAAAACCATTGTGTTTTAGAGACAGATTTTCCCTTATTTTTGCATCAGCTAGGCTTTAGTTCTCTTTGTTACCGAAAATAACCTTAAGATATTTGTTACAAAAGGAAGGCTGTAATATTTAAGTTTATTTTAGAGCTCTTTGGTGGCAGGATGCTAGCTGACTGCAAAAACATGTTCCAAGGGAAAGAAGGTTGCTTAAAAAGGTTAGATATTCACACAATTTTTAGTCTGCTTTTCTTTGATGTTACTATTTTATTATTACACAAAACATGTACATGAAGCACATGACCACAGATGTAGAAAGTGTCTAGGACTTCTTTCCGGCTCCAAAAAGAAGAATTTCTAAGAGGTTTATGTCTAAGTTGTAATACAAAAAAATTAATTAAAAAAAAAATTACAATGACAGCAGATATTCCAGACTGAATCCTTCTCAGGTTGTAGAAAGCACAGCCACTCCCTCTGCCACAGAGAACAGTCAGCCTAAGACAAGCACTAAAACCCTTCAAAAACCAGAGCACTGCAGAGTACTGTTAATAACCACCCAAAATGATAGTGTCAGCTTTCACTGGCTGCTACTAAAGATACTAGATGAACCACAAACATTTTGGAGAACACTGTTTTCAAGAGAACTGACCAGGAAAAATGCCAAGAATATCACTACATGTCAGTATCTGGGTTTGCATGGGAACTGTAATCTAAGAGAAATGTCAATTTCTGTACATGTAATACAGCACTACCAAGGAGAAACCATTACACATACCAGCATCTCTATTTCATACACAGCAGCAATTCCATGCCCAAATTTTCCCACATGAACAAGACACTCCCTAGACAGTTTAATCCTCACTGTCCAGCTAAAATGCCTACTGCAGCTGGGCTATCCCAATTTGCAGCAAAAACCTTCTCGAATTTTCTTCTTTATAGCTGCAGCTGGAATTTTTAATCTTCCCTTCTTTTTTAAAGGGAAGACATGTTAATAACATCTGATTTGGGCAGAATCAGATACAAAATTTTACAAACACCATAATAACTTCAGACACTCTTTTACCTTCCTCTTTTTACTGACAACCTCTGTACATATTTAGTTAGTTTCCAATTTATAAGGCAACAAAACTAATGAATAAAGTACATCATCAGGCAGCTGCTAACAACTGAACTGCTAAGAAAACATACAGAAAACTACATTTAAAAAATAATAAAATTTATGAGATGTTCCAGCTCTTTGAAAACTAATCTGAAAGAATGCTCCCAACGTCTAAATTTATTTGCAAAACTGAAGTCAGTAATGACAGATTCAGAAGGTGAACATGTTATTTCTTCATCTGTAGCTGTATTTTCAGCTGGTGACTTCCCACAGGCAGCCATCATTCATTCAACAAAATCTACTTGGTGGCTTTTAATCAAACAGAATATATTTAACAATTTAAACAAAAGACTGAGTTTCCACTTGTTACTTAGTCACAATAGAAAAGAGGTTACTTTAATGTCACATTGGCCTAATTAATATGCATTCAGATTTAGAAGAGGTATTCAATTAATAATTAATTTATTTAATATATATGTTCTTGATCACAGCATATGTCAGTATAGAATTAGGTTGTCAATTTCAGACATTCCAGACTAGAATTTCTATGCTTTTTACTACTAAAGGAAAACGTAGCTGGCTGTTGTAAAGGTTCACTCTGTATACAAGGTGCCACGGTTAGAAAAAAAAAAAAAAAAAAAGTTCTTTTATTGCTTAGGCTGACCAGGTAAAAACCAGATACAAAACAAAACCTCCCATAAAGAGAGTACCTAACCCAGGTAAAGGAAGAAACTAAGCCCATCTGTTTCTTAAGCTATGTCACTCATGCTGATTTTCCCAGTACTCTGCACAGCCACCAAGATATTCTGTGTTTGGGAAAAAAAAGAAATTTGCTGGAAACCTCCTGCAAATGAAACCCAGCTGCTTAAGTACAATCCCAGATGTCTCCTGCACCGTGTGGCTTTGATAGATTAAATTGAGCATAAGAAAGAGACGAAATATTTATGAAAATTAAATTTGCAGTATGCATGTCAGTAAGCCTGAAAAATATTTTTTTCAAGCGAAGACAAGAAACCACATTTTTCACCCAATCAGCTTAGGTTAGGTTATAGTGGTGGCATTCATGGAGCTCCAGAGGTGCTTATGTTTCATGCAGACTACTTAGCTTTTATTCACACCACTTACTTCAGAAATAGAGACCACAGATACTGCCTCTGACACCAGTGGATCCAACATTTCTAAGCAACAAGCTGAAATGAATTACTACGTTTTACCCCTTATCCACCAAAAGTTCAGTATTTCAAAGGCAGGGAAAAAAGCACAAATCCCACTGAGCACTCTGGGTAACAAAACTGTGTTTTGGACACCAAATACTGCTGGGACAAGCAACGTGCCCTCTTTCACACTCAAGGGAATGCTGTCAGACACTTAAGCAAACTCCTGCATCCTGACACATCATCAGGCCATTTGTTCCCCAAAACATCACACTTGTACTGGCTTCCTCAAAAGAGAAGTGGATGAAAAAAAAAAGCATTGTGGCAAAAGAGAATAGAAAGAACAAATAAAGGTAACATTTACAATTAAGTGAAGCCACGGAAACACTAAATAACTCAATTTTTACAATGTTTAATGTCTTGCATAAAATCTGCAAAGACACCTGACACCTCTGGCTCCCCATGGTCCTGGTTTGCCCATCTCAGTAGATCTGTTATCACTATAATAAGCTCTCTTACAGAACATGACCACGTTTTCCTTTCCTAGCCATTCCTAAATTTCATCCATTGGCAAACAACTGTCTTGGAAAGGGTAGCATTCCCATTCAATATGCTCTTTTCTCTCCTTTGGGGAATTGAGAAACCCAGAAAAATTTTTTTACAAGTTAATCTTTGTGATCATTTGGCACTCTATTACTTCAAAATCCTGCCTGATACAAATATCCTTTTGAATACAGAACTATGACCTAATACTCACAGATGTGATGTTCTTAGCAAAGCGAAATTAGTACAAAAGGCTAATATTTATACTGTGGATTAGTAATAAAGGGGCTGCACTTCTCTGTGCAGCTCACTGAATGTTTTTAAAACAGAAACCAGAAGGTCATTAACTTCAGCAAAGCAGGAACAGAGACAAATCTAACACTTCCCATCACCCCTGTGCTCCTTAAACACCTCCTGAGTGCATTACAGGGGCACCGGATGAGCCAGGACAGCAGAGCTGTCCCAAAGGAGATCAGGAGTTTATTTGAAGAAGCCCAGCAAGCAACATTTCCCAAAGTCTCTTTCAAAAGAGGAGCAATGAATATCCTATTTCCTTTTCATGGAATGTTTATATGCTATGGCTCGAGTACCTTTTACACTGCCAAGCCAATGCAAAGCCACATTTCAGCACAGGAAGAACAATACATTTGCTTAGTGTGCACGTTTTGACTTCATACAAGAATACATTGTGTCTGAAGCAAAAGCCCAAAATCTGCTGAGAGATGACCAGTGCCACTGCAGTATCACAGTAACTCCACAGACAAACATCATAAACATCAGTAGCATTAGAAAATATGTCCAGTACAGTTTCCAGTGTCAAATGCTAAAAAATAGAAGAGCTGCAAATACAGGTTCATAAAAAGACAAGACCATCCTTAGTCTGGATTACTAAACCAACACACTAGCCCTGTTTATTTTTTAAAGGAATAAAGTCTCCATTTCTGCAAATAACTCAAGGAAGAGAGTAGTCCTGTGAGTCTCAAAAAGTCCATCTAAGCTTAAAATCACACGGGTCTTTTACACACTTCATGGCTCTTTGGGCTAACACATAGCACACCTAGTTTTATTCCACTTAAGTATTCCACTTTCTAGTGATAAATCTGGAACAGGCATTCAAAAATCACGCAAGTGAAGTGTTTGTTACACTGCAAAACATGTCAGGCCTTCAAATCCAATATCTCTGTCAAGGTGAGGGTGATAAACTCCAATTCAGAACAAGTGGTGCAAAGTACTTTTCTTATGGCCTAAGTTGAACCGTATCTCCTAGAAAAACAAGGCCTTCAAATCCAATATCTCTGTCAAGGTGAGGGTGATAAACTCCAATTCAGAACAAGTGCAAAGTACTTTTCTTACGGCCTGAGTTGAACCGTATGTCCTAGAAAAACAAGGAGGGAATGAAAGAAGTAAAGACTCAAGTATTTGCCATCTTCCCTCCAGATATGATGCTGAAGAGATGAGTTTCAAGCATCTGTAATGCTCACCTTAAGCTACTTGCGCTGCTGATTAACAGTGAGAGATTAATATCCGGGGATGCCGTAAAACAGCTGTGGTCTGAACCTCGTGAACACAGACGTGGTTATGCATTTAACAGCTGGGCTCAAACTTTAAGTGGATTTCCCTGTATGGTAACTAGGATCAGTTTACAGATGAACAATTATTACTTTAAATGCATGCTGTACAACTACACCAACACAGCTACCTCTGAAGTAACCCAGCCCAAAGGTTACCTATCCTCATGCTTTCCAGGTCCTATCTCCTAATTCCCACAATTTTAACCTCTAAGTCTCCAAAATGCATCAAGGAGCAACAAATGCCAGAGGTGGATGTGGAGGCCTGGCACTTCTCCAGACAACAACCAGACCAGCAGGTGAACATGAAATTCTTTTGCATTACATCAAAGTACAGAATTGACTGCTAAATCCCTTAAGCAGTGAGTGAACTGTCTGACAAATAATTATACAAAAAATTTCATTGCATCAGGTTTATATATTTTCCAGATTGCAAAAATAATTGACAATTACCTCTGCTTAGAGTCTCTCTGGCTTTGGATCCATTAATCATGAAGGCTGATATGTCATCCCACAGTGTGAGGCTGGGGTACACCAAGAGGCATAAGCTTCTCCTAAAAGACACAGCTGGGTCCTGCTCAGTTTTCTCATGCTTTCTCCCCATTATTTTTTACAAGTGCTACACTCTTTCATTCAGAAAGACTTCTCTATGATTTCCCTGCATCACTTTAGGACAAGGCCACATCACAGCCAACTTTCTGACTACTCAAAAGATGCTCATTTGTAGAACCACTCGGGATGCCACCAGTGGTAGTAGAGGAAGATGGAAAAATCAGCCAAGTCTGTATCCTGCCTCCATCCCACATGGGTAAGATGGGCAGGAAAACCTCAGGATTTTCATAAAGCTCCATTTTTAAGTTATGGCTTACACTTCATTCCATGTACAGGACTGGTACAGCTATGCAGTGACAGATGCAAAGGATTTAGGCCAAAACCAGGATTTTGCCCCAAAGCTCAGCCTCTTATGAAACATTTCTTTCTTCTTTTTTTTTTTTTTTTTTTTTTTTTTTTTTTTTTTTCTTTTTTTTTTTCGGGGGGGGGATGACCTTTGCTCAGATTATGGGATAAAAAAGAGTCTTTAAAAAAAGAGACAGGTTTGGAAAAAAGAGCATTTGTCACCAGTTCCCTTGACAGTACATCCCTCTAAGTTGCATAACTGAGCTCAAGTAAGCACTTTTTCTAACCATTCAGTTAAATTAGCTTTTGGCCTACATTATTTACAATTCAGTTTTCAAACAAACAAGAATCTTCTTAAGTCAGAATTCCAGCGTGAAAAATTACCCTCAGTAAGTTTGCAATGCGGGATAGAAGCAGAAAACAGAAAGACCATTCTTTTTAAAAATTTTTTTTTTTTTTTTTTTTTTTTTTTTTTTTTTTTTTGGGGGGGGGGGGATGACCTTTGCTAAGATTATGGGATAAAAAAGAGTTTTTAAAAAAAGAGACAGGTTTGGTAAAAAGAGTATTCGTCACCAGTTCCCTTGACAGTACATCCCTCTAAGTTGCATAACTGAGCTCAAGTAAGCACTTTTTCTAACCATTCAGTTAAATTAGCTTTTGGCCTACATTATTTACAATTCAGTTTTCAAACAAACAAGAATCTTCTTAAGTCAGAATTCCAGCGTGAAAAATTACCCTCAGTAAGTTTGCAATGCGGGATAGAAGCAGAAAACAGTGCTCAGCTCAAAAGCCTGAACATAAGAGCTGCAGTTCAGTCTGCGTGAACTGCTCTGCTTTTCTTCCTTACACTCTGATCTCAAGTTTAGAGAAGATTAAATTCAGCCAAAAGTACACCAACAGACAGACATGAGCAGCAGCCAACACTGGTCACAAACAAACCATGTCAAAAACATTTCCATTCCCTGCAGGATAAAACATAGGCCTTGTAGACATAAGGCAAGTAGGATCACAAGTGAACTAGAGGATGAAGCCAGCATTCAAAAATGTTCTTAAGAAATGGGAGAAATTTTTGGGAGAAGCTGGAGTGCTATTAAGACAGTATAACACAATATACAGCCATTCTGACAACGCACACACAGAAGTGATTGCACAAATGAAGAAATATTCAGGTCTCAGTTCTGCATTTTGAGGAACATACAGAGAGACTGAAAAATGCACAGCAAAGTTCAGCAAAAGTAACTGGAAATACTCAAGACCAGACAAATAGAATTGGGTTTGAACTAGCACAAAGACAACCAGCCTTGTCTTTGACTTAAGACAAATTTTTCTAGAGGTGGAAAATAAGGAGACACTGGAAATTATTTCCTGGAAACCTGTGGTCTCCTCATCACTGAAGGAAGGCCAAATGTTGGTAAAAGACAGATTAAATAAACTCTTGGCATCTAGTGCAAATCAGTCACTACATTAATGATCTAACTATATCTGATTTTAATAACCATGTGGAATCATCAGGATCTCCCCAGGTACATGTACAGGCAAAAGGCAAACTCCAAAGGTGAGCAATTCATGTCCTCACTGGGATCATGCTGCAAGGAAACAGAAGCTTTGAGGGGATAAAGAATGTTCTTAACATTAGTATTTATTTTATTTATGTTCTTAACATTAGTATTTACTAAGCAAATTAAAGCTAGAATTAATAAAGCTTTAGAAAACCTTGTTCTCAGCCTGAGGCATAGCCTGAATTACTTAGAAGACCTCCTACTTTCATCTTCAACTCTTTCCACAACAATTTCTAGTCTTGAAACTGACCCATAACCCAAAAGTTAGAAGGTAGCAAAGTGTCATCATGATTTTTAATTAAAAAGAAATAAATATATAAATACAATTATACCATGCATAGCTTACCAAGGTTTTTGTTGCTTGGTTTTTTTTTCCCCCACAGATTTAGCTCCTAAAATTATCCTCAAGCACTCAGCTTCCATTGCTATCACTTTGTCTTTCTTTATTTGCTGAAAGACTTTGGGCTGGAGCTGCTGAAAGCACCTTTGGGAAAACACTGGGCATTCCCTGGCAAAGATTCCCCAGTACAAACCTCTCACCCTCTGAGCAGTGCTGGCAAACAAGAAACACACAGTCCTTGGGGAGAGAAAAAACCCTGTGCTGAACAAGATATTAGTTGCATTTCCTAAAGAAGTTTGTACAAGTGCTCAAAAACCAAGAGGAGATTTGACTCCCGACTGCCAGGAAGTTGGGAATGTATTTCAAATGCAAACAGTGAACTCAGAAGCAGCTAGGTTTCAAATTACTGGGAATCTCCTACTGACACTTGTAATTACACAGTTGATAAGACACTGTATCTGAGGATCTTTTCTTCTGACATAATTTTTGCATGCTCATATTTGTGCCTGAAATTCTGCAGAGAGGGAAAAATCTTGGTTTCTTCTGGACAACCTAAGTTTTCTGTACACATCTTTCAGTAGCCTACTGCATTTCTTCCACAGATCTGCCTGATCCCCTTGCAGATGCTCCTATATCAGAATATATACTATTTCCTTGAGGGTCATTGCACCAAGATTCTCAGTATCTTCAGGAGCACATTATTTTGGTATGGATAACTCTGAGGATAAGCTAGGATTCCCCTTGATTTCAAGGGATCACATACAAAGAAAAGTGTCAAAACATCCAGCCATCAAAATTTCAAAAGGGAACAGAAAACCCCATAAGGCTCAGGTACATTCCTGGCTCCTGGTTTCAGGGAAGCTGATGCAGCCCCAGCTGCACTCTCCACTTCGGCAGCAGAGGGTGCTGCCAGAATACTGAGGGCCCCTGCAAAGATATCCAGGACTGGTCAGTCAGGTGTGACTGCAGTTTTTCCAGAGCCTCCATGTCACACAAGTATCACTTAGGAAGAACAGCACCAGTTAACAGTTTCAAACTCGTTTTTCAGTATCACCCAAAGTCCATAAAATGTGTTCAGCCCACGCTCAACTGTGTGGCATTCTCACTCCTAAGCCTCATACACAGCCTCTGCAGTGATGGCTGAAAACGAAGTCAAACATTAGATAAAAAAACACCAGTACAGCTGTTTTGTGATTCAAGGAGAAAATGACTGACCGAGGACTGCAAGCTTGAATCTGAACTGCACACACTGTTACACTTGGTCAGGACTCCTGCAGACCAGCTGCTGCTCAGAATCCTGCTCTGCCATCTACCACGCTCTCCCCAAGCCCAGCTGTTCCCATGGACACTGCACCCGCTTCCCACCACATGAAAGCTTCCAGGACAAATGGACTGCACGAGTGGCACTGCTGTTTCTTCTGCTCCTTAGTTTTAGTGTATCTTACTAAGGAAGCCAGAATAAAACCTCCTGAAGCATCAGGAAAACTCATGATTGATGCTGAAGGGTTGCAGGTGAAGTCACAGTTTACCTAGTTAGTTAACAGAACCAATTTATGGGGGGAAAGAAAAAAACTTCTTTGCTATGCATATTTTTTCCTCCTTTCAGATATGATTATCAGCTTTTTAGCTAACTGCTTCATAATGAAAACATCTTAAGCCAAAACATTCAGGACTATTTCATTAAATTATTTACCCTTTTTCAAGAGACACCAAGCTTAACAGAAAAATGAGTCTTTAATGACAGTAATTTCATAGTTCTTCCAAAGAACATTAGTACATGAATAAAGCACTACTATAAACACATTTATAAACTCAAAAAAAAACCCATCCCAAAAACACATCAGCTCATTTACTGTGCCCAGAAGTTGTTTTCAAATTCAGCTTTGTAAGTACGTTTCAAATCCTCTAATACACTCCTTATTTTCATCTCTATAATGACTAAAACTGCTATGATTCTGCTGTCAATCACAATTCTGCCTTACAGCAATCTCTGCTTACTGCTAATTAGTGCCTTTTCTTATTAGCTTTGGCAAATTTTTGCATCTTGGTGGGTAAATACGGCATTTTCCCATACAATTAGCATGATGCTTTCCTGCTAAGACTTAAACATGAACAAATTCAGTCTTCCTACGAAATCGGCACGTTTCCTAAGTCTATAGCTACTGATAAAAAAAGCCCTCGCTGCTAAAAGCGGTAACCAGACAAAAGTTACAAAAAGCATAAGCCTGAAACGCTCGAGATTTCTAAGGGCAGATTTAATGCTACACATCTCCTTTAAAACTTTTTCTTCGAGTTGCGCTATCAGAAAGGGAGCAGCAGCGAGAGCAGCAGCTCCCGCCGCCCCACCGCGCACGCCGAGCGCCTCCGGAGCATCCCCCGCACCGCCGCACCCAGCAGGGCCAGGACAGCAGCCCGCAGCTAAAATCCTCCTGCCGTCGCCCATCCGCGGGCACCTTCCCGCCGCCCGCTCCCTCCCCGCTCACCTCGGGCGTGCAGCCAGCGCCGCGCCAGCTCCCGGCCACAGCCCCGGCCCGGCCCCGCTCCGCTCCGCCCGCCGGCCCCGCCGCCTCCGCGCCGCGCCCCCGCCCCCGGCGGCTCCTGCGGGCAGGGCAGCCCCACCCGCCGGGCTGAGCCCCGCGGCCGGACACAAAGGGACAGCCACAGGCACCCCTGGGCCCGCCCTGCCCCGGCGCAGCCCCAGCCTCGCAAGGAAGCCGGAGCCGTCCCGCCAAACGCCTTCGGGCTTCCGCACATCAAACGCTTCCTCTGGCCGGGAAGACGCCGCGGAACGCTGCGGAGCGCGGCCCTGCCCCGCGCAGAAAGCGCTCGGGTGGCAGCCGGGAGCGGGCAGGAACCGGGACCTCCGCTGCTGCCCGGCGCGGCGGCAGAACGGAGGCATTATTCTCTACCTCCCCGCAGCTTGTCACCGGACAGCTGCTACGGACACCTTCCGAGCTGGTGTCATCATTCAAGGGCTGAGTGAGCCGCTTCGATATTTGCGAAGTGCAGGGTTTGCCTGTAAGCCTGTTAGTGACTCAGCCGCGCAGAGGGGTTTAACCTCACCCCTCACAGTCACACATGCACCGCAGTTGTTTCGCTCCTCCGCCGGGAGCACTAAAACAAAGCCGCCTCATCTATGGCTAGGGTTTATAGACCTCTACACCAGCAGGTCATCCATGGATGGAAACTCACAGAATCACAGAATGCATTTAAGTCTGAAGAGACTCTAAGATCATCAAGTCCAACAGCTGACCTAGCACCACCATGTTCACCCCTAAACCACATCCCCTAGCACCACATCCACACAGCTTTTGAACCATCTATACATCTGCCCCTTAAGACAGGAACAAGTGTTTTAAGCAACTGTTATGCCATCGAGGAGCAGAAGTATGTGGTCTATGCTCTTGAGCAAAACACAAGTGAGATCCTTAAAATGCCTTAAAACACAGCATTACAATGGGAAAATTTAAAAAAGTGATGTACCATAATAAAAAGAGGCTCCCAACTACCACTAAGCAAAAAAACAAAAACCTGAGCACGGGTAAGCTAGCTATTTACAATTAAACTCTGTATTGATATATAGTAATAATTAATGACAGCACTAACAATTTTGTCTATAAGAGTGGCAAAAGTAGGGGTTTTGAGTCATCAGGTCACTTGCAACAATGTTTGGTCAGTTTGGCACCGGCACTGGACTGCTGTAGCTTATAGAAGCCTGGCATCTCGGTGGGTAAATTCCATTACCACACTTCAAATGGTGTTTTGCTTCAAACAAGAAATCCCCCTGAAACTTTCTGGGAAAGATCAACATCTTTAATGATGCTTAGCAAAATGGAAATCTTTCAAGTGGCCACCTAGCAGCTGTCAAACAACAATTACTAATAACAGAATAAAATTCAGTTTTATTTGACTGACAGTAATTTGGCCACAGCATTCATAAACTATAATATAATAATAAATATATCTTAATATAAATATAAATAAATATATTGATAGGTATCATAAATATAAATATATAATAATTATAAATAAATATATCAATAGATATCATAAATGTGATGAGCATTGCTCTCATCTTTCTGGTGATTAGTGGGAATTTTTCTTTCCCTTATCCTTTTGTTTAAAACTCTTATTACCTGTTTGATTACTATACCAACTAACAATGCAACTGCAACATAGACATTCATTTCTACACACATGAATGGAATACATAGTTTATGTGAATACAATAATTCTGAATACAATCAATATAATTTTTCAGTCTTTCTCACGTTTTCATTGTAATATATGGCAAGAAAGTAACACGGTAGTGTCTAAACAAGACAAATTACAGATTTGCTCCATGCAGATCAGTTTCCATGGGAAAAATTACCTTAGTTTCAAAATTCCTCTTTAACCTACCTGTGGTCTTCAAAAAGCATGCTAGGCATTTCCTTCCCAAAATCCCATACAAAAACGTGTTAAAATAATGCTTTGTCATCTGCTGACACCATTTAAAATATTTGCTAGCAAAATTAAAAATCCCAAGTTGCCACATATCACGCATTGAACACTACAGAGCAGACCATTCCTCCCATGTCAAACACAGGATGTCACTCCTTCGACCTTTTTGACTGCAAGATGGAAGATTATCACTGTTTTGGACACTTGGGAGGGGCACCACAAGCCTCAGCTGTGTGACCTCAAAGGACTTAGATGAATTCAGAGCAGCAAATGTCTGAATCTGAAAAACTGCCATTGAAAGTATGGGGAATCCAACCGAAGTGCTTTTAGGATGTCAGCAGAATCAATGCATCAAGGAAAGGAATTTCTTGTGCAGACTGAAGCAAGTGTCTAAAATCAGTGCCCAGCAGGTGTTTGTTAGGTGTGGGCAGCAGGAGGAGTCCTAAAAGACAGAGCCAATGATGTATCTCTGTAAATGAGGTGGTTCTTTGCACATCCATCCTGGGTATATGGATATTAGGTGATACTCTGCTTTGGGACAGTGGCCAAAAAGAAAGCATAAGTTACTTTAAGACACACCTTGATCACTTTTTGAAGAGAAATGAGGTGGTGGAGAAACTTAATATGGTAGCTCAGTATATTATTGTCATGAACTTGATGACAGAAGAGATTTCATCTCCTGTATAGTATTCCAGAGTTTCACACCTTACTGTGAAAAACATTGTCCCATGCAGCAGAACAAAGATGTGACAGCACAGGGAAGGGAAGAAAGAAGTCTCCCTGCTCATGTTTCTGTTAAGAGTTCAAGGTGTGCACTGCAACACCGGGATCTTTTTTATTGTGCCTTTCAACATGGAGCTGGACACTCCTGTTACTGTTAAAGCACAAAGCAAAATAAGTCAATGAAGCGAGCAATAATGTGGTGTAATTACAAGGTCTGTAGGCAGGCTGTCAGTGTTCATGGATCTTCCCCTCAATCCCAGGGAATACACCAGTATTGTACACTTCCATAAAAAGAGTGCATAAGCAAGCAAAAGTATTGCAAATTATTGTCCTGAGAGGGACATTATACTTCTAAAAACAAAAAGAAATTTTTCAAGTCATCATAAGTGTGGGAAAAAAATTTCCCATCTTAGAGGATGACATCATTGTTTCCATAGTTGTTAATGTTGTCAATGATGTAACGGTATCTTTTATTTCTTCCTGCTAATTATGCTATTTCCCTATATATTTTGTGCTCTGTAAAAGCTCTTTGCCTATTAAAATCCTTTTCTAAGCAGAAGCACAAATCAAAAACTCTAAATTAACAACATTTCATTGCTGCTCTCTTTGTTTTCCTAGACAAAAAGCAATCCAGTACTTAAACTACAGTAATATTCACAAATGGGAGACTCTTCCTTCAGATTAAACCCACTTACATCTGCTTTCTCCAGAAAAGCTGGCAGAAATGAATTCCTTAAGGCATTATTCTCTACCATCTTTTTTCACTCTGTGGTGAAACACAGCATCCCCCTCCATGGAGCACAAACTCAAAAAGAATAAAAAAGATGTTTTCACTCCACTTTGAAAAATTGAAGCCTTCAATCCCAGGGACAGGCAGAAAACAAAAGCTGTGACGTGCTTAGAAATCTCTGAAAAGACTCTTAAAAGGTACTGGAGATGTGAATTGAACCTCTTTTACCCAATTTTCCTGCCTCTTGCCTTGGTCTACCAGCGGGGATGCTGCCCCAGCAGCCTGAGAGGAGCCGCACACCCCAACCCTGTGCAGGGACAGCCACTGCCTTGCACAGCCCCCTTGCCCTTGTGGCCCAGCTGAGGGTCCCATCCAGTATTCCAGGCACGTATTCCTCTGGGTTTTGTCTCTCTTTTTTTTTCCCCAGAGATCTGCCAAAGTTTCCCCTCCGCTCTGACATACACACACCCCATTTGGAAAGGGTAAAACAGGAGCAAGGGAGAAAATCCCATAACTTGTCCAAAGCACGCAAGGATGATTTGTGTTCTCACTTATGGGGTATGACTGTCACTGTTGATCTGCTTTCAGGCCTAGATTACATCTGATAAGGGCTGACCTTCTTTGAGCATTCACACATAATGCACTCACAGAGAGCATGTGGACACAAAAGTCCCTCAGATGTTCTGGGCATCAATCACGCTCACAGCGTGGAGGCTGCCAAACTTTTCTTCCCTTAACTCGGGAGAGGAGAGGGTAGTCCAAGACAGACTTAATAAAGTTTAAAGCTGTGCCACAGTATATTTGAGGCCCATTGTCCTCTAAAAGTGTTCTTTTCAACAAATTCTCTGCAGTTACCACGGGCAACAATTCGTCTTTAACAAATTGGGGCGGACAGTGTGCAGACTGTCGGGAGGAGGGGACGTGAACAAAAGGCTTGCCAGGCCCATTAAATAAAAGCCAAACACCAAAACTCTTCCGTCTCTTAGTTGCCCCATATCTACAAAACCAAAGCTGGTTCTTAAACTGATACCCAAACCCACAGTATTTTCAAAACATACCTACAATCAAATTACTTCCTTAAGAACTCATGAATTATTGTTCACCACACACAAATACTTATGCTCATTACCACAAATTAACACGTGCTTTTATAAAGAATATACTATAACCATCACTGACGACCAAAACATTTCATCTGTTGTAATGACTGACTCATCTTTCCTGATTTCACAAGAACTACAACTGGTTTTAGAAATCACCTGCTTTTTTCTGTGTTTTCATTTGAAATTGTGAGACTTGGGAGGAAATAAGAGCACAGGCAGGTGATTCATGTGCTTCTCCAAAAGTATTTACTAGTGGGGCCTTTCTTAATTTGTAAAGTCTAAATTCTCATGCAGTATCATCCTTACAGATAAAACTGACTCTACAGTCTGCAGACTTTCATGGAAACAGACAAACTTCCCAAATATGTCACCATACCTAGTTCTCAAACACCTTTTATTCCCCATATATGTAAACTACATGAAATTACTACTCTCAAAACAAAGTATAATTTGCTTTCCTAGATCACGCTTTTTAACTCTGAAACTTACTTAGGCCATGTAAACTTACTTTCTTCTACAGCTGGCTACTCTAGCAGAAACAGTAAGCTAAGGCATTCTTCTCATGTGACTCAAAGTAAATAAATAAAAAAATCCAAATACTCATCAACCAAAGCCTTGGACAGGATGCCCTGAAGAGTTCAGTATGTTTTCTCTTTTCAGTTTTAGATGCTTTTAATGATGGAGGGTTTGTTGCTGCAGTTTAGGAGATCAGTTCACAGTATGATGCATCTTATGATGGGGAGGTTCTGCTGCTTTTCCACAGATGGTTGGTTAAGGTTTTTTCCTTCCAATGTAGGGCTACTTATTTCTTAGTTATATATCAAAAGTGATTGACCCTTGAGAAAAAAGAGCAGCACACTGCCAAGAAAAGTGAAAAGACCTTTGGATTAAACCACAGGAAAACTGTATTGAGAAGGATGTGGTTTTCAGGCATGATACCCAAGATGATAGCATGGAGAAATCCACTACCACTTTCAGTGGTATTTAATCGAAGCCATTCACAGCACTAGCATAGACACTTACTGCCTTTGGGAGGTACATTTCCTAGTGAGGGCCTTCTGTGGCTGTGCATCATGTGTTGAGCCAGATTGTTTTTAAAATACCACACCATCCATCTCATCACATGTGGGGATCAGGATATGGTATGCTAACTAAGGGCTGAGGTTTAGGTCCAAGTGTCCAGTCTATAAAGCTGTGTTCAGTCTTAGTTGAAGGGTTCCTTTGAAAGATTTTGGCTACACAGCATTCAGAGTTTAAAAAAATAGTTTAAAAAAATAATCATTCCAGTAAGAAGGCCTACCCAGATTAATATGATTGAGTCCATGGCTTTTCCCCCCCTTGGTTAAAAACTAAAACTTATAATGTTTTGATGAAAAGAAATTACTTTTGTTGTATCAGTATAAGCATACACACAAACACACATACACACAGATGTTAATTTATTGGTTTCAAATGTCATTACCTATGAGTTATTCTATGATATGAATGAAAGTCCATTACTCTGACAACCTGGATCAAAATCTAAATGTGTGAGGGAAGACTGTACCTTTAGCTTTACTAAAACTTGCTAGGCTGACTTTATTTGGGTAAGGAACCAACATCATAAAAGTAAAGTTAATGGAGCTTGCACATGTTTGACCCAATAAACCAGAAACCAATATGTATAGGGGTTTTGTCATATGCTGCCTGATCTTGCAATGAGAACCTGCACGTGGTTCTTCAACTGGAAGCTGTCCTCACAAGGTGGGAGCCACACAGCCACCTCACAGCAATGTATCTACCACAACTACCGCTGCCACAGCATCTGCACCACCCAGCTGCTGGGCCAGGGCTGCCTTCTGGCCAGATATCTCAGACTGGGGCAAAACAGAACTGTACCCAGCTACAGAAGCTAAAGGCTTCCTCAAAAGGTCACATACTTTAGCAATGCCTGTGCTGACACAACAGATAAGAGCAATAGCTCAGTTTGTCCATATTCCTGTCTCCAATAAAAGGTATTTGCTTTTTATTAATTTTTAAACGCATTGCTTTTTAATTTCATTGGGATGTCTCCTGTCTTTTATTATGTAAAAGGTTAAATGGAAGAATTCAATTTGCTTCTTCTTTTTATATGTATTATTTTATTTTCTGTTTTCTGTCTCCTCTTGTTGAAGTCCTCTCTAACCATCCCCCAAATTTTAAGTTGCTTGTTCCTCATGAAGATGGTTCATCTCATATTTTATCACCCACCAATTCATGCTGCACCTTTTTTATCAGCTGAGGTGTCCTGATGCAAATGCAGTCAGTATTCTTGGAGGGACGTAACACTAACAGTAACTTTCAGAAATCAGCTCTATCTCTTGTTTGGAATCAAATGTCTTATTCACTTTTTTCACTGCAGAAAGATTACATTGACTTGTTCAAGATAAAAAGAAGGATGCTTTTTGTTCCCAGGTTTATTTCAACATTCTGGAAATATACCAGGATTTTGTATTTGACAATGTGCACTTGCCAAAAATACTTTAACCTGCATGGTTGTATCAAGTTTAGCAAATCTTTTGCAGTTTAGCTCAAATCTGTCTGATTTTTATTTAAATTTATTTAAAAGTAATTTAATAATTACTTTTACTTTCCCTGAAGTCACTCTTTCCTGCAAAGGCTAACATACCCAAAACCACTTTCAGAAGTAGCTTATTCCTGCCTTCCTGGTGGCAGGAGCAGCATGCCATTCTCCATTTCTCCTTTCCCTCAATATGCCAAAGAATGAGCTGCAAGAGGACAGAAGAGAAGGCCCAACAGAGATGGGATGGTTTGGTGGGGTGATTGGGTACAGAGAGGAGGAGTACATGAAGAGAGCTGTAATTACCCTCCAAAAATTATTTTAATCATTTAACACTATTTTTTCAGGGCTTTTATAACTGAGAAAAATTATACTAATGAGTGCATAAAAATAATAATAATTTTATACCATGAAGTGTTCTCAGCAATTACGTTACACTAGAGTCTCTTGGTACAGTGTCTTATCAGTACATAATTTCATATTTCAAAAGTTCCTTTCAGCACAGTTTGGATCTCAGCCTCCAAGCTATTCTCCCAAGCAATAAATGGACAATGACATAGATTTATTAACCCCACTCCCAGCCCAAAAGCATGTCTGATGGATTTGGAAAGTATCCTGTGCATTCAAGATAGGCATCTGCCAAAATAAATCCTAGTCTAATACTTGTTGAAGGTATTTTTTTCCCTCCATACCACTTTACTCATTACCAATTTCCAGTTGAAATAACTTTTCTTTCTGAGAAAAACTTGTTCCTGTGTTTACAATTACATTGCTCTGTAAGTTTATCTGCAAAGCAGGTCACTCTGACCAAAGCAGGAACCCCAGTGGCACACTCATTTTAGGTACTCAGCTCTCCAGGGAGGTTACCTCCATAATATACAGCCACAGGTACACAAAGACCACAGAAGCCAACCAAACACATGGAAAGTAAATGCATTTTGTGACTTCATTGTCACCAGGAGCCCAGCAAGCAGGGCTTGGCAGCAACACAATTATTAAGTAATGTTATTTACCAATGTAGTGCAAGTGCCCGACAAGAAAAAATCGCCCAAAACGAAAACAAAGAAAAATACCCAAAACCAACCAAATTTCACTCCATTGCTATAAAATTCTGTGTATTACAACACAAGTCAAGCCAAACCTCAAAGCAGTCCCTAATGTAATGTGGATACAACATGACCTGAGGTACTTCTGAGTGGGATGATGAGCTTGAAGGCAAGCAGGAGCTTGCAAGTCCACTGGCCAACAGAATTTTCAAATAGTAATTTCACTATCATTTACTTCTGCAGTATTATCAAAAATAAATCTAAATTTGAAGCTACTAGACTTCTATAATATCCCTCCTTTTGGAGGAGCATATTATTTCCTTGCTTGTTTTTTTGTGATTTTTTTTTAGCTAAAATGCATATTAAGACATTAAAAGACCCCATTGGCTTTGCCACTTTAAATAAGTAGACAGCTTCTTTAGCCCTTCCTATTCCTTCACCTGTCCTCAGTTATAGAGCACAGCTGCTTGAAGGCTTAAGATTTTTTTTGTGAAGTAACAGTTCATGATAATCTCATTAAATCCTTTCTAACACTTTCCAGTTCATACAGGATTTCCTTCCCCTGGGCGAGTGGAACAAGGATTGGCTGCTTAAGCAATCTCTGTGAAAAAAAAAAAAAAAAAAAAAAAAAAAAAAAAAAACCCAAGGAGCCACCATCTTTTTTTTTTTTTTTTCT